>NC_063183.1:7133806-7433806 GCF_023159225.1 Perognathus longimembris pacificus | reverse complement strand
TCCAGGAAGCCCCGTGCTCAAAACTCTCCTGCAGCGGGAAGCCAGAGGCTTGCACCTGTCATCCTAGCTGACCCAGGAGGCTGAGATCTGAGGACTGTCTGCGAGACTCTTATCTCCAATGAACCACCAAAAAGATTAAAGTGGAGCGGTGGCTCGATGGTAGAGCATCAGCCTTGAGCATTGAAGCTAAGGGACAGCTTCTAGGCCCTCAGTTCAAATCCCAGTACTGGCACACACACACACACACACACACACACACACACACATACACACACATACACACACACTCCAAGGTGAGCCTCACCCAAAACTGTCTGCTCCTGTGCTATAATTGAAAAGATCCTCATACACACAGCTTTGGAAAGCATCCACATAGGAGCTACTCCATCTTGGTGCTGCCTGCCTCGTCAGAGAGGAGTACACCAAGGCTCATAGGGGAGGAGGGACCAGCTGGTGGTGCCCATTCACAAAGCAATCAGAAACAGCACCCATCCTATCCTTGCACGTGGGTACCTCCTCCTGCCTCCAAGCTGCACATCGGGGCTTCACTCATCACCCGGTCTCTTTCCACACCTGGTACACCCCAACTCTCATATCCCATCTGCTGGGAGCTTTCCCAAGGTGTGACCCTCCTGGGGGTTCCCACTGGGGTGGGGGTGATTATCAATTTTCTTAAAAGGCCTTACATTCCACTCGAATCCAGCCACAGCCAAGCCATTTGCTGCCCCGGTCCCTGCCAGGCCTACAAAGTGGCCGCTGCCGATGTTGCTGGCGAAGAGAGATGCTCCAACCTGGGTGGCCCAGAAGTGGGGGTGGGGTGAGCTGGGCTCCATCCTCTAGAGCCCCTCCCACCGCACAGGCCCAAGCCCCTCTCACCGGCCACCACACCATGCTGCGTCCTGCCAGGAAGTAGCCACCAACAGTGCCTCTGTTGGTTCTGCACATAGACTGGGGGGGGGGGGAGGGGTGGCAGAGCGGAGAAACTGAGTTCAGGGGCACATCTTTGGACTTCATTAGCCTCCTCAACACATTCCTCAGCCTTGTTTCAGGCTGAAGATTAACCAGCAGTGGACTCCCCTTATTACACCCCAACCCCCAATCTTCTCCCCTTCAGACTACCAAGTCACCCCCGCCCTCATCCTACCATCCGACTACTCAAGCCTGATAGTGGGTGAACTCAGAATCAATCCTTCGCTAGTCACTGCAACTGGAAGTAATGTGCACAGAGACTTCATCTAAAAGGCTGAGCTTACTGAAAACCCACTGTCCGCCTCCCCCACCCCTACTAAACAAAATCCAAAGGAATTCATGTTCCTTGGGCCTCTCTGAAACCCTAAAAAGAGTTGTTTCCTCCATCCTGGGACTCTCCTTCAAAATCCCAAGCATCCTTCTCCTACCCCATCTCTGGGTCTTATCAAAGATTATTTTCCCCCCAGGCCCCAGAAGCCCAGCCAGCCCCTCAATTTCTCACCCACAAGCCAACACCAATGACCAGAAGGAAGTAGGCGGCAATGACCAAGATGTCGGCAGGATTGTCAATAAGAGCCTTCTGGTCCCCTAGCCCTGCTTCAGCGCCTGCCTGGGTGCGTTCCTCCATTCTGCCCACAATCTGCCCCTCAAAGGACCAGCTCCCTGGCTTCCCCCAGAGGAAAGATTAATGGTTACCTCAGGGGCAGTGAGCCGACAAGTCCCCCAGGTCCCGTCCCCCCTCCCCAGCTTTATTTAGCTGAATCAGGTCATATCAAGGCCGAAGGCTGGTCCTGGGGTGCTGGGCCCTTTCAAGATCAGGAGCCCTCCTTCTTTGACATTAGTCTCCACTCTCTCCCCAATGTCCCAAACTCAAAACCAACTCTTTCATTCCCTATGAATTCCCTTCCACCTAGACTAGGGAGCCTAGCTGACCCAGCCCATCCAGAGATGGTTTTCAAAGGCAATGCTGACAATGTCACTCTATTGCTCAGAAATCCTCCATAGCTCTCCCACCAGAAGACTCAAAAACAAATCCAGCTGGGTACCAGTGCCTCACACCTGTAATCTCAGCTCCTCAGGAGGCTGAGATCTGAGGATCACTGTTGGCAATCGGCCCAGGCAGGAAAAGTCTGTGAGATTCTTATCTCTAGTGAACCACCAAAAAGCAGGAAGTAGAGCCATGGCTCAAGTGTTCAAGTGCTAGTCTTGAGCACAAAAGCTTAGGGACGTGCTTAGACCCTGAGTACATGCTTCACAACACACACACACACACACACACACACACACACACACAAAATCCAAGCTCAACAGCCTGATGTTCCAGACCTATCAAACCTTGGCTCCTGGCCTGCTGTTTATCTGCACCAAACCTAGAGTAGATTCACATTTCCCCCACTTTCCTGGCTTCATCCAGCCCACATAACTTCTCTTTTCTTTATTTCTGGCCTCTCCACTGACAGTCTTCTTCAGCCTTCAGTGTCTAGTCTAGGCTATCTTTTCAAGAATGACTAAACCAAGCATGGATTACAGGCATGGACCTGTAATCCTTGCTACTCAAGAGGCAGAGATCTGGAGGATTGAGGTTTGAGGGTGGCCCAGGCTGAAGAATTAGTGAGATCCCATCTCCACAAATAAGCTGGGAGTAGTGGTAAACATCATCATCAAGGTCGAAGGCTGGCCCTGAAAAAAAAATGCAAGACCCTCTATTTTTTTTTTTTCAGCAAAAGGGGATTGGGGGCAGGCACACTGGCCTAGCAAGTACTAGATCCTGAGTTTAAACCCAGTAATGAAAAAAAGGAAAGAGAGGGTTAAGTCTTTTGGTATGGCTGAGTACATGTTGTGGTATCTGTCTCACCAACACTAGATTCCTCAAGAGCAGGGGCTGATCTGGTTAACCCCTGGAGGCCCATTGCTCAGCACAGGAATGGAGACAGGAAGGGATGGTGAACATGGGGGCATCTGCCTTTCTAGAACTGACCAGATTGACAAGTCAGAAAATCATTTCCTGAGTCAGGGGGCCCCTGCCTAGATAATGGAAGCATGAGTATTCTTAAGATCACAGAAAAGTACTTTAGGGCAAGAATGATGAGCTTTATTTAAGAGGTGCCTTACTGTAGGCTCCTTCAAAAGAAAGCAGACCTTGCGATGAGAAGGGGAAAAAAAAAAAAAAAAAAAAAACCTCCGTGAACAGAACAAAGGGCAGGAGGGGAAGCAAGCTAAGCGCTTATTTCAAGTTACAGGGAGCTGAAGAGGAAGGAATGGGGGTGGCCAACCAGGGAACATCTGGTGAATGGATGGAGGCTGGAGATAGCCAATATACCAACCCTGAGAGACAGAGGTCGGTTATACCCCAGGATCGACAGCATTACTTGGGGAGAGAGAAGAACTGGGATGAGTCAGGAAACGTAGCTTGGAGAAGCTGAAATTGATCGGGTGGAAAGGGCAGAGAGCTTCTTTCTGTCTGTGGCCCATCCACCGCCATCCTTGGCTGCTTTCAATGATCAACATGGTCCTGGGATGATCCATCATTCCCAACACCCAAAGGCTCCTGGAGTTTAGACTCAGGGATCCTAGAAACCCCCCACCCCCTTAAGGAACGTCACATCCAAAATGAAGGTTCTGGGTCTCATAAAGGTCCCTAGGGTTTGGGGGACTCCAATAGAGCCTGAACTTCTCCAGACTTGAGCCTCTGGCCCCATCCTTCCTTGTTGTGACTTAGTTGAGGTGTTAACTCCTCCAGGAAGCCTCCCCAACAACCCCCAGCCACTGACAGCCCTGGCCACACCAAATGTAACTTCTGCCTCAGGAGCCATCTTTTCCACCAGCCCAGGGCTCTCCAGGGCAGGGACTGTCAAGGCGTGATCATCTCTGTGGACCCAGTACCACCCAGCACAAGGCTGAGTCAGGAAAAAACCTCAGGGAGTCACTGACCGGAACAGGAGAAAAGTAAGTGTGGGAACACACAGACTTCACTGGTTACGACAAGTGTGAGAAAAGGGACGGTATTGTCCTGAAACCTACAAGTATCGTAACCACAGCAGCTAGGAAGAAGTAAACGGTGCTCAGAGCCCAACTCCAAAATGGGGGCATGAACGGGCACACCTAGAGGAGGTCCCACCTCTGGAAGTCAAAGGGGACATAAAATCTCAGAACCAAATGAAGGTAGAGCAAGGGTTGCAGACCAAGCCCTGTTTCAAGCACACAGGGAGCTGCAGAGGGGGAAGTGGAGGCAGGAAGGCTGGTGGAGCCCCAGCTTGTGCTCCCTGTCCTGGCCTTGACTCCCCTTTCCAACCTGGGGCTCACCTGATGTTCAGAATGTACAAGTGGCCACCGGCCAGAGCTGAGATGGCAGTTTCTGCCCACTAGAGACAGAGCCTGAACAGGGTGGAAGGTCTGCAAACCGGGTCCTCCCGCACCAAGACACAACACCAGTGAGATGTGGAATGTGTGTTTATGTTTGTAGAAAAAAAAAAAAGTGCACAAAACAGGTGCGGGCAGCAGGGACGTCCTTGGCCAGGTCTCCGATTAGTTGTAATTAACTGCGAGGCCCCTCCTCTAGTGTGTGGGGGAGGTCTCCCTGCAGGGGGGAATCGTGTGGGACCTCCCTTCTGTGGAAGGTCACTGGGGGTGGGGGGTGAGGGTCAGGATGGACGGGGCCTCTTCTGAACTTGGCCTTGGAGAACGTGGAGTACCTTAGGGGAGGGTCTCCCCAGCGGGCGGGCCGCACGGAGCAGGGGGGACTCGCGGCCCCGAGCTCCCTGTCCGTGGCCTCGCCCAGCGGGACCGGGCCGGCCGGCCGATCAGCCGAAGAGCTTGAGGAAGCAGGGCTGGCAGTAGGGCTTGCCGGCGCGCTCCTGGAAGGAGCCCTTGGTGAGCGCGCGCAGGCAGAAGGTGCAGGTGAAGTGGTCCGGGTGGAAGCGGCGGCCCAGGGCCGACACGCAGCGGCCGGTTACCGGGAGGCCGCACGTGGCGCACAGCGACCCGCGCCGCGCGTGGAAATGGTTTTCGCACAGCGGGCGACCCTCGTGCTCGAAAAAGCTGCCCCCGGAGAAGGGCGCGAAGCATTCCTGGGGAAAGAAGGCCCGAGAAAGAAGGCGTCAGCCGCCGAAGCCCGGGGCCAAAGACCCCCTGCCTCCCTGCTGCAGCGCGGCCGTGGGAGCCCGAGCCAGGCGCCGCCCACAGGGCTCGCCCCGCCTCCCGAGGCTCCTCTCAAGGCCCCGCCCGTGCCCCACCTCCCGAGGCTCCGCCCACAGGGCCCCGCCCCCCCATAACACCTCCCTGCCAGGCCCCGGACCACGCCCCTGTGATGCCTTCCTCCAGAGTTCACCTCCAGACTCCGCCCGCCCACAATGCTCGCTCCGCCCATGCCCCGCCTCCCGAGGCTCCTCCCACCTGAGTCCCGCCCCTGGCGTTTCCTGTCCAAGCCCCGCCTCTAGGCACTCCTCCCTCGAAAGCCACGCCCCCAGAGCCCACCCTGCAGACGAAGCAGTCTGGGTGCCAGAGCGCACTGAGCGCTGAGATATAGTTGTCCAGAATGGGGCCTTGGCAGCCCTGGCAGCGCGGGGCAAAGAGTTGCAGGAAGTCCCGGCGGCAGTAGGGACGGCCCTCACGCTCGTGGAAACCTAGGGACAAATACCGAGTGGGCTGAAGACAAATAAATAGAACGCAGGCAAGCCTGGGGAGCTGCAGGGACAGAGGCTGCAGGAAGGAAGGAAGGGAGCAGTGGAGTCGGGGACCCAGGTAAAGCGGGAGGGGAGGGGATGGGAACCCATGAATGGGCGAAGCGCAGGGCCAGGAGTGGGAGAGAGCAAGCCAGAAGGGAACAAGAGGGACGGGTGGCCGGAAGTGGGAAGTGGCAGGTGGGAATGTATGTGGAGCACACCTCTGGATTTTATGGAGTGTTGTGGACTCACCCTCCTCTCCAAAGGGCTCCCCGCAGCTGACGCAGCAGAAGTGCTCTGGGTGCCAGTGGGTGCCCAAGGCAGTGACCATCTTCTGCAGAAAATGAAAGGGGACGGTCACTGTGGCCATCTTGTCTTTTCTTCCCTCCTGCCTCTACCTTGACCCTGGGCAACAGGGCTGAGGTGTGTGTCTGAAAGACAGAAAATCTCACAAGGAATTTGGAGAGCTGAGGGCCTTGGATGTTGCTAAGCAACAGGGAAAGGGCTGGGGTGGAGGTGGGTAGGCAGGACCATGTGAATGATGCCCATCACACAGGTGATCTGAGCAAGTCAGAAGCAGAGTCCACGAGGTCTGGCTGGGCTCACATGTCGGATAGGTTGATTGCAGAAGCCACATCGTGGGGAGAAGCGCTCAAAGTAGCACTCGGGGCAGAAGGGGCCTCCATCCTTCTCGAAGAAACTGCTGCCTCCCAGGGTCGTGGAACAGCCACCACAAACGAAGTGCTCAGGATGCCAGGCACGGCCCAACGCTGTCACCACCTTCAAGTTGGGGGGAGGCCTGGGTCAGAGTGGCTCTCAGATTGCCAGATACCCAGTGAACTAAGGTTTATATACTCAGTATTTTCCCAAAACTTGTGTGTGTGTGTGTATGTGTATGTGGTGCTGGTACTGGGCTTCACACCTTTGCTTGGCTTTTTCACTTAAGGCTGATGCTCTGCCACTTGAGCATTTAACCAGCATTTGCTGGTTAATTGGAAATAAGAATCCCATGGTCTGGGGCTGGGACTGTGGCTTAGTGGAGAGTGCTTGCCTAGCATGCATGAAGCCCTGGGTTTTATTCCTCTGTACCACATAAACAGAAAAAGCTCATCTCTCATCCCTATCTCTCAGAGATAAGACATGAGCAAAAGCTGAGTGCTGGTAGCTCACACCTATCATCCCAGCTACTCAGAAGGTTCAGATCTGAGGATCAAGGTTTGAAGCCAGCACAGGCAGAAAAGTCCATGTGATTTTTTTTCTTTTTCTTTTTTTTTCTGTCAGTCGTAGGGCTTGAACACAGGTCTGGGCACCGTCCTTGAGCTCTTTTGCACAACGCTAGAGATCTATCACTTTAAGCCACAGCGCCACTTCCAGTTTGTGAGTGGTTAATTGGAGAAAAGAGTCTCACAGGGACTTTTCTGCTCAGGCTGGCTTCAAACAACAATCCTCAGATCTCAGCCTCCTGAATAGCTAGGATGATAGGTGTGAACTATCAGTGCCTGACTATGAATTCTTTTAATAAAGGGACCCATGAAGAAGAAAGTACCCAGAGCCCATGAAAGTCATAATACTTCCATGTTTTGCTGAGATTGGCAATTCTGGAATGGGGCTCAAGCACTTTATGTAGCAGGAGGTTTAGATCAACCATTGGGCACAGCTGTTATCAATCACATCTGCTCAGCCCATAAACCAAGGACCAAAGCTCCCAGACCAGTCTCTCAATGGAGAAAAATCTTTGTGATACCCCGGAGAGGCAGCCAACAGCTTTTTTGGTGAATACTAAATGAGAGCTTGAAAAGCTCTCATAGTAAGGCATATACCTACTGTGTGCCACATAGTAGGACCATAACAAATGGTAACAAGTTTGGAATCTGTACCCTACTACTTATTTGCTCTGGTGACTCAAAGCTTTATTTTCCTCATAAATAAAATATGAATGTTGGGCTGGGTGTGTAGCTCAGTGGAAAAGACTATGTTTAGCATATCCAGGGTCCTGTGTTTGCTCCCCAGTGTGCACCTGCACAAAATTAATTTTTAAAATACTAGCCAGGTGCCAATGGCTCAAGCCTGTAATCTGAGCTACTCAGAAGGCTGAGATCTGAGGATCCCAGTTCAAAGCCAGCCCAGGCAGGAAATTCTGTGAGACTTTTTTGGGGGGCCAGTCCTGGGGCTTAAACTCAGAGCCTGGGCACTGTCCCTGAGCTTCTTTTGCTCAAGGCTAGCATTCTACCACTTAAGCCATATTGCCACTTCCATCTTTTTGTGTGTATGTGGTACTGAGGAATCGAACCCACGGCTTCCTGCATGCTAGGCAAGCACTCCACCGCTAAGCCACATTCCCAGACAGAAATGGAGCTATAGTTCAAGTGATATAGCACTAGCCTGGAGCAAAAAAACTTAGCTCCCAGGTCCTGAATTCAAGCCCCAGGAATGAAACGCACTAAAAGAGAGAGAGAGAGAGAGAGAAAATAAAATTTATCATGTCCACTTTTCAGAGTCATTCACTGAAAGAGGGTATCACCAAGCCTAGTTCTCAGTGAAGATGGGTTTATGGGTACTGCCTTCCCCCTCACAAGCTTCACGTACCTGCCCAGCAATAGGTTTATTGCAAGAGCCACAAAGGCCCTTGGCCTGGGTAGGGACACCACGGCGGCTAAGGTCGGACTGCAGCAACCCCAGCATGGTATCTAAGCTGCCCTTGCCCGTCTGCTCTGGTGGAGATGGCGACCGCTCATTTGTGGAGTTCACCACTGGTGGCTGGCTTGGCCCAGAGGCTGGAAGCTACAGCAAGGAAGACAGAAGAGTTGAATCAACAAGTCAAAAGCTGTGGAAAGGATCTGAAATAGCAGAGACAGGAGCTGACACCTTGTCCACACCCTGCCTGACTCACGTGATTCTGGACACGGAAGTCTGAGAGCGAGGCCATCAGTCTATCCAGCTCCATTGTGGCCGAGGTAGCCGAAGGTTTTGGGAGGACGGGAGCTGGACTGGGAGGACTTAGGAAGAAAATAGCTTGTATCATCTCAGAGCATCCCAGGTCAACAATCCCTCTAGTAACATCCCAGAACCTATCGTTTCTCTGGCCCTGCCAGACAAACCAAACTCACTGGCTGCTCTTGTCTTCGGATGGGTCCTCCTTCTGTCCCTCGACTGTCACCTTGCTAGATGGGAACTGAGACATGATTTCATCTAGAGAGACAAGACAAGAGCACCAGGCACGGGGCTATGTTCGATCCATCCTCTCAGTTCAAGTTTTGTGTCCTCTTCATTTCTTCCCTGGGAAGTCTGTGTCCCTTAGTCTCTTCCTTTCCCAGCTCCCCTCCCCTGCTCCCACTGCTCCATCCAGGCATGTCATTTTAGTAACCTGGTACCTGTAATGTTGAACTGGGTGGCATTCAGTTCCTGAAGCAAACGATCCAGCTCACAGAGCCCAGTACCCAAGACACCACTGGAAGAGGAAAATGGAGGAGCCGCAGGGGCTGCAGGCTTTGGAGACCGAGGCTTGCATACCGTACTGTGAAACAGGATGAAGACCTAGACTTAGACTAAGGACTCCAAGCCTCCTCATCGGAGCCTCAATCAACATTAACCATCCCATGCCCCTCACCTGTATAGATGGTCCTTGTCCCCAGAGGCTCCTGAAGAGTCCCCAGATCCTGTCTACAGAGATAACACACGTGTCTAGGATGACACACCTGTATGGCAGCACCACCCAGGCTCAGATTCCCCTAGCCCAGGCCAACCCTGGCCCTCACAGCTGCCCCAGACCTTAGTATCTGATCTCACCTGTGGCTGGTGGCCATAGGGTGGGGGAGGTGTGAGTGGTTCTGAGGGGCGCTCTTTTGGAGCCCCTGACCTTGGTATATGTGAAGTGGTGGTCTCCAGGTCAGAGAGCAGAGCATCTGCAAGGAGAGGCCCTCCAAGTGAGACTTAGGGGATCAACGTTAGGGCAGAGATAGGGCCTGAAGAGATTAGAGGGTCATGGATCCCAGTGAGAAGGGCAGAAGCCAATATAGTCAGAGAGGTCAAGAAGCCCAAAGAAACTCAGGGCCAGATTAAGCCAGAGGAGGTGAGCTGATAGCGAGACAACATTTATGACCAGACATTCCCACGGCTCATTCTGCAAGTCAGTCAGTCAAGCCCAAACCCAGCCACCTGATATATTTTTAAAATTCACCCCATCTTTCCCGATATACAATCGAAATGGGCTCCTTATTGGAGCCAAATTCATATCCACTCCAAATTGCTCAATTGGCTGTGTGCCTGACACCAGGCTTCCTGATTGGATGCTCTCTCTGCCACACAAAATCCTCCCTCTCCCTCCTTCTCCTTCTCTCTCTCTCTCTCTCTCTCTCTCTCTCTCTCTCTCTCTCTCTCTCTCTCTCTGAACAGGCTCCGGCTGGGCCTGGCCCACTTCCCAGACCCACCGAGTCCCACCCTGTGCTCCCCCAGGGTGAGTGTGCCAGCCCTGGGCTTTCTGATCCGCTTCCTCCCCTGGGTCCCAGCGCTGACGCGCGCCCCCTGCTGCAGGGCACCGGAACTGCTCCTCTCCAAGTCCAAGTTCAGCCCGGGCCTCCTCCTCCCCTCCCTCCCCACCCCGGGGCCTGGAGCCCCTTTCCCGTTCCAGAACCTCCCGGCTCTGCGCATCTCGGTGGAGCTCTTTCCCCCTCTCGGGCGTCTTGGCACTCCGGATTACAGTCTCTTTCCTGCCCCCGGGCCTTGGCTTCCACTCCACTAGGAACTCTCTTAACTCTTCCATTCCCCGACCCTGCGCTCTCGGGCGCGGTCCGGCCCCCTGCGCCCCCAAACTCGATGCCCTAAGCTGTCCTCTCCGGGCTAGTAGCCCGGCGGCCCGACCTAAGGCCCCCGGAGCCCTCCCCAAAGCCTCTGAACCCCAGGCGCCCCGGGGCGTTGCACCCCGGGGGAGCATCAGCCAAAGCCAGGGCTGGAGGATGGGGGAGACGGAAGGCAGGGGCGGCCAGCCCCGGAACGGCAGGCAGGCGGGGAGAGGCAGGAAGGGGGACGTGGATTCGGGAGAGGAGGCAGCGACCGCGAGCGAGCGAGCGAGCGAGCGAGCGAGCGAGCGAGCGAGCCCGGGATGCGGAGGCGCGGGGCGTGCGGGAGCGGCTCCGGGGAGCAGTGGGAGTCTGGAGGGACCCGCGGGCCGGGCCCCCACTCACCCAGGTCCTCCATGGCGGGGCGCGGGCGGGCTGCGCGCGGGGCGCAGGGCGGGGGCCGTGTCCGGCGGGGCGGGGGCGGGGGACGTCCGGGAGCCGGGAGCCGGGCCGTGACCATGTATGGAAGCGGGGACCCGCTGGGATGGGATTGGGTGGGTGGGGGGAATGAACGAAGGAACCCGGGGTGGGGGCGTGGAAGAAAGCGAGTACCAGGGCCCACCCCAAACCCCGCGCGCTCCCTGGTTGCTGGCTTGCCCAGTGGTGGCCACACCCCAGACTTCGCCCGGCCTGCGCTACAGGGAGCCCCAAGAGGCCAGAGCCAGAGTCTGTTAGGGCCCTCCCAGGCCAAGCTCCAGAGCCCCTCCCAGCCTGTGGGACCCCCAAAACTCCAATCCTAGACAGAGCCCAGTCCCACCCCGGCCATTCCGGAGACAGACAGTGTCCCGGAGAGAATGTTTTATGTTGGGGACAGGAGAAATTGTTCCAAGGAGTTGTCGGATCCCAGCTTGAAAGCTTGTGGGTCGGAGACCCTGGCAGACAACCAGACAGAAATCCCCAGAGGCAGAACATCGTAGACACAAAGGCATCTCTCCCAGACAGACTGGACAGACAGGGTGAACCCACCCACCCACTCTGAGGTGGGGACCTCCCCTCCAAGACCTGGACATAGACACACAACTAGAACACGGACTGCAAAACCCAGGCCCAATCCCTTGGCCCACAGCAGTCCCAGGGAGCCAAACCGCTTTCCCCACCACTGACATGCCCCAAGGCCGTTCGTTCCCTAATAGCTTTATTCAAGATACTGACCAGAGAGAAGAAAGCCAGACAGGGATACAGCCAGAGGAACGAGGCTGTGGGAAATCAGGGTAAAAACATGACATTCCGTGATGGGTAGACAGACCTATACTCACTCTGCTAGACAGATGTCCAGACCGTGGGGCACCAACAGAAGTATCCATAATATGGGCAACTTTTAAATTTTGTTTTGTGCCAGTCCTTGGGCGGGAACTCTGGTCCTATGCCCTGTCCCTGAGTTTTTTCTGCTCAAGGCTAACACTCCACCACGTGAGCCATATCCCTACTTCTGATTTTGATTGATGGTGATGAGTGGGAACTCTGAGTTTCACAGGCTTTCCTGCCTGGGCTGGCTTCATAACATGATCCTCAGATCTCAGCCTCCTGAGTAGCTAGGATTACAGGTGTAAACCATTGTCGTCCGGCAGGCTTTCTTTAAATTACCGAAGCCCAGGACATTCCCCAGTCCATCAGAAGTTTTTAAGACAGGCAACAATGCCAACCTTTGTTCCCCAACACAGACCCTGGACTCTTCATCAAAATGAGGCTGCTACTTGAGCAGTCAGGAGGCCAGGTAAGGTAGACTGCCTTGGAGACCAAAGCTCTGTGAGCCCTTCCTTCGCCTGAAGGCCAGCAGAGCCTATGGCTCTCTCTGGATTTGACTAAGACAAGTCCTTTGAGCCTCCAAGGCCAACAGCACTAAGAAACTTGGCCCCAGGGGACAGAAGAGCAAGGGGTCAGCCACACATCCCTAACACCCAGTGGTCCTCTCATTCCTAAGGCTGTGTCCTGCAGGGTGGCTAAGGAAGGAGACTTCCCTCTAGGACCCAAAGGAGAAGCCTGGGGCCTCCATCCCAACCCAGGGCTCCAGGAACCGATGGACAATTACTTACTAAACTCCCATGCAAAGACTGAACTGTGTGAAAGCTTGGCTATCTGGATAAAACCCTGCTTGGCAGGGGAGGGTTAGGAGGACCCACACAGGGAAATCTGTCAGAAACACCACACACCAGGGACAGCCAACTCCAAAGGTTTTAATTTCAATTCCACAGAGCTGGGCTAGGCCAGGAACCCGGAGCCTGGGGCTGTTCCTCTCCACTGCCCCATGCCCAGACCCTGGCCTTGACATTGCAGTAGTAAGTCTTCAGACCATCACCCTGGGATCCAGTTCTGTCTCTTTTCATTCCTTGAAGGTGACATCCGAGCCGAGCGGCTTCTGAATGGGTTCATACCCAGCCTGTCCTGGGGCCCTCTTCCGGGGAACACTGACAATCGAGGGTGGGACCATTGCCCCCTGACTCAGTCCCCATCACCACAGCCAGCAAAGCCTCAGTTAGAGGCCCAGCCTCTTCACCCACCGCCTCCACCAGCCCCACAAGGGCCAGGCCACGTTTCCTGGGACACTGCCCTGGCCCCAGGGTCCAGCGCACACAGTGGGCTGCCAGCCGGGGTCGGCCCAGGCGGAACACCTCACCCACTGACTCTGGGTCACTCTGGGGACCTAGATGGATGCGGCCAACCGCCTCTTCCAGCTCCAACTCCAGCCCAGGCAGCAGGAAACGGCCAGCAGCCTCAAGGGCCTCCTCAGCCTCTGAGCCCAACAGAGGCTGGCCAGGCGGGGGCACGGGCCCCATGGCGGCCCCACAGCCCCGGCAGCCATGCAAATGATGCAGGACAGGCCAGGCTGCACCAGGAGACAGGCCTCGCAGCGGCACCAGGTCCATCTGGGCTTCGGCAAAACTGCCAGATAGCAGGGCTCGGAAGAAAGGGGAGGCTGCGGATGAGGCAGCGCGCTGAGCAGGGAGCCGCAGGCCGGAGTCCAGGAGGAAATGCAGGTCAGGGCCCGGGTCGGGGGCTGGGCCCAACAGAGGCTTATAGTGGCAAGGGGAGGACGGATCCGGGTCCAAGGCGACTGTAGGGGGAGAGACGGGGCTCGAGATGGGGCTCATCACGGGAGACACCAGGCCTTGCAGGCAGGAGAGGGAGTCTGCAGCAAAGAAGAGGAAAAGCGGGTGCGGGGCTGGCCGAGTGAGGGCCATGAGTAGGAGGCGGAGGCCCCCCTGGTCCAGAAGGAGCCGGCGCCACAGAGCAGGTTTCCTACAAGGGAAAGGAATCTGTCAGAAGGGGCCAAGGAAGGGCGGTGGAGTATCAGCCTTGGCACCCCTCCCCACCTCCCCCCACCCCCCACCAGGCCTCCACAAGGCACCCCCACCCCTCTCACCGACAGATGAAGGGCAGAGTCAGTGCACAGGCGACTCGGTCCTCGGGGCTCCCAGACAGCAACAAGTGGGTAAGGGCGCCGACCCCGAAGGGCGACTCGGCCTGTACGGTCAGGTTCTGCAGCAGCATCTCACCTGTGCGACGGGCCAGAGCAGGTCAGCCTGGGAGCTGGGAGGGGTGGCACGGGCTACTGGGCTTGTGCAAAGAAGGAGGGTAAAAGCTCGGGGCATGAAAGTTGGGGTGACTGCCAGGCCTAGAAGGATGGGGCTGGGACTCTGGGAACCAGAGAGCAAGAAGGGAGTTGGGAAGGTCAGGGGCAACTCCAGGCCCTCTCACCCCTTCCAGGGGTGGAAACAGTCTGTAGATGGGAAAGAACATAGGGCAGTCACCAGAAATGTCCAAGGCGGTGGTGGTATGGGATCTGAGAGGGCAGGGTGCCTGGGTCTGGATTCACAAGTTAAGGTACCCAGAATGGGAGCCAGGATTAGGTAGAACAAGAGTACAGTGGGTAAAAAAGCATGCAGATGGCTGGATGCTGGTGGCTCACGCCTGTCATCCTAGCTACTCAGGAGGCTGAGATCTGAGGATCGTAGTTCAAAGCCTGCCTAGGCAGGAGAGTCTGTGAGACTCATAGCTCCAATTAACCACCAAAGAAAACCAGAAATGGAGCAGTGGCTCAAGTGATAGAGCACTAGCACAAAAATCTCAGGACACACATACACACACTCACACACGTGTGCACACACACCATGCAGACAGGCCAAATTCTAGATTCAGACAGAGGATACAGGACAATTCTCTCTGCATGCTGGGCTAGGGAGCAGAAAGGAGTCCGCTATCCAGCACCTGGTGACTTGAATTCCTTAGCGTTCTAGAGGGCAAGCTGAACAGGAAGTCAAGACTCTAGGCTCGTGGAAGGCACAGGAGAAAGGTGGCAACTCTTGCATAGACAGAGAGACAAGAGACATACCTAGTTCTCGGTGCTGGCTTCGGCGCACATTCCGGGAACGGGGAGAAGGCCAGTCATCTGGTGCCACACCCAGCACAAGCCAGGCACGCAGCAGCGCCGCACCATAGCTGCGCACAAAGGCCTCCAAGCAGGCCGGGTTGCAGGTCAGACGAGCCAGGATGCGCAGTGCACGCGGGCTCGGTGGGCCCGGTGCACCTGTCACGTAAGCCAGTAGGCCACATAATGCCGGCCCAGTCACTAGTGCTCCACTCGGGTCTGGAGCCTGGGAGAAGCGTGACAGCAGCAGCAGTGCTGGCCCCTCTCGGCCCCAAGGCTCCTCGGCTGCGGCCACAGGGCTGCGGCCCGGCGTGCGCAGGGTGCGTGGTGTACGCAGGGTGCGGGGCGTGCACGCTGAGTTTGAGGCTGGGCTAGGGGTGGGACTGAGGGACTCCCGGGCCTCCGACAGTGTACAGTGCTCTGGAGACCAGTCAGGAGAGATGTCACCGGACCCCGAGGTGTAGCCCTCAGAAATCAACCAGGACCTGCAGAGTACACAGGGCAGCGAGGGAGAAACGTGAGGGACAGGCGTCTGTAAGTCATTCAGCAATTCCAAGCCTGGACCGACATGCTGGGGAGAGGCACTGAGCAAAGCAAAGCTCTCCATGGAGTTTATGGTCTATGGAGGGGAAATAGTCAACACAAGGAAGTAAACCACAATGTGTTAGCGTGAGGCAGCGTACACATGAAGAGAAAAGGGGCTTGAAAAAGCTGAGGTCAGGGAGAAATGGAAGGTGTTTGTCAGTACTGGGATTTGAACTCAGAACCTCCCACGTGCTAGGCAGGCGCTCTCTGGCTGAGTCATGTCTCTAGCCCTTTTAGAGTTGAAGAGGTTTTTTTTGGTTGTTGCTGTTTGTGCCAATCCTAGCGCTTGAATTCAGAACTTGAGTCTGTCCTTGAGTTTTTTTTTTGTTGTTTTATTTTTCCCCTCAAGGCTGGCATTCAACCACTCAGGCCACAGCTCTACTTCCAGCTTTTTGCTGGTTAATTGGAGGTAAAAGTCCCAGAGATTTTCCTGCTTGGCTGGCCATCCTCAGATCAGATCTCAGCCTCCTGAGTTAACTAGGATTACAGGCATGAACCATCAGTGCTGGCTTGAGAGTTTAAACAGGGTGCTGATCAGAGCTCTCACTGTGACTAGAAGAGCTAAACAAAGACTTAATGAGTGAAATAATGGCACATAGGAGGAAGAATGTTCTAGACAGAGAGAGAACAGCAGCAATGAGAGGGGAGGCCAGGGCATAAGTGTATATTATGTCCTAATGAACAAGGTTGAGGAGGGCAGACCGGAGGGAGGGTAAGGTATGCTTATGGAGGACTGGAAAGTGGAAAAGCAAGGAATCAGGACTAGAGGTAAATGAGTCATAACACAGGGTGTGGGTATGGAAAAGCATCAGAGCAGACAGGAATCTCCAAAGTGAATGCCCTCCCTTCTAGACCCTAAGGTAAGGACGTACCTGAGGCTGCGGAAGCTTCCGGCCTCTGCGGGCTCAGGGGTCCGTTCCTCAGGAAAGTCCCAGGAAGCAGCTTCTCTCCCTTCTTCTTCCTCATCTCCACCCTCACCACACAGCTGTCCAGCCAGAAGAGGTACAAGTCCCAGAGCCTGCAGCCTGCCTAGGGCCCCAGTGTCATAAAGGAAGCCCACAAGGGCAGCCACAACGCGTGGATGCCAGGCACTGGCACGAGGGTCCCGCAGCAGCCCCATCAGCAGCTCTAAACCACCAGCATCCCGCAGCCGGGCTCGGTTGATGGCTTCCCGACACAGGAGACATACAGCCCGCACCAAAGGCTGCTGGGAAGCTGGGCTGGCCCCAGCAGGGCTCCGGCGCCGCCGGAGTTCACCAAGTAACACCTCTACACCACCGGCATTGCCCAAAGCAGGCCGTACCAGGCCCTGGGCACACAGATTGGCGAGGATCAGGATGGCTGCCTCACGTATTGCCCGTTTGGGATGAGAAGCCAGGCTGACAAGGGGACTCAGTCCCCCACCCAGACTGAGCTGCTCAGCACAGGCCCGAGAACAACCTCGGCTGAGTTCCAGGAGGGCACGGACCAGGCCCCAGGTCAGGGCAGGATCTGGAGCGGCAGCCAGGAGTTCAGCCAGTGGGCGGATGGCTCCTTGCTGTGCCAGGGCCAGGCGGTGCTGGGGTGAGTCTGCCAGGTTGCGGAGGGCACGCACCACACTCTGCAGGCACTGTGAGTCCTGGCAGGCTGTCAGACTCTCAACGAGTAAGGGAACAGCACCTGGAGAGGGAGGGGAAGGACAGAGAGTAAGCCAGGGCATATGCAAGCCCTACTCCTGTCTCCAGCCCATGCTCATGGCCTTCTTACCAGCAGAGTGGATGTCCCCGCAGCTCTCCGGTTCCATGGCTAAGTTCCCCAGGGCACGAGCGGTTCGATTCTGGATGCTGTCTGTCTTCACGCACTGAAGAATGGTCACTGCAAGAAGAGTTTGGCCTCTTCAGAGCTCTGTCCCTCTTTTCTTTTCTTAATTTCATCTCCTAAATCATCTCAAGCATGTGCCTGAGGGGCGCAGGGATGCTTTCAAAGGAAGTTAACCTGTGAGCTGCTAAGCAGGTAGGTGATCTGCCAGAAGGATGGTGGATACGATGTGACCCAGGAATTGGAAGCAGACTTTGAAAAAACTTTGCAAAAGGGAATGCCTCCTATGACCCTAGGAAGGGCCTCAAATGCCTGACCAAGGGGTAAAGAGTTAACTGTGAAGGCACACAGGGTTTTTGTTTTGTTTTGTTTTGTTTTCCAGTTCTGGTACTTGAACTCTGGGCCTGGGCACTGTCCCTGAGCTTCTTTTGCTCAAGTTGAGCACTCTACCACTTGAGCCACAGCACCATTCCCAACTTTTTTGAGTAGATTGGAGATAAGAGTCTCACGGAGTTTCCTGCCCAGGCTGGCTTCAAACTGTGATCCTCAGATCTCAGCCTCTTGGGTAGCTAGGATTACAGATGTGAGCCACTGGTGCCTGGTTTTCAAAAGGAAATAGGGCCAGGCACTGATGGCTTACACCTGTAATTCTAGCTACTCAGGAGGCTGAGATCTGAGGATCTCATTTTGAAGCCAGCTTAGGCAGGAAAAACTCTTATCTCCAATTAACTTGCAAAAAAAAAAAAGAAAAAGCCAGAAGTAGAGGTGTGGCTCAAGTGAGAGAGTGCCAGCCTTGAGTAAAATAAGCTCAGAGACAGCACCAAGGCCCTGAATTCAAGTCCCAGAGGGGCACAAAAATTTATTAAGGACTTAGAAATCTGCCAAATACATTACAGTTCAGATGTATCTTAATGCAAAGTGTTAATATATTCATGTTTCATTCATGTTTCAAAGTGCATAATTTCAGAGGGCAGGCAATGTACTGGCCACCAATTTAGCATAGGCAATTTTTTTTTTTTTTTGGCCAGCCCTGGGTCTTGAACTCAGGGCCTGAGCACTGCCCCTGGCTTCTTTTTGCTCAAGACTAGCACTCTACCACTTGAGCCACAGCGCCACTTCTGGCCATTTTCTATTTATGTGGTGCCGAGGAATTGAACCCAGGGCTTCATGAATTCGAGGCAAGCATTCTACCACTAGGCCACATTCCCAGCCCCGCCTAAGCAATTTTGTATGTGTGTGAGTGCTGGTCCTGGGGCTGGAACTCTGGGCCCGGGCGCTGTCCCTGAGCTTTTGTGTGCAAAGCTAGCATTCTACCACTTGAGCCACAGCTCTACTTGCAGCTTTTTGGCTGTTCATTGGAAACAAGAGTCTCATGGACTTTCCTGCCCTGGCTGGCTTTGAACAGTGATCCTCAGATCTCACACTCCTGAGTAACTAGGATTACAAGTGTGAGCCACCAATGCCCAGCTAAAAAGTCTTTTGTTGGTATCTGCCCTTACTGTGCAAGTTTTTCAGTAACTCAGAATTTCCAGCTCTCTGCTTAGAATCTGTGTGGGTGCTGTTTGTATTTTATTTTAGCTCCGTTCCAATTCTGCGATGTGGCCATTATTATCTCCTTTATAAGGAATTCTATTTTGGAGGGGTATGTCCCACTGCATCATTATCTGAACTTTTTGAAACTACTACATCCTCCGACCTTCAGCTCATCCAGGAATGGCTTTGCACACACAGGTCCATATAAAAAGCAGGTACTGAATGTCTGCTTATGAACATCGTAATAGAAGAGAAGGATCCCAAAGTTCATCCAAATAACTCTGTGATCTCTACCTGCCCGGATGCAGGGAGGTGCCACACCTAGAGCTTGGACAGCATGGACTGTCACTGAGACCGCAATGACGTCATGGGGGGTGCCACCACGCTGTCTCCAGATCCCAGACGGTGACAAAGAACTCCCAGGCCGATGCAGACAAGGAGGGCGGGACGGGCGCGGAACCTTTCTAGGAATGGGGGCGGAGCACTTACCCAAAGGGAGAATGCCTCCGAGCCTGCGCACTTCAGCTCGGCACGCCCCTTCCGTGCAGCAGTTGGCTAGGATGCTGAGCGCCAAATCCAGAGTCTTGCGCAGGCGCACTGGCGGCGAGGGCGTCGACGAGGACGTAGCGGAGTGGGCGGGGTCAGAGGAAGGGGCGGGACCGGCAGGAACGTCGGCCGCCGTCGGCGAAGGGGCGGAGCCGGGTTCTGCCGGGGACAGGGCGTGGTCCGCTGCCGCCGCTCGCCGTAGCAGCGCAAGAAGTGGGCGGAGCCCGCCGCGCGTCCGGAAGCGCTCGATTCCCCCGGCTGCCTTGATGTGGCGCGTGCGAAGAGCTAGGAGCGCGCGGCCCAGGGGCGTCTCGTTGGTAGTGGAGTCCTTGCCCCGACTCGGACCCTCCCCGGCGGCCGCTGTGAGCTGCGCGAGGCAGAACGAGAGCGAGTCGGTGAGGGTTGGTTTCGCCGCCGCCATCTTGGCTCGGGCCTCCGGCTCCGCCCCGCGCCCTGGCCGCTTCTCTGTGAGGATGCGGAACTGGAGCGGAGGGGAGTGGCCTGGCGGCTTCTAGCGGCTGCTGCTTCTTAAATAGCGCCGCCGCTGTCAGCCCTGGATCCCGGAACTTTGAATGGTACTTATCTAGTCGTTGTGCAAGCCTAAAGTGGGATTATGTAGTCAGCATCCGGCCTAACACGCCTAAATGGGTAGGACGGGTGGGAAACTTCCCAGGGCCTCGACGTGGACTGACGCCTCCCAGGGCCCGACTTGGGCGTCTGCCTGCGGTGCTGCTTCGGATGGCTTACCCATTCCGCCCCCCATCTAGCCCTTTCCTCTTCCAGTCAAGCGTGGTTATCCCCCAAAGGATGATCGGGGAGGACCCCGAAGTCCAGGCCGACAGTCTCTTAGAAGCTTAGGCCTGAAAACTGGCAAGTTCCTAACAGCCGCTGCTGATTAAGAACTCTCGGAATGACAGGGTTAAAACCTACCGAAAACGGTCGCCGCTACTTTCTAGAACGGCAGGGGCTTGGGAACCTTTCCGTTTCCGGTGCTAACCTCTTGGTCCAAGTCTGCCACTCGTTCCATTTGTACTTTGGGGAACTTGAGTAGCTGGTATCTAGAAAGCGAGGTGCTCTTCAATGGTGTCAGAAGTAACTGAGAGCATCCTCGACAGGGGCAGAGCTGCGAGGGAAAGAGACATCAGCACTGCCAAGAGTCTCCAGGTCGCCCCTGGATTGTGAAGTGCCACCTGAGTGGTGTGGTCTTCTAGGTGTAGCACCAGGCAGCCAGGAAATGATACCAAAGCTTACAGCATCTATGTAGGCTCCAACCAAGACCAGCTGCCCTGCAGACCCTGAGTCTTCAAGTGCTGGAATTGTGGGCTGACTGCACAGCCTGTCTCACAGATTTCATCCACCTTCAAAGCAGCTACAGTGAGGACAAGTCTTACCACCCTAGAATATGGCATAGGTCTGGCTAAGCACCATTGAAAGCACACTAGTGAAAAAACCCTGCCCAGAGTGGATGTTGCTTCAGCCATAGCTCCAAATCTCATCCAACCTCATAGCTTGACCTCCTGACCTTTTCATAAGTGCATGAAGTGTGGGAAGGCCTGTGACCACAGCTCTGCAGCTGTGACTGAGTTAAACACTAGCTGGTGCACACCAGCAAGAAGCCCTACTGCTATGGGAACCGTGCCAAGAGCTTCAACCATAGCTCTAATCTGTTTGAACACCTGCGTTTACACAGAGGCGAGAAGCCTCCTTACCTCTGTGCTCAGTGGGGACAGCTTTGGGAGCAGCTCCTACCTTCTCAAGCACCAGTGTTCCCACACTGGTAAGCCCTACAATTGCTGCGGATGTGGCAAGAACTTCAAAAGCTCACACTACCTATGGTACAAGCACATCCATAATGAAACAGCCCCCTTCAGAGGTCCTAAATAGTTCCCTTGTTTTAGTGAGCCTGAACACCAGAGCATCCACCTGGGTGGACAACCCTGAACCTGTCCTGAATGTGAGCAAAGCTTCTACCTCAGGCTCCTTAAACACCAACCTTTACATATGGATAGGAAGCCCTGTTGGTCCCCTGACTGCAACAAGAGTTTTGTGGGCAGTTCAAATCTGCTGCACTACTAATATTCACACAGGTGAGAAGACTTACACTGCAGCAAGAGTGACAACCATCTCAGCCAGAGTTTTTACATGCTTATCCACGAGGTGGTCCAAAGTAGCAAGAAACCCCAGGTCTGCCTTTCCAGCGTACCCTTTGACCACAACCACAACCTGGGCCAACACCAATGGACACACCAGTGTGGAAGTGTCTGCTAATATTCCTGGTGTCAGTATTTGTTCAAATTTCAGCTCCACATTTGATCGGGTCCTCAAGAGGACCAGGATATCTAAGCCAGACCTTTCTGCTCCCCTCTCTGGGGCTGTTGATTTAGAATGATGTTGGGATGTTGGAGGGCTTCTACGTCTTTCCCATTCAGGACTCAGCGCTACATCTGTGATCACTGCCTTGAAATCCCTCCCAGATTTTTTTAAAGCCTGTACTGTGGTGTTACAGCACGTGTCCATCAGCTGCAGAGTTTGTTGATGGCTGAAGGTAGCCACCATTGGCATGGGGGACGTAGGACATCTGCAACTGCTGAGCCAGTGTCCTTGCAGCTTAGGGAGCGATGGGATTAGCCACATCAAGAGCAACAGCTATTTCTTCCTGGAGAAATAAGAGCGGAGCCCACTGGTTCTTGTGAGGCCCTCAGAGGCAGGAGGAGGGCATTCCTGACATCCAGAGGGGACAGCAAGGAAGCTGTGTCCTGGCAGAAGGTACCAGAGTATTTGAACTTGGGGTCATCGTCTAAGTTGTCAAGTACACGGCCCTATCTCTCCTGCTGAAGCTAAGGTAGTGGAAGCCCAAGGCCAAAGCAAAGGACCAGGAGACCTGTCTGCTGAGTTGAGGAAACACTTTATGGCATTTCTAGACAGAACAAAAGTCTAAGACTTGTCATCTGCCCCTTGTCTTTTCTTTCAGTTTCCCCCAGGAAACTGCATCTGTCGATGCAGTAAAGAATGACTGGAGCAGGGCTGCCCACCCAATGTGTTTCTACTGGTGAAACCTAGTATGTGTGGGAACCATTGAGAAGCTTCCCAAAACAACAAATCTATGAGAAGAGAGTCCATGCTGTGAGGCTGTTCCTGTTTGCTATAGCTGCCTGTGTGCCTGGAAGAGGCAGACCAGCCCTTTGGAGGCTGAAGAGTGAGTTGTCTGTTGGAAGGACAGTCCTTCACCATTAACCGCATATTATTCTTTGTGCATCCCCTGCCCCTATTTTGCCATTTTTTTCCCTCAGGCTTACGGTACCTAGAATAAATCCACGTAATGTTGAGGCTGAAGAGGAAGAATATGAAGTTCTCTCCCTAGCTGTGTGACCTTTACCTCTTCTGGGCCTCAGATTTCTTCATCTGTAAATGGATGACAGCTGCCTCACCAGGTTGTGGTGATGACCCCATGGGTACACCAGTCTGCCTGAAGCACCTGGATTGGGAGTGCAAACCTCAGCTCCTCTCTTCCTCAGGTCTAGAGCCCTGTAGTGGTGGTTTCAGAAAGCACCAGCTCCCCTGAGGTTAGAGAAAGTCAAGAGAGCCCTGGAGTAGCTTGTCCTATGAAAGTGATGGACTTGGGACCAGTAACAGTGAATGATGCTGGCACTGGAAAAGGAGTCTCATCTACTGACATCTAATGTACTTACTTGTCTTCTCATTGGAGGAGCAGCAAATGCCCTTGGGCTTTCCTTCCTGGACAAGAAAAGGGTTTCTGACAGGCTCCTATCATCAGCACTTTAAAGAACACAACCAATTTTGAGTTGGAAGCCACAGGACAGCATGTAGAGTCAGCACTCAATAAATAGTTGCTGTAATCAGATCCTGTTTTCTGCTTACCCGGTGGTCCCACCAAATGAGTGTGGAGTGTTGTCACTCCTGCAAAATCTGAAACTGCAAGTGGGTGTTACATAGGCAATTCAGTGGGAGCCACATAGGTTTGCAAAGTCACTTTAAAGAGATGGATGCTAATCTCTCCCATTAGGACAGGAATGTCTGGGCTATAGCTCCTCCAATTGCAGAAAATAGATCCTGACCAGAAGGAAAGCAGTAGATATTTACCCAGCGTTCCCTGTGCTCTGAGCTGGGAGTAGAAGCAGCCTCACTGCCCAAGCGTGTGAACAGTCTTTAGGCCTGGGATGGCACACTGAGAAAGTGAGGAGAGAGGGCACCCAAGTGGGTTGTATTAGTCAAGGTTTCCCTTGCTGTGACAAAATACCTGAGTTAAAAAATCTTTATGGAGGAAAGACCTATTTTTACTTACATCCAACATCACGGGTGCAGCAGAGCAGTAACAGTTCACATCCAGCTGGCCAGGAAGCAGAAGAAGAGAAAGGGCTGAGGACAAGATATATCATTCCAGGACACACCCTAAGTGTAGCTACCTCCAGCCTTTCATCTCCTGCCTGTCAGACCATCATAACATAAACCCGTTAAGGAACTAATCCATTCATTAGGTGAGAGGCAGCTGTGGCTGAAGGCCCCAGGGTGACAGGCCCTTGGAACGACTGGGGAACTTAGGGCAGACATCACACTACTACTTTACAAATAGACAGGAGCCTCTCATGAACATTCTATATTCCAGTCATAGCATGGTTATTTCCACTCGAGCTATTATGAATAATGCTGCTATGAATATTCATCTGTACATTTTTGGTAGAATGTGTGCTTAAAAGAAATCTGTGTTTTAAAGAAAACTTTCCATTTTCCTGAGTGTCTGCAGACGAACAGCTCAGGAATGGAAGGTTGTTCCCATCCATTCGGTGGCCTAGAGTCTTCTCCAGATGTAGTCGGCTTCCTGTGCCAGGGCCCAAGTGTGGCTGGCAGAGCTGGAACAGGGGGAGCGAGGCACTCACCTCTAGTGCCAAGCTTCGAGGGACACCAGAATACTCCGCAGTCGTGATAATTTGATGGTGTGTGTGTGTGTGTGTTCTTAAATTTTGTGCCAGAACCAAAGGACTGCCACGCTTTCCACCAAGGAACACGCACGGCCTCCGGCCTCTAGGGGGCGCCATCGTTAGGCTCTCAGCAGATTCCCTCGGTTTCGGTCCGTTTCCAGCGCCGCACGAATCCGCGGGCGTAGAGCAAGGAGGCGGGACATGCGCACGCGCGGCCCAGGCTCTGCCCCGCCCCGCGGAGCTGTCACTCTGGCGGCGGGCAAACCTTCACGGACGTGGAGCGGTCACGCGGTGCCCTCGGACCAAGCCCTCCCCGGGTGTTAGGGCCGAGGCCGCGCGCTGCCCTGACAACCTGGCCCCTTGCGGGGAAGCGGTCGGAGTGGTGGGGGCGGCTTGGGGGCCGGGGCCGGGGCCGGGGGTGGGGTGCCAGGGAAGGGATGGAAAGCCTGCCGGGCCGGCCGGACGTGGAGCTCCTCCCGCTGAGGCTGGCGTGGACGCCTGGGGCGCGCCCACCAGCTGGGTCGCTAATGAACTGAAAGATTCTTTTACAGATAGGTTGGGCAGATGACAGAGAATAGTGTGACGTCTGCCCTAAGTTGCCCAGTCGTTCCAAGGGCAGAGGGATAGCCCGACACCCTGGGGCCTTCAGCCGCAGCTGGCTCCTCCCCGACTCTTCTCTGTCTCCAGCCCTGCTGCTCTTCATCCTAGCTAACCCACAGCCCTTTTATCATCATGGAATCGTCTCGGGACAGTTCCAATCTCAGATATTCATTCTGTCCTCGTGGGTCTCATAAACACACTTTATATTTAATAGGCTGCTTCATGTGATTGTTCTTTGCTTTGGGGAATATGGTCATAGTATGTGAAGAAGTGGAGAAACACGCGGAGTGGTCCGTCTACACTCTTCACACCGGCAGCAGATCATGTCTGACAGGCTTGGCATGCTGCACACTATTGAGTTTGCCCATATTGAGTTTGCTCAGCTTGTAGAAATGGAAGCTTTCCAGTGGTCCCATTAGCTAACTCTAAGATAGAGCTTATTAAAATGGTGTTGGGAAACAGTAATCCTGTACAACACCTTAATAATAATAAAATTATATTAAAAAAAACAGTGATGGGTACAAAGACTGCACTGTCTCTATACAGAGGCCATTAAGACAAAACCAAGCCTGGCATGGTTCTATACCCCCCTGTAAGCTCCACATTCCAGAGGCCAAGGCAGGAGGGTCTCAAGTTCAAGGTCAGCCTGAGCTACCATCAAGACTCTGACAAGGGAGGTAGCTTAGTGCTTGCCTGGCATGTGCAAGGCCTTGGGGGTTGAATCTCATTGAAGAGGGTAGGGGGGAACACCACAATCAGCTTAGAAAAGTACAGATGACTCGAATTAAAGTCTCTGTGTCTGTGGTCAAGTGCTCCGGTCACCAGGAATAGAGTATTAAATAAGATAGTTCCCCACGGCTATTAAAAAAAACCTCCAGCTGTACTTTAAATATTCCCCTGCTGGAATAAAAGGCACACTGCAGTGACTTTCTGGAGAGGACCTCCTGCCAGCCAGGCCCCATTTTAAATATAGAATTCACCCCCCCCCCCTCTAAAAATAGCCATTCAGGGTGAGCACTCAGCAGGTGATTGGCTCAAGAAGAAGGGAGGAGGAGGCAAGGTCTGGGTGAAGGAGAGTGAAAGGGCAATGCCATCCTAGCTCCTCTACTGCAATGGCTCTGCCTCTGAGGTCCTTGAGCCGAGGCCTGGCCAGCGCAGCCAAGGGTGACCATGGAGGGGCTGGAGGTGAGTTGGGGGGCTGGGGACGGATCCTGTGACTTACTGGCCTTGTCTCTCTGTTCCCTCACCCCATTTTTCCTTCCCATGGGTGTTGCCCCTCACACACTGGCAAGTCCCCTCCATCCTAGCTGGATGCGGGTGGCTCACTCTTGTGATCCTAGCTACTCAGAGGGCTGAGATCTGAGCCGACCCGGGGAGAAAAGTCCCTAAGGCTCTTCGGTCCAATGAACCCACAAAAAGCCAGAAGTGGAGCTATGTGGCTCAAGTAGTAGAGTGCCAGTCGAGGGGAAAAAAAAAAAAAAAAAAAAGCTCATGGATAGCGGCCCAGAGCTTGCGTTCGAGCCCCAGTCCGGCCGCGCACGCTGGCACACACGTCCCCAGCCCCGCGCGCCCATGGCTGCCAATGTCCCCCTCACCTTTCCTCCCGCACAGCCGGCACCTGGCGCTTTCTGACCTTCCTGCTGGCACTGCCCAGCGTGGCCTTGTGTTCCCTCAACTCCTGGCTGCACGGGGGCCACCACGAGCGCCCCGAGTTCATCCCCTACCACCACCTGCGCATCCGCACCAAGGTAGGGAGCGCGCTCGGGGAAGGGGTGCCGGGACGCGCGGGTCTGGGGTTCCAGATGGAGGGGCGCTGACCGCTCCCCCCTACCCCCCTGTCTGCCCCTTCTCTGCAGCCCTATGCCTGGGGAGACGGCAACCACACGCTCTTCCACAACCCCCGTGTCAACCCCCTGCCCACCGGCTATGAGGATCTCTGAGGTCCCAGCGGCCCATCACCAGTCCAATAAAGCGGTGCACGGTTCGTGTCCTCTGGTGCCTCGGAGGGGCCGGGCGGGGCCGGCTGGGCGCATGTGCGGGAAGGGAGCGGGGAACAGATCACCAGCAGGTGGGCTCCCTCTATTAACAAGGGACTCTCCGGGTTATTCGGGGCCTTCCCTTATGCTGAGTTAGCTTGCTCAGTGACTCTGGGAGTAAGATGTACGCCTACGAAGTTGTACTTCTCTGGAGGAGGATTCAGAGATTTGTCTAAATGACTTCATAATATCTAAATGACTTAACCTCAGACAGCTAATCAGAGGCCCCTGGGAACTCTGGCCTGCAGACCCGAGACTCGCAGCCCCCCATGGCAGCTCTTGGGAAGGCTGATTTCAAACACGGGCTCTGCAGTCCATCCTAGGCCGTGTCTCATGTGAAATGTTGTAGTGGTTCCCTACAATGACACTTAGTGATCTTCTGTAAGCATTTGGAAATCACCAGCTCCTTTGGGAGCCTCATTTCAGGGGGACAGAAGGGGGCACTGGTGGCTCATGCCTGTAATCCCAGCTATTCAGGAGGCTAGACCTGAGGATCACACTTCAGAGTCAGCCCAGGCAGAAAAGTCAATGAAACTCTTATCCCCAATTATCCAGAAGAGAGAAAGAAAAAAAAAGCCAGAAGTGGAGCTGTGGCTCAAGTGGCAGAGCACAGGCTTTGAGTGGAAAAGCTAAGGGACAGTGCCCAGGCCCCAGTACCAGCACCGGAAAAAGATGGGGGGTGGGGAGGACATTAGTGCAAATGAGCTCTTGGACATCCTGTTCACATCCTAGGACTGGTGTGACACATAGTCCCCACTCACCCCCTACACATACACATACACATACACATACACATACACATACACATACACACACAACTTTGATCTTTCTCTGTGTGTGTGTCTCTCTGTGTCTGTCTCTGTCTCTCTCTCTCCACTACTTACTATATCAGCAAGAAAAGATGTGCTCTAGCTCCAAGTATGAGAAAGTAGAGAGGAATTTTCTTACTTTCCTTCAACCCACAAGTAGGTTCCTCCAACTCTTCCAAGAGAGGCACTCAGATCCCTGTGTTCAAGCTCTTTCAGACAAGGAAAATGTAGTGTAAGCATTGTGTGAGAGTTCTTACTGTCACATAGGAACATTTACACTGACATTGACTGCCCCTTCCAAATAAGGACAATCACTGAAGAAGTCCATCATACAGCCACAAGCACAGCAATCTTTTAACTCCTCAGGAAGAGGGCCTAGCCCCCAAGAGGTTGTTCAGACCAGCCCAGATCTATGAGAAAGTTGTTCTCACAGAAATAGATTCATAGGTAGAGGGAAAAAAAACAGCCATGGGAGTAGAGATAGACTGGAAAATAGAAGATTAGAATGAAGGTAGATCTGGGGCCTCACAGCTAACATCATCCCCAGTGCATGGGGCTGGGTCTTCCGTCTTGACATCCAGCATTTCTTTGTAATGACGTCTGAAGAAGCCAAGCTATGAAAGGAAGCCAATGAGAAACGCTGGGTGAGAGAGCCGGAAGACTCTGAAGGAGAGGAAGGGAAGGGAACTGAGCTAGCTTAGTTTGTCATCAGAATTTTCACTGCTTCACTCTGAGACCTACTGTGTGTCATGCATGATGTTATCCCCATAATCCCTAAGAGAAAAGCAGAAATCAGCCAGGTTTCTTGGGTATGAGTTGCTGCCATGTTTCAGCCAATCTGTGAAGTTTGTTTGTTTGTGTTGTCAATGCTGAGGACTGAACTCAGGGCCTAGAACTTGCCAGGCAAGTGCTTTTCCACTGAGCTAAATTCCCAACCCCATTAAGTCTTATTTACCCCTTCAAAATGGAGAAATAGGTTCATAGGGAGACCAATCAACTTGCTGAACATTGAATTGTAAGTAAAAGAGGCAAATGCATGCCTTAGGCAGCTTCAGTGGCTCATGCCTGTAATCTTAAGGGGCTGAGGTCTGAGGATCATGGTGAGCTGGGCAGAAAAGTCTGTGAGATTCTTACATCCAGTGAACCACCAAAAAAGCCAGAAGTAATGTGCCAACCTTAAGCAAAGAAGCAAAGGGATAGCACCCAGGCTCTGAGTTCAAACTCCAGCACTGGCAGAAAAAGAAAATTGTGTACATCAGCCTGACTGACATCATAGTTAGTGTCCTCCCCTCTCTTCTGCTTGTGGCAGGGATGGGGTTGGACGCTGGTGGGCTGGGAGTGGGCTAGAACACTCACCTTGTACAGGGCAGCTGTGATGAGGGCCAGCAGCAGCAGCCCACCTGCAGAGCTGCCCACCACAAGGAACGTGGGGTGATAGACCTGAATTTCTTCTAGCACGGTCTCCATCTGATTTGGAGATCAAAAACATCAGGCTCCTTGACAGCTCAGCTTCCTCCTGTGCCCAGCCTTTAGGTCCCTCCCGTCCTCTCCTCCCAGGCCCCTCTCCCAGGGCTGAGATGCAAAAGCATTCATCCATTTAGGGACAACTGTCCTGCCAGGGACCCCCCCCCCCAAACCCTTCCCTCTGGGTCTGCAAATCCCCCAACCAGCACCATGCAGCCACTACCTGGGCCCTCAAGAACGCCTCCTGGCCTGGGAGCTGGGAATACACAGCTGTGTCGAACGTGATCTCAGCCACTGTGGTGACCAACACCTTCTTCTGCAATGTCTGCCGAGGGGAGAAGTTGCTGAGGGAGCTGGGTCTGAGGCATCAAGCTCAGAGCTCCAGGACTGCCCTGGCTTGAGGACGGCCCCGCGTGCCTCAGAGCACAGGTGTACACACCTTGCTGACCCAGCCGAAGCTGAGGTTGCCCTGCAGGAGGAAGTCCAGCTGCTCCTGGATGCCGAAGGAGGGGATGTCACAGCGGAACTTCAGGCAGTCTGCGATGGAACAGTTCTGGGGACAGAGAAGCCATGTTGGATTGGCCAGAGGCAGGTCGTCACTTAGGAAGAAGTTGGCATAGAACATAAAGGCTGCTGATTCAAGCAGGGGAACTGATGAGCAATCTGTTGCAATCTGCATAATGCTGAAAATTCAGTCTTCTTTTTTTTTTTGTCAGTTGTGGGGCTTGGACCCAGGGCCCCTGAGCTTTTTTTGTGCAAGACTAGCACTCTACCACTTTGAGCCACAGCACCACTTCCAGTTTTCTGGTGGCTCATTGGAGATTATGAGTCTCTCGAGCATTCCTGTCCAGGCTGGCTTCAAACCATGATCCTTAGATCTCAGCCTCCAGAGTAGCTAGGATTTCACTACCTGGCCTTGTTTGTTTTTCAATTTATTCTGAATGTCCCAATGTGGGCTAGTCCTTGGGGTCTTTCTTACCAGCACGGAAGTTGTTGGAATCTGAGTCAGGAAGTTAGAATGCTGAGGAAGTTCCCTCTCTGACACACAGGGAAGACTCTAGGGAGAGAGAGAGGGAGGAAGAGAGAGATTGGGTGCTGGGGGGGGGGGGGGAGAACAATCCTTAGCCGCACAGAAATACCCATTCCCCTGATAGGAGTGTGGGCAGCACCACAGGATGGGATGCTGGGGAGAGGGGAAATGAGTGGACACCTGTGCAGGGGCCTTCACAGCCACTGCCCACACAGCCACGTCGTTTAGCAGGACAGGAACCCAGAAGGTGATACTGACGGCCAGATCTCGCCAGCTCAGGTTATTCACCTGCAGACAATCAAGACCAACCATGACTGCCATCCCCAGCCCAATCCCAAGCCTCTCTTCTTTCCTCCCCACAGGCCCCTTTCTCCAGTTTAACTTGAGGCAGACATAAATAGTCCCTAGCCTCTTACACGATATCGATGTTTGGCCTCTTTTGTGGTCTCCTTATCCAGAAATGAAAAGTTGAAATACTTAGTGGAATCTTCCTGCCTGGAGAGAAGGTGGGTTGGTGAAAAATGGTCCTGAGACCGTTCCCCAATGAGGGCTCCACACATGTCCCAAGGAAATAGCAGTGGTCCCCAAATATTTCAGCACCTCTCTCCCTCCTCCCCCACCCCCTGGTGTTCCTTTGTTCCAGTCACCTAGAAGTACCAGCTCTTCACTACATACCTACTTCTCACTCTTCTCTACCCCTGGGTCTTTGCTCAATCTCTTCTGTCTGCTTAAAATGTCCTTACTCCACTTCACTCAAAGGCCCAGCTTAAACCTTACTTCTAATAATGTTTAAATATTTTCCTATAGAGCAAATGTGTCCTCCTTGCTTTTTCTAATAGAGACATGGCTGCCTTCAGAATGAACGATTCTAGGGGGACTGTGCACAGTGACAGTTGGATCACTCAGGACAAAACAGACTGAGAGGCTTACTTTTCATCTTCTTGTCTCTTAGGGCAGGTAAACATGAAAGGAGATGGCACATGAATGCAAGTTCACAGAAGGGACATAGTGTTTCAGGCTGCAAGAGGGAATCCATCTCTCCATCCACCTATCCATCCATCCACCCACCCACCCATCCATGCATCCATGCCTGAATCCATCTATTCATCCATCCACCCATCCATCCTTGCACTCACCTATCCATTCATCCATCCATCCACCCATCCACCCACCCATCTATCCATGCATTCACCCATCTACCCATCCATCCACCCATCCATCCATGCATTCATCCATCCATCCATTCACTCATTCATCCATCTACCCACGCATCCATCCATCCATGCATCCATGTACCCATCCATCCATCAATGCACTCATTCACCCATCCAATCATCTATGCATGCATCCGTGCACACATCTATCCATCCATCCATCATCTATCCATCCACTCACCATCCACCCAACCACCCTTCCATCTAAACATGCATCTATTCACACATTCATCAATTCATCCATGACTTCTTTCCATGAACATTTACCATAGATCTGGCTATATAGATGGCCCTGGAGTTTCAACACTTATGCTATAATCCCCACCTTTCCAATACTGAGGCTTGAACACAGGGACTCACACTCTTACTCAGCTTTCTTACTCATAGCTGGTGCTCTACTACTTGCACTACTACATGTCTTTAGTATGCCTTTTTTTTTTTTTTGTCAGTCATGGGGTGAACTCAGGGCACTGTCCCTGAGCTTTAGCTCTCAAGGTTAATGTCCTACTGCTTTGAGTCATAGCACCACTTCTGGTTTTTTAGTGGTTCATTGGAGATAGGAGTCTCAACAGACTTTCCTGCCTAGGCTGGCTTGGAACTGTGATCCTCAGATCTCAGCCTCCTAAGTAGCTAGGATTACAGGCATGAGTCACTGGCACCTGGTTAGTCTGGCATTTTGTTGGTTAGGTGGAGATGGAGTCTCACAGTGCCTAGGCTGACTTCAAATTGAGATCCTCTAGGTCTTAGTCTCCTGAGTAGCTTGGACTATAGGCATGAGCCACCAAAGTCTGGCCCTTGCTTTGCTTCTAGATCTGCCTGGGCCTGATCCCCACTCTCCACCTTCCTAGTCCCCAGCAGCCTTGAACTGGCTCTCCAGTGACCTGCCTTAGCTCTGGGCCCTTAGGAACCTTCACAGCAGTTTCTCACACATCTTCCCTCCTCTGTCCTTTCCTCCCCTCAGCTTGTCAGGCACAAGCTCCACAGTTCTGAGCACACAGGAGAGCCTCCATCTCAATAATCTAGTAGTTTTGCATTCATGTATTCACTCTGAGCCCAGAGGAAAAAGTTGGACACGTGTTTTTTTTTTTAAGCCTGAACTTTGGAGGAAGAAGAGGAATGACATATAGAGCGGTGGTGTGTGTGTGTGTGTGTGTGTGTGTGTGTGTGTGTGGGTGGGTGGGTGGGTGGGAGGGTGTGTGTGTGTGTGTCCCACCAGCAGATCAGGGAAGCAGCAAGAATTATATGGCTCTGTCAATTCATGATGTAAAATATCTAGCTAGTTGTACCTATGACCAATCCCATGGGAGGAAACAGGGCCAGCTTCAATATTCTTATAGCCTGGGCATGGTTTGAGTTTGTTCTCTAAAGGATAATGTGATGGGAATTTGGCATCTCAGTGTGGTGATGTTGGGAAGTGGTGGGGCCTTTAAGAGGTGGAGCCTAGTGAGAAGCTGAGAGGCTAGCCCCGCCCCTTGCTCCTCCAGGCCTTTGATCTCACAGTGTGGTCTCACTCTCTGATAGCACCTGTTCCCACCTCTAGGAAGTCCTCTATGTCACATCAAGGGGTGGGGGGTGGGGTGGAACCTGGAAAGACTCAACACTATGCCTTAACTAAATGACCCTCTTTTCTTCATAAGCATCCTGCCTTGGGTACGCCATTACAGTAAGACAAACTTGAGTTCACTGTCTGGCCTCAAAAGAGCAAGGTGGGCCTGGAGGAAGATCAGAGCCCCAAGGGGTGGGCTGGGATGAAGCACCTGCTGATCACTGTGAACACCATATATTTCACCGGGAGCGCCAGCCCGAAGGAGGTCTTATGGGTTGCAGGCTTATTGTTCTTGCTGGAGAAAAAGAGAAGAGGAAATGTCCAGGAGAGCCATACTGGGGGCCATGAGACAGGAGAGGGAGGGACACATCATAGCTGGCCCAAGCTCACCTGCTGGCACTGGCCCTAATAAGCAATCTGTCTCCCAAATTGGCTTCATGAGAGACATCAAATGTGATCACGAAGGTGGCCTGAGGGAAGAAGGAGAAAAAGTGGGGATCGGGAAGGTCCTAAAGACATCAGGGAAGGGAGTGGGTCAGGCAAAGGGGGAACAGTGATGAAGACCCAGGGGGCACTGACCTTAGTACCTTCTCGAAAGATGGGGTGGTTGATGTTACACCTGCTGCTCCTCAGGCCTTCCTTCTGAATGGGCTCTGCCTCGCATGCCAGACGCAGTGGGTGCTGGTGAGGTCCCTTTTCATAAAGGCAGATTAATGCAAAAAAAAAAAAAACAAAACCATGTTACCTGTATGTTTATCTAAAATTGATGTAGAAGAGCTGTGGCCAAGCCTGTCATTGTAGCTAATCAGGAGACTGAGATCTGAGGATCAAGGTTTAAAACCCAGCCCGGGAAGACCAATCTGCAAGACTCTTAATTAACTCAGCCAAAAAGCCAGAACTGGAAGTTTAGCTCTGGTGGTACAGTGCCATCTGTGAGTTAACAAGCCAAGGGGAGCTCCAGGTCCTGAGTTCAAGCCCCAGTAATGACACACAAACACACACACACACCCCACACACAAAAGGTAGGCACTGGTAGCTCATAGTTCATGCCTGTAATCCTACCTACTCAGGAGGCTGAGATCTGAGGATCAGGGTTCAAAGTCATCCTAGGCAGGAACTCTATAAAACTTTATCTCCAGTTACCCACCAGAAAACAAGAAATGAAGCTGTGGCTCAAAGTGGCAGCTTGCCAGCCTTGAAGCTCAGGGACAACATCCAAGCCCTGAATTCAAGCTCTATGACTGACAAAAGAATAATTAAGCCAAGCATCAATGGCTTGTGCCTGTAATCACAGCTACTCAGGAAGCTGAGATCTGAGGAGCATAGTTCAAAGCCAGCCTGGGCAGGAAAGTCCATGAGACTCTTATCTCCAAGTAACCACCAGAAAATTGGAAGTGGTGCTGTGTCTCACAGTGGTAGAGCACTAGCCTTGAGCAAAAGAGCTCAGGGACAGCGCTTAGGTTCTGAATTCAAGACCCACAACTGACCAAAAAATAAAATAAAATAAAATGGAAATAAATAAAATAAAAATAAGAGTTGAAAGCAAAGCAGGAGGGGGAGAGGACAGATTTTCAATAAATGGTTCTTGGAAAAATGGACTATATGGGGGGGAGGGCGAGGGGATTGGATCCCTACCTCCCTCTGTACATTATAAAGCATTGTCTGGTGGATTTATAGGAAGCAGAGTGACTAGATTAACACATGTACTTCCAGTCTCTGGCCACGTTATACACTCTGCCCAGCTTTGAGACTCTGCCAGCAAGGTCAGCACCAGATTCAGACCCTTGACCTTGTACGTCCACAACACTGAGCCAAAATAAACCTTTCTTTCTAACTCTCCCAGTGTGTGATATTCTGTTATTGGCAGCAGTAAATGGACCAATACAAGGCCCGGAGCCAGTTAAAGCCCAAAGTGTCTGTTTACCTGTGTTCCTGACGCCCATCGATAGGCCAGCCCTGCTGGGTAGTAGAAAGTGACCACCGTTCCATAGGAATCCTCTCCCTCATTCCACACTGTCACCGTCAGGTTGAGCTCTGGGCAGCTCCCCACCATCAGAGTCTGCAGGCTGAGAGGAGGCACAAGCCAGGAGGTGTGGCCTCACCAGACATCACGTGATGTCATGTCACCACGAGATCAGGAGCAGTGGGATGGGAGCTTCTGAATCTTGTGCTGACAACATGGCGGCCAAAGCCACAGTGCCAGCCAGGCCACACCAGTGGCTCACGCCTGTCATCCTACCTACTCAGGAGGCTGAGATCTGACGATGGCAGTTTGAAGCCAGCCTGGTCAGGGAACCCTCGTGAGACTCACAAAAAAGCTAACATAGAGTTCTGGCTCAAGTGTTAGAGCACAAGCCTTGAGCAAAAACGAAACTCAAAGATAGTGCCTAGGCCCTGAGTTCAAGTGCTAGGTCCAGCACACACACACACACACACACACACACACACACACACACACACACCATCATCATGCCGAAGGCCAAGGAGAGGCACAAGCAGTCTCACCCTCTGTGAATGGGGGGACCCCACATCTACATATGAGAGAAGAGAGAGTATACCCTGAGAAGCTGTAGTTGACCCCCAGGTCGCCTTCACAGATGTGGTCTGGGCCACAGTTCTTCTCAAAAGGTAGCTGCAACAAAACACCGTATGGTCTTCTCACCCCAGCTCTCCATCTTCCTCCCCTCCCCTCAAGAAGAGCGTTTATCAAAATGGCTGATCCCTGAGGCTGTGCACCCTGCATTCAGCTAGCAATTGGCCACACCAGAGGTGAGGGTTGCAGGTTGGAAGATAAAAGCAAGATAAGACATCAGAGGCAGAGGTTGGAAGGATGGAAGTTTGAGGCTAGCCCAAGCTTAAAGCTAGTGTGGCTCTCTTCTCAACAAAAAAGCCAGATATGGTGATAAATACCTATAATCTTTATCAGGAAGAAACAGTCTGAGACTGGCAGAGGAGAAGACACAAGACCTTAACTAAACAATAAAGCAAAAAGAGCTGGTGGTGTGACTCACATGAGCAGAGAACCTGCTTAGCAAGGGTAAGGCTCTGAATTCTAACTCCAGTAGGGAAGATAAGATCCTTAATTTCAGGTAGAATAAAATTTAGTCATGCCAAATCTAATTCTTAGTGGAACAATAGGCAATAGATGGCAGGAATGGGCAGGGTTTGGGGCTGAATGGCAATTTGGAAAAACATGACTGCTACAGGTGAATTGGATATGATTGTACCTGAGGAACAAGACAGCCACAAATATAGATGCAGACAAGGTAAGATTCCCCCTCCTGTAGAGGCTCAGAGATAGGCCTGAGGAAAGTTTTGAAGGATCTAGAATGTGAGCTATGGGCATTATGTTGGGGAAAATGAGCAGAGATGGAGGTGGGCAAGGTTCCAAGCTAGGCCGGGTCTTGGTTGCCAAGCAACTGGGAGTGATGGTGGGCTCTTAAGCACCTGGGGACCCAATAGAAGGGTTCACATCCATGGGACATCATTGAAAGACTCACAGAAGCAGTGAAGAGGTCTTGTGAGCCCATAGCCAGCACAGGGCGAAGATTCCAGAATGAGCTGGGGTCTTCCACCAGGGAGAAGTTAAGACGCAAGATGACGGGGCTCCCCACATCCTCCACACAGTCCTGGGAGGAACAATAGACTTTCAAGAATGGCCTTATTCTCCATCTCTGGGCCTTCTCCTCTACCACACACCCAAGCTATCCTCTCTCTAGCCCCAGGGTCTTCACTCTGCCCACCTCACAAGGCAGGGAGCAGGGATTCTGCAAGCTAGCCTTGGGTTCCTCCACCCTCTTCCCTTTCCCCAAACCCAGAATCCTCACAGGCAAAAGCAGCTTCACGCTTTCACAGTGCTCCCCCAGCCCCAGGGTCTTCCTTCGAGTCAAAGTCCAGTTCTTGGTCTCATGAAAAATAGCACGGGAAACCAGACGGCCTGGGTCCAATGCCAGATCATACCTGATAGAGCTCTGGATAGCATCTATGGTAGAAGGAGGAATGAAAAGAAGAAAGGTAGAGAAAATCTAGGATGTTCTGTTTGCATTCATTTGATGATATAAGCTGATGGTTACGTCTCATTTGCTCATGCAATAAAGATTTGCTCTGCACTTCCAAGGAGCTATGATCTATACTAAGGGTTGGGAATACATGTGGAGAAGACAGAAAAATGTGTCCCTTGTTCCCTGCCCTCAAGAACTTACAGGGTAATCAGGTGCTGATGGCTCACCCCTGTAATCCTAGCTACTCAGGAGGCTGAGATCTGAGGATCAAAGTTCAAAGCCAGTCTGGGCGAAAAAGCTATATCTCCAATTAAACACCAAGAAAGTTGGAAGTGGGGCTGTGGCTCAAGTGGTAGAGTGCTAGCCTTGAGCAAAACAGCTCAGGAACAGCAATTTAGGTCCCGAGTTCAAGCCCCAAGACTGACACACACACACACACACACACACACCCGCGCGCGTGAGCGCACATGCACATATTACAGGGTAAGAAAAGGGGGACTAGCACACATGCAGAAGTATATTGAGGGGGGGAAGAAATAAGATATCTAGAGGTCAAAGTGCAGAGGCACTGTGGGAAATGGTTTGGGTCTTTCCAAAAGCATGGAGGAACCATTTAGAGGTGTTAAGGAGCAGGCAAGGTGTCTAGATTTGCATTGTAAGGGCCAACCAAGCACAATTCGCCTGTGGATCCCGGGTGAGACTTTTAAGAAGAGATAGGGAAACTACTCAATCTCCTTTTTTCTTCCTTTTTTTTGTGTGCTGTCCCTGGGGCTTGAACTTAGGGCCTGGGTGCTGTCCCTGTCCAGCTCAAGGCTGGTGCTCTACCACTTAAGTTACAGCTGAAAAGATGTCTGTCTTTGTGCTGGTGAGTTAGAGATAAAAATCCCATGGGCTTTCCTGTCCAGACTAGCTTCGAGTGGTGCTGCTCGGAGCACGGTCTCCTGAGTGGTGGGGATTACAGGCATGAGCTCTTTTCTTGGGTGGAGGTTGGAGGGCAGACGTTGGGTTGGAGGAAGACAATGTCTGGGGCAGGAGAAGTGGACAGGCTGTAGGTCTATCCTGGAGACAAAGCCATGGCCTGGGCCTTGGAAGAAGGGGAGAGAAAGGAAACCAGGTTTCTGACCTAGCAGCTGAGTGGGTATGGAGGATCAATTTGGATTCTGGGGCCCACTCTTTTCTCCCAACCAAGTACTAACCAGGCCCGACCCTGCTTAGCTTCTGAGATCAGACGAGATTGGGCGTGTAATGGGTGGTATGGACGTAGACAAGGGCTTACTCTTTTCTGAGGATGGACTTGAGGTGGGGGCTCTCAAAGGGTAGAAGCTGAGGTCCACCCTCACGGAGAGAACTCACCTAAGTGGTCAAATGAGCCCTTGTGGATGGTAAGACAGATTGTGGCCTCCCCAGCTTCTAGAGGGGGGAGCGCCTCTCCCCAGCACTGGTACACAGTCTTCGCCACCTCCACAGGGACAAATCGCATGGATACCCCGACTTTCAGCACTGGCAGACTCCTGAAGGACATAAATAGAGGCTGCAGAAGAATGCTGGGAGCACAAGGGTGGGTGTAGTGCTGGTGAATCAGACCCGGGATGGGCAAGGGCGGAGTGTAGGGGGATTGTCACCTGAGCAGCACCATGTGTCCCTGGGCCCCGACAGCCAGGTCCACCAGTCCATCCCGGGTGAGGTCCTGACCCCCACTCAGCGACTGCCCAAAATACTGGAGACCAGAGGACAGCTGGGAGCCAGGGATCCTCTGGCCAGAGAGGAGAGGAAATGTGGAAGTCAGGACCGGGATTGATGCATTAAGAAGAGAGCTTTGAAAAGAGGTTGCCGTGCATGCAGGTGTGGGTGAAGACATTGGGAAGGGGCCACGGGGAACAGGAAGGTAAAGCAAGTAGCATGGAGACCTCAGGGGACCCTCCTGCCCACCTCATGGTCAGAGTAGATTAATAAATAAATAAAAGCCAGGTGCTAGTGATTAATTCAGTGATCCTAGCTACTCAGGAGGCTGAGATTTAAGGGTCATGGTTCAAAGCCAGCTGAGCAGCAAAGTCAGTAGGACTCTTATCTTCAATCATCCAGCAAAAATTTGAAAGTGGAATTGTGGCTCATATGGTAGAGCCTAGAACAAAAATCCAAAGCCATCAGAAAGAGGGAAGGAAGGGAGGAAAAGAGGAAGGGAAGGAGGGAGGGAGGGAGGGAGGAATGGAGGAAAAGATTAAGGGGAAAGAGGGAGTGAATGGAGTAAGAGAAGGAGGAAGGAAGGAAAAGAAATAGGACTATAACAGAGTCACTTGCTCATTTTCTGGGTTTGCTCATAAGTATTGTAAGAGCAGAGCACTTGGCATGGTGGTCTCGGCTCACAGCCCATGAGCTGGGTTGTATCATTTCTATGTATAATAAGAAACAAGCTGAAAGAGGCAAAGTCAGTCCTTAGCCATGTGACTCATCATGGCTGCCACAGCCAGGGGTTCAACCTGGGGTCTGACCTCTCTATATCAACTCTTTTACCCAGCTCTTGAAGATGCACCACACATTCAAGGGCCTTTGGAACCAAAGAAGAAAAGAGGTGCTTTGTGCTTATCGGAGTCGGGAAATTTCAGGGAATAAAGTGTTGAAGGAAGAGGAACAATGGCGTCACCAACACAGTACAAGGGGCAGCGTTCAGGGATTGGGAAACAGCTGACCATGGGGCCTCACCTGGCTGTGTGCAGGGCCCAAGCCCAGGCCTGGGGTGCCATGAAAGATGTAAACAGCACCCTGGTTCTCCTGCTCTCCTGGAGCCCCGACGGCCACGTCTGTCAGCTTGTCCCAGTTCACATCCCCAAGCACGGTCAGGGCTGCCCCAAAGCGGCCCCAGGGATGGCCCTGTTCCCCACGGAGAACAGACCCACACCGCCACGGAGCCCTCTGCACAATACAACCAGAGTCAGCCCACCCCAGGCTGGACCACCACCCCCTACCCACACCCAGCCCAGCCCCATCTGCCACTCACCCCCCTGGGCATGGGGCACACAGACACCTGGCCCCCTCGGGTCTGCTCATAGTAATGGGGGGCCCCAATGAGGATCAGGTCAGTGTTGCCATCTCCATTGACATCCACGGAGCACAGGGAGGCCCCAAAGTAGGAGCCAATCTGGAGGGCAAAGCCTGAAGTCACCTGCCTGACCCCCCAGCCTCCTCCCCTTCTGCACCCAGTCACCGCACCCCCTTCGGGTCCACCCTGCTCCTCCCCACACACCCACCTGGGTCCCTGTGACTTCAGCATTTGGCTGCCATTGCCCCGATTCCTGGGTGAACATGACAACCTTCCCCGTGTGCTGGTAACGAGGGGCCCCCATGACCAGGCTCCGCGCCCCCTTCCACAGGGCCACCTGGGTGGAGTAACCTGCAGGGACCAGGCCTCAGCACCAGGGCGTCTCCCCCTCTTCCCAGCAGCCCGTCCAGGCCTTCCTTACCTAGGTAGGCGTCCCTCATGTCCATACTCTCCTTAGACATGTTGATGAAAGTGGCAGCCCTAGAGGGGGAGTGCAGGAAGGCACCTCCGGACCAGCTGAAGCTCCCCACGGCCCCCAAAACTGGTCCATCCTGGGAGGAAAGGATTCCAGACTTGAGTCCAATCTGAAGCCTGTCCCTAGCAGGCCAGGTCTCCAGCATCTCTCGTGTGTGTGTGTGTGTGTGTGTGTGTGTGTGTGTGTGTGTGTGTGTGTGTATGGCTGTCTGCCTGTCTGTGTATGCCTCATTTCATTCAAGGGTGGTTCTCTACCACTTGAGCAACAGGTCCACTTCTGGCCTTTGCTGGTTAATTGGAGCTAATAGTCTCACAGGCTTTCCTGCTTTAGCTGGCTTTGAACCTCAATCCTCAGATCTCAGCTTCCTGAGTGGCTGGGATTAGAGGCGTGAGTCACCAGCACCCAGCACCTCTCATGTTGACTTTTCTTTTCCCTAGGCTTCATTCTTCCTTGACACCTTGACTCTTACCATCCTTGGTCCATCCTCTCTCCCCTTGTCCTCTGCCCCCCTGCCTGCCCTGCATCCATCTTGCTGGCATCTGTTCTGCCTTTTCCTTCCTGGAAACAGTGGGCTTCCTCAAGCCCACAGGCAAATGAGGCTCTGACAGAAGAACATTGCCTATCTCCTACCATGAGACTGCCCACCAGAAAATCCAGCCTTCATCCTGACCACCCATCACCCCTTCTGCCCTTGGTACCTCATTGGAAAGAAGGGTCAACCTCCAAGTTACTCCATTGTGAGGTGACTCCCCAACATCCTCAGAGAGCAAGGCTTACTTATTTCCTCCTAGGCACACTTTGTTGCTTTATAAACATTTGATTGCAGAGAAATTGTAAATAAGTGAAAGAAAGAGAGCAACTGAGACAGGGAGGGAGGGAGGGAGGGAGGGAGGAAGGAAGGAAGGAAGGAAGGAAGGAAGGAAGGAAGGAAGGAAAGAAAGAAGGAAGGAAGGAAGGAAATCTCCGATGAACTGAACTGCCAAGGGCCTATGGCCTAACTTCAGTGTTCAGTTTATGTCTAGCATGTCTCACTCCTCTGCATTCTCCAGTTATCTTGAAGCAAATCACACCGGATTCCTTGAGCCTCTATCTGCTTTCAGCCCAGTCTGCTTTCAGCCTCTCTGTCTGGACTGTGTGACCCAGTCCCTCCCACTCCCCAGTCCTTTCCTTCCTCTGATCCCAGGATGCCAGCCCTTCTTTATCTTTAGCATAGGAACCTTATTTCTGCCTCAAGATCTTTGCACTTGATTTCTCCTCTTCTTAGATTCTCCCCACTTTCCTGGACCTTTCTCATCATCCAGCCATTTGCACATGCACGTGCACACACACACATGCACATACACACACATCTTTTTTTATCCCAGCACTCAGCACAGTCTGATAGTCTTCTATTTATGATCCCCACCCACTAGAACACATACTCCAGAAGAGAGAGGAGTCTGGGTCTTCTCTACTCTGCCCCCCACCCCCAGCACCTAAAAGCCTACCTACTGCTTCTCCCTAATCAGACAGAGAACAGGGTCCAATCTCTATCTCCCAGCCCAGAGATCTCGCATGCGCCACCCACCGCTGTGAATACTGAGCTGAAGCCTTCCTGTGACATCTCATGCTGAAAGGAGCTGCTGGCCCTGGATCTGGTTCCTGTGAGGAAACAGGTCAGTTAGGCTCTCCAGTGCCAGGAAACCCTGGAGGCACAGAGCAGAGAGACAACATGAGAGACCGGGCAGGTTCCCGGGAGTGATGTTTGGTGATGTTCGAAAAAAGATGAACCAACCAGACTGAACTGGTGGTTCATGTCTGCGAGCTTAGCAACTCAGGAGACTGAGATCTGAAGATCGTGGTTTGAAACCAGCCAGGGCAAAACATCTTATCTTATCTCCAAGGAACCACTAAAAAGCTGGAAGTGGAGGTGTGGCTCAAGTGGCAAGGTGCCTTGAGTGGGAAAAAGTGATAGTGTCCAGGCCCTGAGTTCAAGCCCCAGGACCACCCACCTCAAAAAAAAATGAGAAAACAAAACAAAGTAAAGAAAAAGGATGGGTGGTCAGTGTCCCAGGGGACAACTGGGTAGGGACTCCTTCGAAGGCAGCCCTTCCCATTTACCCTCGACTGCAAAGATCTTCTCTTGCAACTGCTTCTGGATGCTGCCCAGTGCGGTGAAGCTGCCCACCTTAAACACGTGGTCCTGCGGGGGCGCAGAGCCGATGGCGTCCAGCTCCAGCCGGGCGCTGGGCTCCTGGAAGGCATCCCCCACCTGCAGTGGACACATGACCGAGGGAGAGGAGGATCCCGCCCAGCCCCTCGCCTGGTGGGGGGGGCAGGCAAGTCGGGAAGACCCATGAGGAAGAGGCCGCACCCCGATGGCGTAGCGGAGGATGCCTGCTTCCTCTGCCTGCGGGATGACCTCGGGGTAGTCCAGGGGGTCTCTGTACTTCTGTCCATCCGTGATGACAATGAGGACCTTCTTGGCACTTTGGCGGGCCCCGTTCTTGCTATGAAATAACTCCTTCCTGCCAGGGGAGGAAGGGAGATGACGCCACTCAGACATGATCGTTGCTGCAAGGGCTTCACTGATATGGCCGGAAGCTCCCCAGAGAAACTAGGACGCTCGGATTCCAGGATGGGCCGAACCCCCTCGGCCACACTAAGAAATGATGCCACCTGAGGGCTGGGGGTGAGGCTCCGGGTAGACACCTGCCTAGCAAGCCTAAGGCCCTGAGTTTTAAAAAGGAGGAGGAGGAGGAAGAGGAGGGGGAGGAGGGGGAGGAGGAGGAGGAGGAGGAGGGGGAGGAGGGGGAGGAGGAGGAGGAGGGGGAGGAGGGGTAGGAGGAGGAGGTGGAGGAGGAGGAGGAGGAGGAGGAGGAGGAGGAGGAGGAGGAGGAGGAGGAGGAGGAGGAGAGAGGAGGAGGAGGAGGAGGAGGAGGCGGCTCAGCCATGGTCAGCCACTGAGACACAGGCCCAGCCTCCCCACCTGAGCCCAGCCAGCAAGCCAGCCCTTGTCAGGTTCCCAACAGGTGGAGCAAGGGCCCAGCATCCTGGCCTCAGGACCCAGTGACCTGCGTGAGAACAGTGTGAGAGCAGAGTTCACCAGTTGCACCCTGGGACTATGCAAAAATGACAACAGGTTGACACCACGAAATTTGGCAAGGGAGCATTGCAACAGTAGATAATTGAGACAAATGGTATCCGGTTACTTGGTTACTACTCAGTTACTGGAAGATTAGAGGCCAAGTGACAGGCTTCCAGGAAAGCATTAATTAGATGATGGCTGTAACAAATGGCTACAATGTATCAATACGTTCATCTAGCTCTATAAACTCCAACACACACACCCCAACAACTTAGCAAATACAACACTGATTGTGTGTGTGAGTCTCACTGACTTTCCTGCCCAGGCTGGCTTTGGACCACAATCCTCAGATCTCAGCCTCATGAGTAGCTAGGATGACAGGCGTGAGCCACCAAAGCCAGGCACAAATACAATTCTAGAAACAATCTAAATGCCCAATATTAAAGAATCCAGAGGGCTTTCCCACCCTCTTCCTGAGCCCTCATATTTTCTTTTTCTTTATGGTATTGGGGTTTGAACTCAGTGTCTCATGCTTGCTAAGCAACTGCTCCAACACTTGAGCCACACCTTCAGCCCTTTCTTCTTGTTTTTTTTGTTTTTTTGTTTTTTTTTTGGTTTGGTTTTTCAGATAGGATCTCAGGCACAAAGCCTGAGGTCAGTCCCAGACCACAATCCTCCCACATCCATCTCCATGTAGCTGGGATTCCAGGCATGGTACACCACACTCAGCCCCCTTTAGGCATTCTCCTGCCCCCCTTCATGAGAAAGGGGTGCTGACTTGGTAGTGAGCCGTGGCGTGAGAGGAGGACTTACACCACTTGGAGGATGCCGGTGGCTGTGAATGTCAGGCCTCTCAACTGCATGATGGGGTCCACCAGGCTCTGAGGGCTCAAGCTGGTGCGGAATTCCGTGAAGGTGAAGTGGGTCTTCAGGATGTTGGAATACTGCATCAGAGAGAACTGGGAGGGCCAATGGGGAGGGCCAGTCACTCAGGACGTGTGGGGGGGGGGTTGTTTTTGTATTTGTTTTCTCAAGGCTGCTAAGCAAGTGCTGTGTCAGTGGTCCCTATGACTCTAGTCCTTTCTGCTTCCGTTATTTTTCAAACAAGGTCTCACTCTTTTGCCTGGACTAGCCTGGACTGCAATCCCCCTATTTATGTGTTCTCACTTGGGTGGGACAACAGGTGCATGCCACCAGGCCTAACATTTGATTGGTGGAAATGAGGATCTTTGAAAAATGTTTGCCCAGACTTGCATTGAACTTTGATCCTCGTGAACTCACCCTCCTAGGGAACTAGGATTACAGCCACCATGTCTAGCTTTTTTAAAGATGATGATGATGATTATTACTATTCAGGACTAGGGAACAAACCAAGTGCCTAGGCAACATGAAATCAAGTTGTGTAATTTCTTCACTTCCCGAGAACACACGTTAGTTGCTGGAAACTACTCAGATAAAATGTCATGAATGTCATGAAAGTAAAAGAGGGGATATTAAATATGCAAATGAGCAAAAGGGGTGAAGGAATAATGAGAGCAATACAGGGGCTAAATATAATCAAAGTATGTTGTGTGCATGAGTGAAATGGATTTAATCATATTGAAGACTTGGTGAAATTAGTATACGTAATAAAAATGCATCATTTTTTTCTGCTCAAGGCTGGTGCTCTGCCACTTGAGCCACAGCTCCACTTTCAGCTTTTTTTTCTGATTAACTGGAAATGAGTCTCACAGACTTTCCTGCTTGAGTTGGTTTTTTTCTCTTCTTTCTTTCTTTTCCCATTTTTTCTTTTTGTCCAAGACCCAGCCTCAAACTCAGTACCTAACATTCTCACTCACTGGCAGGTGCTGTACCAACTGAACCGTGCCTCCAACCTCTTGTGCTGGTTTCAACCCTCAATCCTCATAGCTCAGCCTCCTGAGTGGCTAGGGTTGTAGAGGTGAGCCACAATCCCCAGCATTAGTTTTTGTGTTGTTGTTTGTTTAAGGCTCCTATTATATAGAAAATACAAAGGAAGTGGTGGTTATGCCTCAGCTGACAGAGTAGCTGCCTTAGCAACTGTGAGGCCCTGAGTTCAAATTCACATCCTGCCACACACACAGCAAAAAGAGAGAAATCATTCACTTGGCTGAGTTACTCTCAGATTCCATAGCAAAATTAATTTTAAATCCTTTTAATGTTTTCAAACAGCAGGTGACACATGGAGACCCAAGAATTGCCTTGTGGGACCCTCCTAGGTCAGGGCTCAGACCAGCCCCACCCTGAGCCCCCGCCCTAAGCTCTCGACTTTGGGGTCCAGCCTATCACCACACAGCTCTCCCCACCCCCAGGGAGGCTGAGCCCCTCCCACGTCTGCTCGCTGCCAAGCCTTGAGCCTGGCACTCACCATGGTGTTGGTCCCCTGGAACTGGCCCATCACAGCTCTGACAAAGTCCTTCATCTGGCTAAAGTCACTCTGCTCTATGCTGCCAGAACCATCGATGAGGAAGGCGATGTCCATCTCATGATGTGGGCAGTCTGCAGTGAAGGGGGAAGGAACTGGAGACCCATGGGTGGATGGTGGATCACCTGGAGCTCTTCTTGCTCCACAATCTGGAGGTGTCATTCCTGCCTGTTGACCCGAGGAGGCCCCATCCTCCCCCACAGCCGGGGGTGAGAAAGGAGGAAGTAGAAGACCAGGCCAAGTGGGCTCCCAGCTCATTCTATCAACGAATTCTGTTGAAACTCATGTTCTAGGGTCAGAGAGCACGTGGGAGGCAGTTTAGCAAAGTGCTTGACCCTAAACCACAGCTCTGTCATTCAGTGGTTGGATTCGGGAAAGAGATTTAATTTCTCCAGGCTTCAGGCTTTCCATATGTAAAATGAGGGTAAAAGAGCCTACTGCATTTGAATGTTGCAAGGATCACACTAGTAATGTGGAAACCAGGCCCTGATAACTCAGGCTTGTAATCCTAGCTACTCAGAAGGCTGAGAGCTGAGGACCCAAGTTCAAAGCCAACTTATGCAGGAAAGTCTGTGAGACTCTTATCTTCGACTGAACTGCACAAAAGGTGGAATTGGAGCTTTGACTCAAATGGCAGAGTGCAATAGCCTTGAGCAAAACAACTCAGGGACAGCACTAGGGCCACTTGAGCCACAGCGCCGCTTCTGGCCGTTTTCTGTATATGTGGTGCTGGGGAATCGAACCTAGGGCCTCGTGTATCCGAGGCAGGCACTCTTGCCACTAGGCTATATCCCCAGCCCGTAGAGTTCATTTTCAACATAGTGTCCAGTGAGTACCAGTGCTGTCTTTGTTCACCTTTTGTCCCTCCATTTCTGTGCCTTCCCTAGACCCTCCCAAAGACAGATAAACAAACAAGCCAAAAAGAAGGGAAAACAAAAACAGCAATGAAGAAAAAAATAACCTCCCATTTCCTGGGATTCATTTTCTGGCACAACTTTTTACTGGTTATTTTGGAGACAGAATCTTGGCACTCAGCTACCTGTCATTGGAAGCCCATTAGACATAACAAAAGGAACACGGAATGAGAATAGGCATTGTGAGAGAGCTTGCCACACACACGTGGGCTGATGGAGGAGGAGGAGGAGGGGGAGGGGGAGGGGGAGGAGGAGGGGGAGGAGGAGGAGGAAGAGGAGGGTGTTCACTAGGGGGATCCAGGTGCCAGTGGCTCACACCTGTAATCCTAGCCACTCGGGAGACCTAGAGGACTGTGATTCAGAGCCAATCCAGGCAGGAAAGTCCTCAAGATTCTGCTTATCTCTCCTCCAGGAAGGGAACAAGGACCAAAAAGATGAAAAGAAGGCTGGTGTGTGTTCCTCAGAGAATCTCTGTCTCCCAGGGACCTACCTGGGAGGTCCTCTGGAAATGTCCAGATGATCTGCAAGCGTGAGTCCAGCAGGAGGCAGGAGCCTTTTGCATATGTGTTCTCTCCACAAGCTCTGTGCACGGTTGGGCCACAGGCCTGGAAACAGAGCAAGGAGGGGGGACAGTGTCTCTCCTCCTCCTCCGTGCTCCCCTAGGCCTCTTCCAGCCCCTACTGTGCCCTAAACATCCCTCTTGTAACACAGGCAACTCACCAACACCTGGGACTGGTTCATGGAAGTGGCCAAGGACAAGCCCAAGGACATGTTCACAAACTCTGTGGGGACTGAGAGAGGGTAGATACACATGCTCACATTCAAGGGCACACGCCCATTTTGGGGAAGCTGTGGAGGGGATCTAGGACAGCGGAGGGTCCCAAGACCTAGACCATGTCACTCACTGTGCAGCGAGATGGGTTGGCATGAGCCAGTGGCTGGCACACAGTCGTACAACTGTCCTGTTTGGTTGGCTGCCACCACCTGCAGGGGCGCTCCCACCACCAGTCTAGAGAAGCAACATCAATGAAGGGAGGTTGTGAATGTGGGTGCTTTGGGGCTGAGGAAGTCTCTTGCAATGAGGAAGCAAGATAAAGGAAGTGCTGACCTTCCCTATTCAAGAGGCTGTGGGGACCTGGGCTAGAGTTTCACCCACATGTGCCAAGGACCACACTGGGATTTGTTTCTTTTCCAGCATGGATACATTAATATGTGTGTTAAGGTTTACAAAGATTTTGGTGCTTTTTTAAAAAAACATTTACCCCATAAAAATATGTATATTTGAAACCATATGGATACTGCCCATTCATAGGTAGGTATTTGGTGTTTCTGAGATGCTGCCATTTGGAACCACCAGGAAGCAATCACAGGAAATTAAATGGAAGTCTTTCCTGCAGCTGTGCAATTCCTCAGGTCACCTGCCAAGATGCCACACCTTCTGGAGGGCAGGGGCAAGACCTCTCTTTCAACGCCGGGACTTCCCTGGAGTTTTGTGGCCCTTCCTCAGATCTTTAATCATACGTAGTAACATCAGGGACCTCAGAAGAGACATAGAAACTTCTCGGCCCAGCGGCCCTTCCCCTAGGGCACCCTAGGGTGTCACCAGTAGCTCTCTCCCCACAGGACCATCTAGGGGTGAGTGGAGGAACAAGCAGGACCTACCGAGATCCACCAAACTGTACCACAGTCTGCCCAAAGCTGGTTTCATTATCTCTGAACACTATGGGCTCCTCCAGATCCAGGTTAAATCCATGACTAACAGCCAGGGCTGCAGAATAAAGGAATGGGAATTGGAGGTGATGTGAGAGGCTCCGTCCTCTGTGGCCCCTAGCTTCTTGGTCCTCTAGCATGAGTTCTCCTCTGCCTGAGAGGACCAAGCTCTCTCCGGCCATTGTACTTATCGTTGTTCCCATCCATCTCCCTCCCGCCCCGCCCCCCACAAAAAAGATACAGTCAGGCCCCTTACTACTGAAATCTACATTACCTTCAAAAAAAGAACTAACACCAATGATCCTCAAACCATCGCATACAACAGGAAGGGAAAGAAAACTACCAAACTCATTCTGTGTGGCCAGTACTACTATGATATTAAAACCAGATAAGAACATAATTACAACCAAAAATGTGAAAAAAAGAGAAAGAAAACTATGGATGTATTGCCTTCATGAACATAGAGGGGAGGAAAATCTAAATAAAATAGTTGCACAGGAAAGTCAGCAATGCATTAACAAGGTCTTACACTCCCATCAGCCTCCTTCCAGAGATGGAAGGATGGGCTGGGAATGTGGCCTAGTGGTAAAGTGCTCACCTCATATACATGAAGCCCTGGGTTTGATTCCTCAGCACCACATAAAAAAAGAAAGCCAGAAATGGCACTGTGGGTCAAGTGGTAGAGTGCTAGCCTTCAGCAAAAACAAAACAAAACAAAAGCCAGGAATAGTGCATAGGCCCTGGGTTCAAGCCCCAGGACTGGCAAAAAGAAACGGAGATGTAAGGATAGTTTAACACACAAAAGTCAATAAACCTAACACAGTAAATGCAAAGAATAAAAAACAAAAACCACATGATCGGGCTGGGAATATGGCCTAGTGGCAAGAGTGCTCACCTCCCATACATGAAGCCCTGGGTTCAATTCCCCAGCACCACATATATAGAAAAGGCCAGAGGTGGAACTGTGGCTCCAGTGGCAGAGTGCTAGCCTTGAGCAAAAAGGAAGCCAGGGACAGTGCACAGGCCCTGAGTCCAAGGCCCAGGACTGGCAAAAAACAAAACAAAACAAAAAAACCCACATGATCATCTCCATAAATATACAAAAGGTCTTTAAAATTTTAACTTCCCTTAGCTGGGCACCAGTAGCTCACACCTGTAATTCTAGCTACTCAAGAGGTTGAGATCTGAGGATTGTAGTTCAAAGCTAACCCAGGAAGGAAATTTTGTGAGTTTTTCATCGCCAGTAAACTAATCAGAAAAAAGGCAGAAGTAGCACTGTGGATCAAGTGGTAGAACACTAGCCTTGGGGGAAAAAAAGAATCTCAGGGATAAAATCTAGGCCCTGAGTTTAAGCCCCATGGCCAGAACACATGCAGAAAAAAAGAAAGAAAGAAAGAAAGAAAGAAAGAAAGAAAGAAAGAAAGAAAGAAAGAAAGAAAGAAAGAAAGAAAGAAAGAAAGGAAGAAAGAAAGAAAGAAAGGAAGGAAGGAAGGAAGGAAGGAAGGAAGGAAGGAGAAGGAAGGAGAAAGAAAGAGAAAGAAAGAAAGAAAAGAAGGGAGGGAGGGAATGAAGGAAAGAAAGAAAGAAAGAGAAAGGAAAGGAAAGGAAAGGAAAAGAAAGGGAAATAGAAGGAAGGTACTTCAACATAACGAAGGCTTTATATGACATACCAGCACCCAGGCCCCAAACCAATAAGGAGAGGGAGATAAAGAAAATACAAATCAAAAGTACATTGAGATTGCATCTCATCCCAGTCAGAATGGCCATCATCAAGAAAACAAATAACAAGCCGGGTGCCAGTGGGGTATACCTGTAATCCTAGCTACTTAGGGGGAGGCTGAGATCTGAGGATCATTAGATAGGAAAGCCCATGAGACTCTCATCTCCAATAAACTACTCAGAAAAAAGCCAGAAGTGGTGCTCTGACTCAAATGGTAGCACAAAGAGGCTCAGGGATAGCCCTCAGGCCCTGAGTTGAAGCCCCAAGACTGGCAAAAAAGGAAAAGAAAAAAGACAACAAATACCAAATGCTGGTGGGAATGTGGGGGAGTGATCCTCATAACAAAGTAGGGAATCCAGGACAAGACTTTAACTATTTTCAGCCATGTATTTCTCCGTGTCTTTTTTGTTTCTCTTTATGCCAGTCCTAGGGCTTGAACTCAGGACCTGGGCAACTGTCCTTGAGCTTTTACACTCAAGGCTAGCACGCTACCATTGAACCACAGCTCAATTTCTGGCTTTTTGATGGTGAATTGGAGATACGAATCTCACAGACTTTCCTGCCCAGGTTGGCTTTGAACCATGATCCTCAGATCTCAGCGTCCCGAGTAGCTAGGACTGCAGGTGTGACCCACTGGCGCCCAGCACCATCTGATTCTTAATGAATCATGAATGTGGTCTTGATAGAATTGTTGTGTTCTAGACTTATCTCCTGACTGCGATGGGGGTGCACTGCCTAGCGGGGATAAATCACAGTCCACAGAAGGGAATCCAATTTTCCTCCCTCCTTGGTTGGCATGTAAGCCTTCCCTCCGGGAGGGCCCATGGCTCTCCCACACAGCCCCCACACCAGGGTCTCCCAGAGAGGAGGCAGAGAGGCCCTGGAAAACCCCAGCATTTGGAGGAACAACTCATTCCCACAGAGCCCATCTCCCCTCACCTGTGTTCAGGTCACAGCACCCCCCCAAAAAAAAAATTTCCAAGCCATCCCTCCTTTTAAGCCAGACTGCCTCCAGATGCAACTGAGACTCCCAACAAATAACCCATCAGATGGAGCCCCACATTCACACAGTCCCCCCAGCTTCCCCCAGCCCTGGGGCTCTACTCACCACCCAGGAGGAGCTGAACTCCCAAGGCCAAAGCCATCACGAAGCAGCACCCTGGAGGGAAGTGGAGGGGTGCTCAGCCTCCCTGGGGTGGGGGGTAGTTAAAATAATGACTCAGGGCCTCAAAGGGCAGGAGGCGGGGTAAAGCAAGGAAGAAGGCTCTGGTGAATCGGAACACAGGGGAGGCTGGGCACCAGTGGCTCACGCCTGTCATCCTAGCTACTCAGGAAGCTGATATTTGAGACTCAAGGTTCAAAATCAGTCCAGGCAGGAAAATCCATGAGACTGTCATCTCCAATGAATCAGCAAGACCTGGAAGTGAAGGTGTGGTTCAAGTGGAAGAACACCAGCCTTGAGCAAAGAAGAAGAAGAAGAAGAAGAAGAAGAAGAAGAAGAAGAAGAAGAAGAAGAAGAAGAAGAAGAAGAAGCTGCTGCTAAGGGACAGCACCCACACACAGAGGTCAAGCCCCAGGACTGACACACCTTAAAACAACACTAAAGACAGGCTAGAGAAGCCTTTCTTACTGTACTCCTGGACAAACCAGCACTATTTACAAAGGTCTGGTTCTTTCTCCTAAAGACCTTAGTTTTCCAGTGCCTGTGAGCAGGGTCCATAGCTCTTCCGGGCCATGGAGCTCTCTGAGTGCACAAAAGTAGAGAGGAAGGAGGCTAGACAAGCAGCAATAGAAGCCCCCAAAGGGAAGCTGGAGTGTGTCAGGAGTGTGGGAAGATGGTCAGGGTGTTTGTTTAACAAGCAGAGCCTCCCCCTCTCTTTTTGCCAGGCATGGTAGCACTCGGCTAAGGCAGGAGGATTATGAGTTCTAGCCTAGGTTACATAATGACACCTTGTTCTGAAAAGAAAAAAAATGCATGATCAACAAAATGGTAGTTCATACAAAGGGCTCAGCAGTAAGAACAGATTGAAAAAGTGCATTCACATGGCCAAACTCAATCTTTCGTTTGTGCCAGTACTAGAACTTGAATTCAGGGGCTGGATGCTGTCCCTTAGTTTTTTCAGTTAGTCCAGCTCCTCCACTTGAGCCATAGTTTCACTTCAGGCTTTTTCTGCTTAACTGGAGATAAGTGTCTCATGTACTTTCTGCGCTAGCCAGGTTGGAACTGTGATCCTCAGATCTCAGCCTCCTGAGTAGCTAGGATGACAGATGTGAGCCACTGGCACCCAGCTGAATTCAATCTTACCTGAACAGTAGACAGTAGACAGTAGACTGTATGAGGTACAGTCAAGTCATAAAAAGTTAAAGAACAGGGAAAAAATAATTAGGTGAGCTAGAAATCAGAACAGTGACCCTCCCAGGCCATCAGAGACATGCTTAAAACATCTGGTACAAATAACATTTGACACTTCATAGTGTCCAGGCCCTGAGTTTAAGCCCCACAACCAACAAATAAATAAAAGATAATAGTAATAATAATCAAAACAACAACAAAACTAAAGCATTGAAGATAGGATCCTATAAAGAATGAACCCAGGAACAGAGTTTGAAAGGCTAAATTATTTGACAAAATTTATACCTACAGCATAATTTGGTTTCTGTATATGTGAAAATTATTTAAAATTTCTAAAGTGAAGACTAAGTGTCAAGTATTTAATGTGTACTGCACTGTGGGTTTTTTTATATGGCACTATAATTTGAACAAGGGACCTCATGCTCATGTTCTATCATGGGAGCTACTCTACTTTTTCTGCTTTAGCCAGTTTTCTGAAACAATCTACAGGTTTTTTACCAGGGTTAGCCTTATACTATGGTCCTCCTACCTATGTGTCTTGTGAAGCTGGGATTACAGGCATGAACCAGCATGCTCAACCCCATAAAAGTTCTCTACACCAAAATTTTAACCTCAATGTCAAAATTAAATGGACTAAAGAAATTAATTTGGGGGCTGGGAATGTGTCTTAATGGTAGAATGCTTGCCTAGAATGCCTAAAGCCCTGGGTTCGATTCCTCAGTACTACATACACAGAAAAGACCAGAAGCTGTAGAGTGCTAGCCTTAAGCAAAAGATCAGAGGGGCTGGGGATGTGGCCTAGTGGCAAGAGCGCTTGCCTCCTACACATGAAGCTCTCAGTTGATTCCCCAGCACCATATACGGAAAACGGCCAGAAGGGGTGCTGTGGCTCAGGTGACAGAGTGCTAGCCATGAGGGGGAAGAAGCCAGGGACAGTGCTCAGGCCCTGAGTCCAAGGCCCAGGACTGGCCAAAAAAAAAAAAAGAAGGAGATCAGGGACAGAGTACAGGACCTGAGTTTAAGCCTCAGGACTGGTAAAAAGAACGAAATTATTTTGGATTTACCAAGGATGCTCTTGAAGGGAACTAAGCCAAGGGTAGAATTTAAGGCTCCCCTGCAAAGCCCTATGTAGGCAGTTGAGCAGCAAACCTCACCCCCTGTACAAGAAGCATGTGATCAACAATTCTGTGCCTCTGTGAACTTCTCTCTGGGTTTGGAACCATAAAGTATTTTTTTGTTGCCAGACCTGAGACCTAGCACTGTCCCTGAGTTTTTTTTATTCAAGGTTAGCACTCCACTTCTGTGTGTGTGTGTGTGTGTGTGTGTGTGTGTGTGTGTGTGTGTGTGTGTGCATGCGTGCGTGCACATAATTGGAAAGAAAAGTCTTAAGATCTTTCCTGCCTTCCAGGCGGCCCGGGTTCGACTCCCGGTATTGGAACGTCGTGATCAACTTTGGGGCTGGGGATATAGCCTAGTGGCAAGAGTGCCTGCCTCAGATACACGAGGCCCTAGGTTCGATTCCCCAGCACCACATATACAGAAAACGGCCAGAAGCGGCGCTGTGGCTCAAGTGGCAGAGTGCTAGCCTTGAGCAAGAAGAAGCCAGGGACAGTGCTCAGGCCCTGAGTCCAAGGCCCAGGACTGGCAAAAAAAAAAAAAAAAAAAAAAAAAAAAAGATCTTTCCTGCCCAGGCTGGCTTCAAACCATGATCCTCACTCAAATCCCAGCCTCCCGAGTACCAAAGATTATAGGCATGAGCTACCAACATTCAGCAACAAAGTGATCTTAAAAATAGTAACACTGATTCTCTATGTCTTCCATTTAAACCGCTTCTTGTTTTTTAGACCCAATCTTCCATAATATCACATCTCATACATCATCTTTTATTTTGGACTTCCTTCCACAAGTAGGCTTGAGGTCAATGTTTTGCTGATTCCAACAAAAGTGAACATTTCCAACGTTGTCTCAGTTGTAGTGTCAATTGACTCAGAGGAAGTGTTTTGTTTCCCACTCCATTTCAGAAAAAAAATAAGGGTGAAAGGTAGCAAGATTCACTGTCACTGCTGTTCCTCAGTTTAGGCATGTTCAGGAGGCCCCAACTTGTTGGGTACTGCATGATGAGAACCAACAACTCTAACAGGCAATGGGGTTGGGGCGGCGGGAGGGGTGGGGGAAGCCTGTAATCCCAGCACTAGGAAAAAAGAGGCAAGAGAATCCCAAACATCAAGGCCAGGCTAGGCTACATCTACTCTAGCCCTGCCAACCCAACAGGTGGGACTTAAAAGTCCAGGAGCTGTTTTCATAGCAATATAAATTTATATTAAGTGAATCATCATGATGATAATACCCATTTTAAGCCAGATACTGTGGCTCACACCTCTAATAGTAGCTACTTCAGGAGGCTGAGATCTGAGGATAAGGATTTGAAAGCAACCCAGACAGGAAAGTTACCTCCAGTGAACCACTGTTGGGGATTATTATGGCCTTGGTGGAAGGCTGCCCTTCCCCCAGCCTTGGGACAATGGAAGTTCTTCCCACCTTCTGGCCTCAACGGGAAAAGAAAGTCTCCGCCCCTGGGAGGTGAACTCGTGCGTGCCACCATGATGGGGTTGTCCTAGGGCCTCTCAGGGCCTGGGTCCTCTCCCTGAGCTTCCTTTTGCCCATGGCTAGTGTTCTACCACTGCTGGCCCCCTCCAGTCTTCATTTAAGATTTTTCTTTTCCCTTTTCTTTTTTGTGCCAGTCCTGGGACTTGAACTCAAGGCCTGGGTGCTCACCCTGAGCTTCTTTTTGCCCGTAGCTAGTGTTCTACCACTCCTGGCCCCACTCCAGTTGGTTTGGGGTTTGCTTGTTTATTTGTTTGTTTTACTAGTTTATTGATTATAAGAATCTCATGGACTTTCTTGCCCAGACTGGCTTCCAACCCTGGTCCTCAGAGCTTAGCCTCCTGAATAGAGAAGATTACACATGAGACACCAGAACCCAGCCAGTTTCAGATCTTTGATTTACTTCCCAGTGAAAGCACACACATCTTTCTGTGTATGTATTAAATTTATTAGGGCAAACATTTAAAATACACTGGTTATGTTTCTGTTTGGGTTTTTTTGGCCAGTCCTGGGGCTTGGACTCTGGGCCTGAGCACTGTCTCTGGCTTCTTTTTGCTCAAGCCTAGCACTCTGCCACTTGAGCCACAGTGCCACTTCTGGCCATTTTCTGTGTATGTGGTGCTGGGGAATCAAACCCAGGGCCTCATGTATATGAGGCAGGCACTCTTGCCACTAGGCCATATCCCCAGCCCCCACTGGTTATTTTTCCACAATCGGCTTCTGGCATTTCTTTATTTACTATATTTGGAGTCTCAAAAAAGAGAGGTGGCCCGGCCTCTTTTGAGCTGAAGCTGGGTGAGCTGCACAGTTCTGGCGTCAAGTCTTCATCAAGGGGAGGGAACTCCAGTCCTCCCCATTGGCCATGCTGATCTGGGCTGGATCCCGCTTTACAAACTCCAGTGTGCTGACAATTTCACTCCAGTTCATCGAGAAATCTGAACCATAACTCCCAAAGAAGCGAGGAGCTGGTGCTGACAAGAATTTTCTAAACATGAGGAAGCTAAGAAGGTGTCAAGCAGCTTACACCATGAGCCTCAAAGCCCACCTTCCAGAGACAGAACTTCAAGATAGAGGTCCCACATTACCCACAGGAGAGGAATAGGGAGCCACTGAAAGGCTGTGAGGACCAGTGGCTTACTCAGGTCTCCATCTGGGAAATCAGAGTCTAGAGGAGGAAGGGAGCCCAGGGTCTGTTTTCCAGGTAGCAATTCCAAGGGAAGTTCTCTGGGCCATGGCTGGGGTCCCATCTTCAGTCTCCAGTTGGAGTTTTGACAAGACAATGCCTCTTCTCTTCCCAAAGGACAGGCACAGCCTGGGCCCAGCTCTTCCCCGTGGAATGCTTCTTTCCCTGACTTGGACAGGAAGAGGACCAGGAAAGCTCTCCGGGAAGAAGGTACAAAGCAGAAGAGAGGGGTGGCTCCTCCCTGAGCAGCCTACGTATCTGCTACCCAATTATCTGTGAAAGCCTCTGCAACCCCATTTTCTGGCACAGCCTTCTGCTGTCCATTTGCTTCCTCCATCATTTTCTTGTACTGACAGTTGAAGAAGCCCACCTGTGGAGAGGAAGGAGAAAAATCAAGAGAAGATCAGAGGCCAAGCATCCATGGATCACACCTGTAATCCTAGCTACTCAGGAGGCTGAGTGGGAAGCCAGCCAGGGAAGAAAAATCTGAGACTTTTATCTCCAATTAACCATCAGAAAAAAAAAGGAAATAATGCCAGAAATGGGACCATGGCTCAAGTAGTAGAGTGCCAGCTTTGAATGAAATACGTGAATGGACAATGCCAGGCCTCAAATCCAAGCCCCAGTATGGGCACCATAAATAAATGAGAAGAAGAGGAGAGAAGGAGGAAGAGGAGGAGGAGGAGAGAAGGTGGAGGAGGAAGAAGAAGATGTTGATGATGATCAGATTTCCAGTACAAGAGAGGAGAGGTGACTGAGGCTAAAGGAGCTGTCACCATTTCTGTTTCTAGCACTAGAAACCTGTGCACACTGTGTGCTTAGACACGATTCCATGGCCATCAAGTGAAAGAAACATCTGTGGCCCTCACAGAAAGAAACAAAGATCTAGAGTGGACTCCATGAAAGAAAGCATGAAGTGAACAAAACCTGGTATGACTCCATATTGAATCCTGGGCCTGCTTTCTGCTGTGTCTGCTGCAAGGGGAACACAACCACACAGAGGGAGAAGTTGGTAGAAAAGGGAGAGAGGTGAGAGGAGGTCTGGGATTCAGGGGAGGACAAGGCATTGGTGCACATGAGTGTACACACGCACACACACACACACACACACACACACACACACACACACACACACTGGAGACCTTGGAAGCAGAAGGGAGTCTCTCACAGAAAGTGACTTTGTAAAGAGAAGGGAGATCACCACAGGAAATGACAGGGAAGGAGGAAGGAATCTCTCACAGGAAGTGACCTTGGAAGAGGAAGGGAGTTTCTCATAGGAAGTGACCTAGGATGTGCCTTAGACCCACAAATCACCTCTTTGTTTCCCGTAGGAAGAGTAGGATCTGAGCCTGGGGTTTGAAGTGGCCTAAAACACTCACCTTGTACAGGGCAGCTGTGATGAGGGCCAGCAGCAGCAGCCCACCCACAGAACTGCCCACGATGAGGGGAATAGGGTTGGGCACCTCGTAATTCTCCAGCACTGTCTTCACCTGATGGGAGGTGAACATGTCAGGGAATGTCAGGCCTCTTGAAGCTCAGCTTCTCCGGTGCCCAGCCTTTAGGTCCCTCCCGTCCTCTCCTCCAAGGCCCTTCTCCCAGGGCTGAGATGCAAAAGCATTCATCCATTTAGGGACAAATCTCCTGCCAGGGACCCTCCCCAAACCCTTCCCTCTGGGTCTGCAAATCCCCCAACCAGCACCATGCAGTCACTACCTGGGCCCTCAAAAATGCCTCCTGGCCTGGAAGCTGGGAATACACAACTGTGTCAAACGTGATCTCAGCCACCGTTGTGACCAACACCTTCTTCTGCAATGTCTGCCGAGGGGAGAAGTTGCTGAGGGAGCTGGGTCTGAGGCATCAAGCTCAGAGCTCCAGGACTGCCCTGGCTTGAGGACGGCCCCGCGAGCCTCAGAGCACAGGTGTACACACCTTGCTGACCCAGCCGAAGCTGAGGTTGCCCTGCAGGAGGAAGTCCAGCTGCTCCTGGATGCCAAAGGAGGGGATGTCACAGCGGAACCTCAGGCAGTCTGCGATGGAGCAGTTCTGGGGACAGAGATGCCACGATGGACTGACCAGAGGCAGGTGAATTTTAAGGTAAGAGACAGCATTAAACAGTGAGATTGACAGGAAGTAGCAGTCCACCTGCTGTCATGTGATTCCTGAATCAAAAATCTCTGATGTGTGACCCAAGGTGGGCAATAGCCAGGAGCCCTCTGCCCAGAGTTCTCCTCACCAGCTCAGGATCTTCCTTCATACGAGCCCGGAAAACAGACTGCTTGGGAACTATTCTCTCCGAAGAGCACTGGATAGATGGGTTCTAGAAAAAGAAAAAAAAATGGAGAGAATAATGTCTCAGAGGGGGATCTCAGAGATCCATGATGGATAGGAAGGTGGGGAACCTAAGTGTAAAAACCTGCACAGTAAGGAGCACACAGTCTTGAGTACCTGGGGGTGTAGCTTCACTTCTGTCCACACAGCTGTCCCGCCTACTTCTACAGGTACCCAGAAGTGGATGCTCACGGGCAGATCCCTCTGTCCCAGGTTATGTGCCTGCTCAGAAGTCAGAATGGAGGCCTTCGTCAGACTCACAGCTCAGCCTGTTGTCCAGGGCCCAGCGCCCTGCTCAGCCTGAGCTGCGAGATGCCACCACCTGCCTGGTATCTGTGCTTCACCATGCCGCTCAGCTCGTGCTCTGTGGCTGAGAAGTTGAGGTATTTGGTGGACTCCTCCTGGCTGGAAGAGAAGAGGTGAGCGTGACTTTCACGTGCCAGGGCGCTCTCTTGAGGAGAGCCTGGTTCTGTCATGATGGGACAGAGGGAGTCAGGAGGCCTTAGAATGATGTGGAATGAGGCCTGTGACTGAGCTGGGATAATAAAGGTTCTAGGAGGGTTGGGATGTAGCAGTGGCAGTGTCCTGGGTTTGATCAAGGGAAGACTTCACTATTCGTCTGTCTTCTTTTAATCTCTTTAATAACTTTCAGAAAAATGTACTTAGAAAGACAAGATATCCATGGATCATGGGTGTGATCCTAGCTACTCAAGAGGCTGAGATCTGAGGATCAAAGTTCATAGCCAGCCTGGGTAGAAAAATTAAAATTCTTATCTCCAATTCACCACCAAAAAGCCAGAAGTGGAGGTGTGACTCAAGATGTAGAGTGCCAGTCTAGAGAAAAAAAAAAAGAAAGAAATACTGAGGGAGAACACTCAGGCCCTCAATACTCATTACTCAGTACTCAAGCCTCAGTTCTAGTATTCAGAGCCTGAGTGCTGTCTCTTAGGTTTTTCATTCAAAACTTATACTCTACCACATGAGCCACAGCTCTACTTCCAGCTTCTTGCTGTTTCATTAGAGAGAAAAGTCTTAGGGCTGGAATGTGGCTTAGCAGTAGAGTGCTTGCCTAGCAGGCCTGAAGCCCTGGGTTCAGTTCCTCAGCACCACATATAAATAGAAAAGGCTGTAAGTGGCACTGTGGCTCAAGAGGTAGAGGTCTAGCGTGAAGCAAAAAAGCCAGGGACAGTGCTCAGGCCCTGAGTCCCAAGCTCCAGGACTGGCAAAAATAAAAAGTCTCATGAGGGCTGGGAATATGGCCTAGTGGTAAAGTGCTCCTCACCTCATATACACGAAGTCCTGGGTTCGATTCCTCAGCACCACATTAACAGAGAAACCCAGAAATGGCACTGTGGCTCTCGCGGTAGAATGCTAGCCTTGAGCCAAAAGAAAACAAACAAGCAAACAAAAAAGCCAGGGACAGTGCTTAGGCCCTGAGTTCAAGCCCCAGGACTGGCAAAAAGACACGGAGATGTAAGAATAGTTTAACATACAAAAGTCAATAAACCTAACACAGTGCATGCAAAAAAATAAAAAACAAAAACCACATGATCGGGCTGGGAATATGGCCTAGTGGCAAGAGTGTTTGACTTGTATACATGAAGCCCTGGGTCCAATTCCTCAGCACCACATATATACAAAAGGCCAGAGGTGGCACTGTGGCTCCAGTGGCATAGTGCTAGCCTTGAGCAAAAGGAAGCCAGGAACACTGCTCAGGCCCCGAGGACAAGACGCCAGAGTGTCAAAAAAAAAATAAAAAACACACATGATCATCTCCATAAATATACAAAAAGTCTTTAAAATTTTAGCATCCCTTAGCTGGACACCAGGAGTTCACACCTGTAAACCTAGCTTCTCAGGAGGCTGAGATATGAGGATTGTGGTTCAAAGCTGACCCAGGAAGGAAATTGTGTGTCTCTCATCTCCAGTGACTTATTCAGAAAAAAAGCAGAAGTATCACTAGGGATCAAGTGGGAGAACACTGGCCTTGAATAAAAAAGGATCTCAGAGACAAAACCACACATGCCCTTGGCCATCACACATGCCAAAAGAGAGAGGGGGGGGCGGAGAGAGAGGGAGAGAGAGACAGAGAGAGACAGAGAGAAGGAAAGAAAGAAAGAAAGAAAGAAAGAAAGAAAGAAAGAAAGAAAGAAAGAAAGAAAGAAAGAAAGAGAAAAGAAAGAAAGAAAGAAAGAAAGAAAGAAAGAAAGAAAGAAAGAAAGAAAGAAAGAAAGAAAGAGAAAAGAAAGAAATGAAGGAAGGTACCTCAACATAACGAAGGCTTGGTTTTCCAGTGCTTGGTTTTCCATAGCTCTTCCGGGCCTTGGAGCTCTCTGGGTGCACAAAAGTAGAGAGGAAGGAGGCTAGACAAGCAGCAATAGAAGTCCCCAAGGGGAAGCTGGAGTGTGTCAAGGGTGTGGGAAGATGGTCAGGGTGTTTGTGTAACAAGCAGACCCTCCCCTTCTCTTTTTCCCAGGCATGGTAGCACTCACCTGAGGCAGGAGGATTATGAGTTCTAGCCTAGGTTACATAATGACACCTTGTTCTGAAGAGAAAAACTACACGATCACCAAAATGGTAGTTCATATAAAGGGGCTCAGCAGTAAGAACTGTAGAGTTGAAGTAAACCCCATTTTTGAGACAGTAGCCATTTTGTTGACTGTTTAAACTATGAGTAACCCAGGCCACCAATTATCCCTGATAGCAGAACACGCTTATTAGGGCCCAGCTAGTCAGGAAACTCCCTGCTTAATTCTAACCGCCTGGGAATGCTTAACTCTAACTGCCCGGCAATGTCTCTAGCCCTGAGCCAATCAGATTTGTACCCGTATCCTAATCTTGCTTGAACACCTGATTGCTGTAACTTTGTGGTTTCATGCCTTTATAGGCCCTGAGAAATTTCAGCTTGGGGCCTTCCTCCTAACCTCCGCTGCATTGGAGTGTAGGACGAGGCCCAAGCTGCAGCCCACCTGAATAAAGCCTTGCTTTTGCATTTCGGAACATCTGGCTCTCGGTGGCCTTCTTGGTGCTCATCTCGCAAGTTGGGCATAACAGCCTGGGGGCTCGTTTGGGATAGCCCCAGAGACCCCCCGAGACTCCAGACCCTGAAGGTTAGAAAACAGTGCTGTTGGGCTGGGGATATAGCCTAGTGGCAAGAGTGCCTGCCTCGGATACACGAGGCCCTAGGTTCAATTCCCCAGCACCACATATACAGAAAACGGCCAGAAGTGGCGCTGTGGCTCAAGTGGCAGAGTGCTAGCCTTGAGCGGGAAGAAGCCAGCGACAGTGCTCAGGCCCTGAGTCCAAGGCCCAGGACTGGCCAAAAAAAAAAAAAAAAGAAAACAGTGCTGTTGATTTGTCTTGTCCTGTCATTTGTCTGTTTGTCTGTTGCTTTCACTTTTCCTCTTGAGGACGGCTGCTTCGACTCGTATTACTTGAAGGGGTTGTCAAAGCGGATGTGCTTGCACGACAATCCTGGAGGAGCTGGGAGGTGTCCCAGATCCTCCACCCTTGAAGGGGGACCCCTGGAACCCCGCCTTGATACTTGTAGGGCGCGAGCCTGTTTGGCTTTGGGCCGGAACTGACCGGGAGGGCCTCCTAACCGAGGCTCAACCCACCCACCTTGAACTTGGGTCTGCTCCTTCTGTTTCTTCACAGAAGCCAGTGGACCAACTTGGGACATCTCCATCTTGTAAGTCTTTTAAATATCAGGCCTGTATGGATTGTCTTTTCTGTTTTGTTGGAATTGTTTTACCTCTTGTTATTTTGTGGACTGAACGACTGACAAGACTAATAGCCATGGGCAATGTCCCATCCAGCCCCCTAGACTTGAACCTAGCTCACTGGAAGGAGGTTAAGGAGATAACTCAGAACCAAAGTGTGGCCATTAAGAAGGTATAGTGTGGGCTGGGGATATGGCCTAGTGGCAAGAATACCTGCCTCATATACATGAGGCCCTGGGTTCGATTCCCCAGCACCACATATACAGAAAATGGCCAGTAGTGGCGCTGTGGCTCAAGTGGCAGAGTGCTAGCCTTGAGCAAAAAAGAAGCCAGGGACAGTGCTCAGGCCCTGAGTCCAAGGCCCAGGACTGGCCCAAAAAAAACAAAAAACAAAAAAAAAAAAAACAAAAAACAAGGTATAGTGGATCACCTTGAGCAAGTCAGAATGGCCCACCTTTGAGGGAGCTAATTGGCCACCCGAGGGGAGCTTTGACATAGGTAAGATCAGGACTTTACAACACCTAATCTACACCCCTCGTTCAGGCCATCCAGACCAGGTCCCTCTTATAGCCACCTGGAGGGAACTCATTGACAGGGATGCTCCAGCTTGGGTTAGGCCTTTCTTACCACCAACTCCCTCCTCCACTCCTTCCCCTACCCCAATATTCGTTCAAAAGACACAGGGTGAAGGAAAGGAAGACAAGAGAGAAACCAAGAAGGAAGAAGATTGTGGAGAAGAAAAGCCCCCAGTGTTCCAGGGAGGCCCCGAGGAGGCTGAAATCTTTCGTCCACCCTATGCCCCTCTGTACCCCCCGCTTGCCGGCGCTGGCAGCCCAGGACACGGACGTGTCAGCCCTGAGTCATGACCCGCAGCCGCAGACACAGGCGGACAGGGGGCCAGCCCAAGCCACCCACAGGTGGCAGGGAGTGACCCCACCACGCAGCGCTGTTGTCTCTGTGTTGTTTGTGATTCTGACAGTCTCTTCTGTGTCAAACCTGCATAACTTGTTCTGTTATCTTGTCCTGTGTTTGTTGGCACCGTCAGTTTATAAATTAATAGATTGCTTATGGCATATTTAGTTCCTTTATGTGTTTTGCATATGGTCTGTGTGTGTCTAACCTCCTCTCCCAGTGGGAGAAATTCCTCCTAGGCATGGGGACTGAATTGAGAATGTGGCAAACAGAAGACCTCCAGGAGTGACTCCTTCTCTTTCTCTTTATGTCCCCAGTGGAATTTTCCTCCCTTCCTTTTCTTAGCAACGTTGCTTCTCCAGATTTGTCAAACTGCCTTTACTTTTGCCACATTTGTATGTTTGTCTCGGTTTATGTCAAATGCTCCAAGTTGTCTGAATGATGTGGTTAATAGGACTTTGATGTAAAAGAGAAGGTGAAATTAAAAGCAAAAGGGCCTAGGACAAGATTGAGTACTGAGGAGACTAGGTCTGGTGGTGAATTAGGAAAGAAAGTAAAAGTAGATCCAATCAGAAACTAGAAAAGATTGTGTTGCAAAAAAGGAAAAATTGCCTGTATTGGTACAGAACTAGTCTGGACTGTTCTTCTCTGTTTTCTGTATCTCCTGACTGTGACAGACCAATGGGACAGAATCCCTTAGCCCCCTGGATTTATGTTTAGCTCATTGGAAAAGTGTACAGGTGACAGCTCACAATCAGAGTGTGAGTGTCCGCAAAAAGAACTCTGGGAGACCCCCACCCAGCCTTCTTAAGCAGAAAATTATTTGGTGTGCTAAAATGTTTTGCTAAAACTATCAAGCCCTGGAAAATGAGGCTGGAGAATGCTAAAATCATTTATTAAAGGTTTTATTTTAAATTCCGGTTTTTGCAAGAGTAAGATTGGCAAAAATACCTCCTTCCCCTAAAAATTGTATGGCCGGTATTTATTTTGCATGCTTTTAAGTTTTAAAACAAATATTTGTGTATGAGTATGTATGTATGTATGTGCACATGCACGTGTATGTATGTGTATGAATGTGACTGGGTGATGCAAAAATGGGTGAGTTTAAGCTTAATCTTCAGGAAGCCATCAAGTTTGGGCATTACCAAATGTTTTAAAAGATTAGTGCATTGTTTTATAAAAAAATAAACAGGAACTAGAATTAAAAAAGGATTTCTGAGGGTTCTTTAATTTGCAGTAAAAAAAAAAAGTGGGTATCTTAATGAATTAAGATGATTTCACTGTAATCAAGTTACCCTATTTAGCAAAGGGCATTGGGAACTTGAAATTTATTTTCCTTCACTGCTAAATATCAGAAATTTGGATATAAAGGTTTGTCACTGCTAAAAAAAAAAAAAAAACAAAAACAAACAAACAAAAAAAAACCTGCTTTGTGTAGCCATTCCACATGATAGGAAACCTTGTGGTAAAAAATGAATGATTTGACTGGAATTTCTAAAACTGCCCCTTGAGAGGTACTAAGAATAGGAAAAGCTTTTTAAATGGTGAAAAAGTTTATTTATCTGGTGTGATTCAATTCCTGTGCTATTTTTCCAATTTGGATGTATTGAAAAAGTAAAGATGCTTGTTGGGGATTCATCTGGACCTTAATGGGGGAAGGGCGAGGAGAGCGCTCCCGAGACCCCCACCCTTCCCCCAGCCCTGGGGCAGTGTGGAAGTGAGCCACACCTATCTCCTTCTGGGTCCGGAACCAGAAGGGGTAGCTTTGAGATCATCCCCCACCTTGCACCAGTGAGCATGTGTGCTCCCCTTTTCTCGTGCTTTGCCCAGAGGGCAGTACTATGGGAAGTGACGTTAGCCCATGAGGGAGGTCCTTGGGAGCTGCTCTTGGATGGACAAGCTCGCCAGCCTATCGCCAGCTCATGCTCAATCCTCATCATCACTACTATATTACTGTGAGTCCCTCCCGATTAAATTGGATTGCTCTCCGGAGCGTCTCCGAGATCTGTCTGCGACTGGCTTCCTTGGTGGGTAAGGAGGGAGGAAAAGGGGATCTTGTTCGGCCACTTGCACCTTAGGCTAGCCCATGTCCCTCGCTCCACCTTGGCCACCTGCTGGTCAGGTGCCCAAGGGAGAGGGTGAAAAGGGGAGCACTGGTAAGGGAGTAAGCTTAGCATCCCCGCACCAGGGGAGGTAAATCTAGCCCAGCAATTGGCGGCCCAAACGTGGGGCTCGAACCTGCGGGAGGGAGTCCGATAGCCCTAAGGGAACTGGAATAGAGTCTCCGGGACAAGTGGTTCTCCCATCAGGTCAGCAAAGACGATGGGACAGATTCAGAGTAGGTGGAATAATTTCAGTGGGAGGAGCTCCCAGAGTTTATTCCCAGCTAGACCAGCTAGCCAACTTGATAATCAATGGCAGGGATACTTCCCTGAGACATTATGGGTGAGATCCCAATGTGCTAACCATTCCCTACCGGCTGTCAGATTTTGAATGGGTCAGAAGGAATAATGCACAGGTGTCCAGTGCCCTGGAGGGTTTTATGGGAAAGGTAGATTGCCATTATGGCACCTCAAGGTGGGTGACCTCATTTTCCAGGCTACAATGGACCCCACCTGTACTTTTCTGTACCAGGCCTCTTGTCAAGGCTGCCAATGTTTTTACAGATGGGGGAAGAGTGGGGTCTGCCGTGGTGGTATGCTCCACCTCCCCTCCTGCCGATGGGAAAGGAAACACCCATTACTTTGAGGCAGTTACTGGATCTGCACAGTTTAAGGAACTGTACGCAGCCGCCCTGGCACTGACCCATGTCAAACAGCCAATGAACTTGTTTTCTGATAGCCTGTATGTGGTTAATTTGCTACCCAACCTGGTATTCTCATACATTAAATTAGATGAAAACCCAGTCACCCCTCTGATGATCCAAGTCAGGTCTCTGTTAAAAGAGAGGGCTGAGCCTATATTTTTACAGCACCTTCGTGGACACCAAGGATTGCCTGGGGACCTGGCACAAGGTAATCATATGGCAGACCAGCTGGCCACTAATGGGACCATTATAGCTATGGCCATTGTACAACCTCAAAACCTTGAAATGGCCCAAGGACTCCATGAGCGTACTGACTTAAACTGGAGAGGGTTACATCAGAGATTTCCTTCAATTCCTATAAAAGACTTTAAAAAGATTATTAGGACTTGCTAGTCATGTATGCCCTTTCTGCAAGTCCCTCCTCTGCAACCTCCTGGGGTTAACCCCAGAGGCCTAAAGCCTAATGTTATCTGGCAGACTGATGTAACCCACTACGCTCCTTTTGGAAGGCTAAAATATATATTTATGTCCATAGATAACCGTTCTTATGCCGGCTGGGCCACAGCCCATTCAGGGGAAAGAGCACGGCATGCTGAGAGCCACTTTCTACAATGTTTTGCTATCCTAGGGCTCCCATTACAGGTAAAGACAGATAATGGACCTTGTTTCATCAGCAAGCCTTTACAGGCCTTTTTCCAAAAGTGGAATATTAAACACACCACTGGAATAACATACAACCCAAAGGGTCAGACCATAATTGAGAGTCATAATAAGACCCTGAAGGATCAATTATTAAAACAAAAAGGGGGGGAAGCCCCCATGACCAGCTAAGGACAGCGATGTTTACACTGAATATTTTATTTTTTTAAGTTATTTTTTTTCAAATGTTTATTATCAAACTGATGTACAGAAAGGTTACAGTTTCATACGTTAGGCACTGGATACATTTCTTGTACAGTTTGTTACCTTGTCCCTCATACCCCCCTCCCTCTACACTGAATATTTTAAACTTCTTTAAGGACCAACCTCTGTCGGCTTTCCAGAGACATTGGTCAAGCCAAACACCCTACTTAAAGGTGGAAGTCCGTTGGAAGGACCCCCTTACAGGTGCATGGCGAGGCCCAGACCCAGTCATCAGTGCGGGAAGAAGCTTCACATGCGTTTCCCAACTGGGGAACCAAATCCAATCTGGATACCAGCTAGAGACTTAAAATATTGTTCATCTGAATGACCACCCAAGGGCACCTCCCCTTGAGGGATGTCTCTCCTTGTTTTCTCTTCAGGAAAACAAAGACCGTGGTGGATTTTTCCATGGAGAAACGGGAAAGCCTGCCTGTACCAGCGATGGACCCAATGTTGGCCCTGTTTCTTCCCTGGTCCTTGCCTGGCGCCTTTTGGCGTAATGTTTGCTGTGGCAGCGTGGCCCACAGCATTGCACAAGAACTAAAGGGAAATTTTGCACACTGTTGTTCCTTCCTTTGCCTTCCCTTTGCTGCTTATCTTAGGGGCCCCCATTGGAGGGAAATAGGAGTTAAAGGATTTGGGCAACTTAATGTTTTATGATAAATGTTTACAATAAGTAAGGCATTGGTACCTTGCTGCAATGTTTTCTATAAAGTGTGTACTTACTTCAATTGTTAAGTTACCAGCACCCTGGCTCCCAAATCGCCAGGACCTGAATCTGCCTCTACCTCACCATCGAGGGAAGGGAGAGCCATCTGCACTACCTTGAGTGACACCGAAATGGACCAGGACTCCTCTATCTCCTATGGACTGAGCCAGATAAGAGACCCTCCATTGCATTGTGCCTGTGTTATAATTGCTCATGTGTTACAGTTGCTCATGTTGCATTTGCCCTGTGTTACGATTGCTTATGCTCATGTCTGCTTGATGCTTCCATTTGCATTATGTTTGCATTGCTCTGTACTAGACAAATTGGTCTCTTATATTGTGAACAAAAAGCCAGAGCTGTCCAGATAACAAGTGGCCTTTGGCCTTTTGCCATTTAGGAACCCCATGAGGTTGGTCACACTCCCATTAGGATCTGCTGCTCACTGAGGTCTGCTGGCATGAGAAAAAATTAACAGGGCTTTCTTTCAAGTGCCAATCCCACTCTCCCCGAGTCCTCTCATCGGGCTGGCCGGCCCGGCAGGCAGGTTGGCCTGAAGTGCTAGTGCGTTAGCCGAAGAGAGGTAAGATCCCCCATGGGGAGGGGGCAACCTAAGACATGGCGTGCCCTCCAGTAAGGTGCCGCCTGCTGTTCAAAATTTAAAAAAATAAAAGGGGCAGATGTTGGGGAGTCATCTTTACCTTAAGGGGGGAAGGGCGAGGAGAGCGCTCCCGAGACCCCCACCCTTCCCCCAGCCCTGGGGCAGTGTGGAAGTGAGCCACACCTATCTCCTTCTGGGTCCGGAACCAGAAGGGGTAGCTTTGAGATCATCCCCCACCTTGCGCCAGTGAGCACGTGTGCTCCCCTTTTCACGTGCTTTGCCCAGAGGGCGGTACTATGGGAAGTGACGTTAGCCCATGAGGGAGGTCCTTGGGAGCTGCTCTTGGATGGACAAGCTCGCCAGCCTATCGCCAGCTCATGCTCAATCCTCATCATCACTACTATATTACTGTGAGTCCCTCCCGATTAAATTGGATTGCTCTCTAAAGCGTCTCCAAGATCTGTCTGCGCCTGGCTTCCTTGGTGGGTAAGGAGGGAGGAAAAGGGGATCTTGTTCTGCCACTTGCACCTTAGGCTAGCCCGTGTCCCTCGCTCCACCTTGCCACCTGCTGGTCAGGTGCCCAAGGGAGAGGGTGAAAAGGAAAGCACTAATAAAGGAGTAAGCTTAGCATCCCCGCACCAGGGGAGGTAAATCTAGCCCGAATGAGACTGCTGAGACTGGATTTCTTGTGTTTGTAATTCTGGTGAACACTGTTAAAAGTACTTTTGTTACAATTGTTTTGGGTATCAGTTTAATGATTCAGGTACTGAATTTTATGTGTATACCATGATGTAATACTAAGACTCCTATCTTTTTTTTTTTTTTTTTTAATTTATTTTTTATTTTTTTTTTATTATCAATTGAACATAAATTTTTTTTTTTTACAAGGTGCTGTGCAAAGAGGGTGCAGTTACATAGTAGGGCATTGTGTACATTTCTTGTGATATCTTACAACCTGTTTTCCCATCCCTTGTCTAGGTCAGGTAGACCCATATGCAGTATACAATGTATCAAGCACATATACAGTGTTCACAGACTTGGTCTCTACTGTCTCTCCATCTCCCTTTGTTAACAGTCATATATCAGGGAGATCATGCCCCTTTGTTTTCTGTGTTCTAGGCTTGTCTCACTCAACATTATTTGTTCGAGTTCTGACCATTTCCCTGCAAATAACAATATTTCACCATTCCTAATCGCTATGTAGTATTCCATTGTGTATAAGTACCATATTTTTTGGATCCATTCATCTGTGGAGGGGCATCTGGGTTGTTTCCAAATTTTGGCTATTGTGAATTGTGCTGCGATAAACATGGAAGTACAAATGTCCTTTTGATATCTTGGGTTTTGCTGTTTAGGATAGATGCCTAGGAGTGGTATGGCTGGGTCATAGGGTAGGTCTATATTGAGCTTTTTGAGAAACCTCCATACTGTTCTCCAAAGTGGCTGTACTAATTTGCACTCCCACCAACAATGGAGAAGGGTTCCTCTTTCCCCACAGCCCCTCCAGCATTTGTTGTTTCCTGAGTTCAGAGTATAGGCCATTCTAACTGGGGTGAGGTGGTATCTCAGGGTTGTTTTTATTTGCATTTCCTTTACTAGCAGGGATGTTGAGCATTTCCTCATGTGTTTCTTTGCCATTTTTATATCTTCTCTTGTGAAGTCTCTCTTTAGCTCTTTTGCCCATTTCCTAATAGGTTTATTGGGCTTGGAGGGGCTTAGTTTTTTGAGTTCTCTGTAGATGACAGATATCAGGCCTTTGTCTGTTGCTGTGCTGGTAAATATCCTTTCCCATATCGTTGGCTGTCTTTCTATTTTGGTGGCTATGACCTTAGCTGTGCAGAAACTTTTTAATTTGTAGTAGTCCCATTTGTTGAGTCTTTCCCCTATTTGTTGTGCGCCTGGGACTCTATTCAGGAAGTTCCTTCCTGTGCCTATAAGTTCTAGTGTAAGACTCCTATCTTAAGTTACATGTAATCAGGCAAGTATTTTAAAGGATGGATATTAAACTAATAGGGATAGAAGTAAACTCTCATTAACTCTCTGTATGTAGGAAGAAATGGCAAAATCGGCTAACGTTTCTCACTAATTTATTGGAAAGCTGAGTGGATAGTATTTCTAATTTTGTAATTGTAATTCTTGCATTAAGGAAAAATTGTCATTTGAGTTCAAAGGTCTTCATGCGGTAACTGGGACTGAAGAAAACAAAAAGGCTCTTTTGAAACAGGCAGCCCAGAGGCAAAGGGCGGTACCTGGTTTCAGAATGCCTGTAAGCTTCAGAGTTTTTCCAATGCAGATAAAAGCTAAAGTGTTAGTGTTAAAGCAGAGGTTGGTAAAAAGGTTTTGGAAATCAAGAATACATTTCTAGATAAGAAACTTGGAAGTAAAATTGTCCTAAATGATTATTGCAAATTGAGAAAAGGAAAATTATGGCTATCAAAATGTTTAATTGCCATTCCAGTTTGTTTGTAAGTTTTTTGTAACAATTTCCAGCAGGCCGACAGAGAAGGACAGGTGATTCCTACAAGTTTTTCAAGATGTAACATTGGCCCTTAATAAGTTCCAGGTAAGAGCATGCTTAAAAACTACTTCTGTGTGGACCACCTTGTTGCTTTTAATTGGAGTAATGTGGCCTCTTGTAAGACTCATTGACCTGAAATCTGCGGTTCGAACCCAGCCCAGGCAGAAAAAGGTATCTGCGAGGGTCTTGGTCTCTAATCAGCCAACAAAGTGTTGGAACAGAGTCCTGCTTTGAGGCTCAAAGTGTTAGGGTGCTAGTCTTGAGCTGGAGAGCTGAGGGACAGCACTCAAGCCCTGAGTCCAAGTCCAGTGACGGACCAAGAGAAATGCCAAAGGTGCATTTACACCAGCATGGAAAAGTCACTCCAGGGACAAAAGTGATGGAGCATCCAGAGGCAGTATGCCACTGCTTGGATGGCAGAGATGGTGTCAGATCCTAGAGTCATTCTTGTTTGGCCTTTCAAAAGTTAATCAGAGCCAGGAGGTCCTAGAAGAATAGTTTGTAAGCATGCCTTTTATTGCCCATGTCTATCTACTTTGTAACTGGACAGGAACTTGCCAGTCATCTGTGATAGTGGGTAGTAGAGCTAAGTTTGTTAAATGGGGGATAGTTTAAAAATCCCCACCCCCTGCATCTGCTCAAAGCCCTAACTGGCAGTGAATTTTGAGCTGGTACATCTGTTCAGGAAAGAAAGCTTATAGACCTGAGATTGTGTCCTTATTGAGATCTGTTAAAGGCCTGCAAAGGTAATGTAGGCATTTTTTTTAGGTCATCAGAAATCAGTTCCCCAGCCAGTCAGGAAAAAGCTTTCACAAACTAGAGTGTTAAAAGACTACACTGCTGAAGCCCAAAAAGAAGTCTGTGTAGTTGAAAGTTAAATGTTAAATGTAATTTCCAGTTTGGAGTAAAGTTCCTAGTAACATCTAGTTCTGACACCCCTTGGTAAAGTAGGCTAAGGATCTATAGGTTCCTGGGTAGGTAAGGTCAATAATGCCCCTGAGTCAGCCTGAAGAAGTTACAAAAGATGGATGATCTTCGCCCATCAGCCTCCCTCTAGGACCAAGGGACCAGAGTTGTTTTCGGGAAGATGAGGCAGGATAAACTAGAGGCATGGAAAACAGAGGTAACAAGTGTATAGAGACTGCATTTGTGAGAAATGGTTACAGGCCAAGCCTTCTATGTCGGCTTAAAAAATAATAATCTTAGCCTTATTGGAAATATTTGATTACCCAAAGTTAATGCCCTGGACGAAGACTACTGTGGTGGAACATGGGATGTCTCCAAGCACCCAACTCAGCCGCTTCACCTTCGCCTCAAGAAAAGAAAGTTAGACTGAATATGGTTATTGTTATAATTATTTTCTTTTTGCCTTCTTTTCTTGCTACCCTGGCTAATGTTGATGCTAACCCTCACCAGCCTTTCCAAATATCTTGGCAGCTCACTCCAAAGTGGGGTGACCACCTTATTTTGGCAACTAAGGAAGCCCCCCTTAGGAACCTAGTGGCCAGACTTAGTAGTAGACTTATGTGACCTGGCCTCAGGCAACTAGGATGTGCCAGATCACTCGGACCCGAACCTGAATAAGTGATTTCCCGAGAGTGATGAGCAGGAGTCCTGTAAAGTCCCATGCAAACGAGAAGGCATTGGTAGTTTGGGGCTTGCTCAGGAATACGGATGTAGCTACTCAGCCCTTAGAGCACAGCTGAGAAGTTTACCGTTCTATGTATGTTATTCTGTTACATTTGGACCCTACATTCTAAATAAATTGGTACAATTCATGAAAGACAGATTAAACACTATACAGCTAATGGTACAGTGAAGTAGGTACACACCTCTCCCAGACAAAGAGTTGCTGGAGTTTAGTTTGGGATATGAAGCACAGGATTGTGCTTTATGTCCATAAATCAAGGGGGAAATGTAGAGTTGAAGTAAACCCCATTTTTGAGGCAGTACCCGTTTGGTTGACTGTTTAAACTATGAGTAACCCAGGCCACCAGTTATCCCCGATAGCAGAACAAGCTTATTAGGGCCCAGCCGGTCAGGAAACTCCCTGTTTAACTCTAACCGCCTGGGAGTGCTTAACTCTAACCGCCCCCCAATGTCTCTAGCCCTGAGCCAATCAGATTTGTACCCGTATCCTAATCTTGCTTGAACACCTGATTGCTGTAACTTTGTGGTTTTTTGCCCTGTGAAATTTCAGCTTGGGGCCTTCCTCCTAACCTCCGCTGCATCGGAGTGTAGGACGAGGCCTGAGCTGCAGCCCTCCTGAATAAAGCCTTGCTTTTGCATTTCAGAACATCTGGCTCTTGGTGGTCTTCTTCTTGGTCGTCTCGTGACTTGGGCATAACAGAACAGATTTCAAAAGTACATTCACACAGCGGAACCCAATCTTTCCTTTGTGCCAGTATTAGAACTTGAATTCAGGGGCTGGGTGCTATTGCTTAGTTTTTTCACTCAAGGTTAGTCCAGCTCCTCCACTTGAGCCACAGTTCCACTTCTGGCTTTTTCTGCTTAACTGGAGATAAGAGACTCATGGACTTTCTGCGCTGGCCGGGTTGGAACTATGATCCTCAGATCTCAGCCTCCTGAGTAGCTAGGATGACAGGTGTGAGCTACTGTCACCCAGCTGAATTCAATCTTACCTGAACTGAAAGACAGCCGGTAGATTGTATGAGGTACAGTCAAATCATAAAAAGTTAAAGAACCGATAAAAATAATTAGGTGGGCTAGAAATCAGAGCAGTGACCCTCCCAGGCCATTAGAGACATGCTTAAAACAACTGGTACAAATATCATTTGACACTTCATAGTGCCCAGGCCCTGAGTTTAAGCCACACAACCAACAAATAAATAAAAGATAATAGTAGACAGTAAAAGCATCTTCCGGTATGGCGGCTGGACCGATGTGCTTCCGGCACTCACTTGTGGTGTCATCGCCAGACGACCACGGAAAGCCGGAGGGGTTTCTGAACAACGACCATGCTTAGCCACCTTCTGGAGCTGTGCAAGGAAGAGGAGACCGTGCTCCACCTAAAGGCCGCCCTTCACGACCAGCTAAACCGCCTCAAGATGTTAATCCATGTCGACAACGAAGTATCGATCAACCAGACTGCACTGGAGCTGAGCACAAGGAGCCACGTGGTGGATGAGGAGGTGGAAGAGGAGGAGGAAGAATCTGATTCCTAAAGGGGAATGAAAGCCAGGGTCAGTTAAACAAATTAAATATGTATATCTCAGGCATTTTCTCTTTTCAAAGAAGTCATCTTGCCATGGCACTGTGACCAGACTGAAAGTGTGGAGCTGTACAGATAGGTGAATCAATAACTCAAGCTTCAGAGCACTGTAACAAAAGTTAGTGACAGAAATTGTAAAATACATGTTTTAACACTGAAAAAAAGATAATAGTAATAGTAATAAAAACAACAACAAAGATAAAGCATTAAAGACATAATCCTATAAAGAAAGAACCCAGGAAAGAGTTTGAAGGCTAAATTATTTGACAAAACCTATACCTACAGCATAATTTGGTTTCTGAATATGTGAAAGTTATTTAAAATATCTAAAGTGAAGATTAAGTGTCAAGTATTTAATGTGTACTGCACTGTGGGTTTTTTTATATGGCACTATAATTTGAACAAGGGACCTCATGCTCATGTTCTATGACAGGAGCCACTCTACTTTTTCTGCTTTATCCAGTTTTCTTAAACAATCTACATGTTTTTACCAGGGTTAGCCTTATACTATGGTCCTCCTACCTATGTGTCTTGTGAAGCTGGGACTACAGGCATGAACTGGCGTGTTCAACCCTATAAAAGTTTTCTAAACCAAAATTTAAACCTCAATGGTAAAATTTAATGGACTAAAGAAATTAATTTGGGGGCTGGGAATGTGTCTTAATGGTAGAATGCTTGCCTAGCATGCCTAAAGCCCTGGGTTCGATTCCTTAGAACCACATACACAGAAAAAGCCAGAAGTGGTGCTGTGGGTCACGTTGTAGTGCTAGCCTTGAGCAAAAGAAGCTCAGGGACAGAGTACAGGCCCTGAGTTCAAGCCTCAGGACTGACAAAAAAAAAACGAAATTATTTTGGATTTACCAAAGATGCTCTTGAAGGTAATTCAGCCAAGGCTAGAATTTAAGGGTCTCCTAAAAAGCCCCTGTAGGCAGTTGAGCAGCAAATCTCACCCCTTGTACAAGAAGTGAAGCATGTGGTCAACAATTCTGTGCCTCTGCGGACTTCTCTGTGGGTGGGGAACCATGAAGTATTTTTTGTTGCCAGGCCTGAGGCTTGAACTAGGGGCCTAGCCACTGTCCTGTAGGGAGCCAACAGCGAAGTTCATCGTGACTTCTGTCTATGCTCTCAAGGACGTGCAAGGACATGGCTTACTTGAAGGATAGCACTAACCCGGAGATGTTTTATTACGTCCACAAGAGTCTGTTTTATATAAACCATTCAACCTTATCTAGTTTTACTGCCTCTTGTCATTTACCAACTTCAGGGCCTTCCTGTTTTCTTAAACCTTAGTGAATCCTATGCTATTCCCAGGTTCCTAAACTGTATATAAGCTGGAAGTTAAGAATAAGTGGGGTTGCAGTCTTGAGCCATAGTCTTGAGCTGCAGACCTCCCCAACCCCATCTTTTGTCTATTGTCTTTTGTCTCTTCTCTTGTATCTTTCTTTTTCTTTAATCCTTGCCCCATCAATCAGGATTCCCTTTCGTTGCCGGCTGGCTCCGGCACTGTACCAGAGCTTTTCTTATTCAAGGTTAGCACTATACCTCCTTGTGTGTGTATGTGTGTGTGTGTGTGTATCTGTGTGCACGCGCACATGCGTGCACTTCATTGGAGAAAAAAGTCTTAAAATCTTTCCTGCCCAGGCTGGCTTCAAACCATGATCCTCAGATCTCAGCCTCCTGAGTAACAAACATTATAGGCATGAGCCACCAGCATTCAGCATCAAGGTGATTTTAAAAATAATAACCCTGATTCTCTATGTCTTCCATTTAAACCGCTTCCTGTTTTTTAGACCCAATCTTCCATAATATCGCATCTCATATAGCATCTTTTATTTTGGCTTTCCTTCCACAATAGGCTTGAGGTCAATGTTTTGCTGATTCCAACAAAAGTGAACATTTCCAACTTTGTCTCAGTTGTAGTGTCACTTGACACAGCAGAAGTGTTCTGTTTCCCACTCCATTTCAGAAAAAAAAATAAGGGTGAAAGGCAGCAAGATTCACTGTCACTGCTGTTCCTTAGTTTAGGCATGTTCAGGAGGCCACAACTTGTTGGGTACTGCATGATGAGAACCAACAACTCTAGCAGGCAATGGGGTTAGGCCGGCGGGAGCGGTGAGGGAAGCCTGTAATCACAGCACTAGGAAAAAAGAGGCAAGAGAATCCCAAACATCAAGGCCAGCCTAGGCTACATCTACTCTAACACTGCCAACCCAAAAGGTTGGACTTAAAACTCCAGGAGCTGTTTTCATAGCAATATAAATTTATGTTAAGTGAATCATCATGATGATAATACCCATTTTAAGCCAGATACTGTGGCTCACACCTCTAATAGTAGCAACTTCAGGAGGCTGAGATCTGAGGATTAGGATTTGAAAGCAACCCAGACAAGAAAGTTACCTCCAGTGAACCACCAAAAAAAAAAAAAAAGAAAAAAAAAGTCAAAAATGGAGCTATGGCTCCAGTGGCAAAGCACTAGCCTTGAGTAAGAAAGTTCAAAGAGGCCAGGCACTGGTGGCTCAGGTCTGTACTTCTAGCCCAGGAGGCTGAGATCTGAGGAGAGTGGCTTAAAGCCAGCCCCAGCAAGAAAGTCAGTGAAACCTTTATCTCTAATGAGCCACCAGAAAACCAGACCAGACACTGTGTGGCTCAAGTGGTAGAGCACTAACCTAGAGCAAAAGAGCTCAGGGACAGTGCCTAGGCCCTGGGTTCAAACTCCAGGACACAAACACACAAAGTAAATTTTGAACAACAAGCAAAGAATGTCCATTATGGGATACACAAGACATGTATGAGTAGATGATGGTACAGATCTATGTGCTTCTCACTGTCTACTCATAATCCACCATCATGTACTGTGAAGACTCAGGCAAGTCAGTGCCAGACAGGCTGGAAGTGTTCACACACAGTGGCAAAACTACAGTGATGCACTGTTGAGACCAGATGTGATGAGGGGACCAGCTGACTTTGATGACCTCAATGACCTTGGCCCTGATGATTGATCCTGATGCAGTCGACTTCCTTGTCAAAGCAGGAGGTGACTCCAACCCAGCCTCTGTCCACACATCCGCTACTGCCAGTCCTTGCAAAACCCAAATGTCAAGTGAGCCCACAGAATATGACAGAACACAAAAATGACCCAAATCTAGGTCTGATCTCCCCATAGAAGCAAAAAAGCATTCAGTTCATATGTAAGAAAAGCATCTTTTCTCTCCAAGAAGTTGCTTCCTTTCTCTGACTCTTGAGAGAATTGTTTTTTTTTTCTTAAGGGTTCCCGCTTTGGCCAGGTGGCTCAGCCCTTGTTGAATTACATTTTAGTTACATACCTACTTTTCCTAATCACTTGAATGCAGACACCCTGTGAGACACTCCTTGAATTTTAGTTGCATCCTGTTCATTAAGTCACATCCTTTTGGAGATTGTGAGCCTGAGCTCAGCCAATGGGAGTGGAGGGGTGGAGCCTGCTGTGTTAGGGATAAAAAAGGAGCAGCCTGCCTGCTCTGGGCACTTGTTTGCCAAACTTTTGGCTGACATCGGACCCTTCAGCGGAAGTAAACTTTGCCTTGCCATGTTCCTTCCAAATTGGTGTCCTTATTCCTACATGAAATCGCAACATCCCTAGCTATTTCTAACAAGTATTTATTTACCCAACAGAACTCAGCCTCTCTTTCTTACTATGGAGAACGTTTTTTTAATTTTTTATTATAAAACTGATGTACAGAGAGGTTACAGTTTCATACGTTAGGCATTGGATACATTTCTTGTACTGTTCGTTACCTTGTCCCTCATACCTATGGAGAACTTTTTGTCCATGTGTGACCAGTACAAAACAAAACAAAAGGTCTTCATTTGCTCTGGCTCCAGGTTTGGGGCAAGGCCTCCAGCTTTACTGTTTCTGATGCTGACAGCTTAGGGTTCCTGTTGATAAAAAGGCACCATCCAGAAAAAACCAGCATCCAGAAGCAGTGGAGAAACGCAGGAAAACAAAAAGGAGCAAAAAAGAAGAACCGAAAACCTACACGGAGCCGGAGATTCTCCGGGGCACCCTCCCCCCACCAGCCGACCCTGGCCCAAACAGGGCCAGGCTGGGAAAGGAGAACCCGGCGATCAGCAGACAGGCTGCCAGGAGCGCAGAATTCATATAGCGGGAGACCCCATGGTCACAAGGCAGGGTGTGGACCAAGACACACACTGGCAGCGACGAGAAGTTCGGGTCCACACCGGGTTCGGACAAGGGAACCCAGCGAGGCAGAAAGAGGGAACGGGGGAAGCCACCACGACACTTCGCCAACCCCTGAAGGGCCAACGGCTGCTCGGGACACACACACAAAGCAGCAACTCTGAGTCCCCCATTATCCCCTCCCCCATCGGGAGACCAGCTATCAGAGACCCAAGCCCGACAAAGAAGCTAGATCTCCCTCCCTCCCCCCCCACCCTCGAGGGAACAAAGAACCCCCAAATCAGGCGGGAAGCTCCCATCAGGCGCTGGGAAGTCAGGTTAGCAGGGGAAGGGCGGAGCAGCCCCAAGGCCCCACAGGTTCCTGAACTGGCAGAACTGGCCCCGCCCCCTTCCCAACAGGGGCCGGGGGACGGCAGGCAGGGCAAGCCCCACCCGAGGTGCCTGGACCTCGCAGACTCTTACAACTAAAATCACAGGCGCTGGTGGGCAATACCAGCCCAGCAGGGTCACCTGAGCCTGATCACGTCCCCCCCTCGCAGCGGAGACGAGGTCTGAGGGTGCCAAGCCACACCCTGACAGTCGATCCCACTGGGCCCCACAGACACCGCCCCCCCAACGGACTCGCGGGAGGGCGCAAGCACAACCGAACAAGCCAGGACTCGCTCTTGGAGGTATATCCCGCTAAAGTGCATGTTGTAGTGGACAACAGCGCACAGGAGGGCGGGGCCCCCGGCAACAGCACCAGCTCTGGTAGGCGTACCCTGCACTGGTGGGCGGGGCCACAGCGGCAGCACCTGCTGCCGGAGACACGCCTACACAGGAGGGAGGAAAGAGCTACAAACCAAACCTGAGAAGCCATCCACAGATTTCCAGATGCGCAAATCACAAAGAAACATAACTCAGTTCATCAAAGGACAAGCCAACTCGCCAGCTCCAAAAAGCAGCACGACTGAAGAGGAGATGGAGACTAAAAAAGCAAATGAGGCCATGTTAACAGGAATGATCGAAAGCGTCAGAAATGAAATCAGAAAACAATTCCAGGAGTTTAGAGCGGAAATCTGGAAGGACACCCAGGAAGCCAAGAAAGAAATGGAAGCTAAAATGGATACAATGCAAGCCTCGTTTAAAGAAATGGAAGCAAAAATGGATACAATGCAAGCCGCCTTTAAAGAAAATCTCCACATCCTGAGAATTGAAATGCATGAAAAAAATAGATTTAAAATACAACTCTTTAAAGGAAGAAATTTCCACAATCAGAGCTGATATGACAACCATAAATAGCTCTCTGACATCCATAAACTCCGCAATTGAAACCATAACACAAAGAGTGGACCACATAGAATCCAGAATCCCTCGCCTGGACGATGAAGCAGCTGACAACAACCAGAAAATGACCACACTCCAAGAAAAGGTGAAGCTTCAGGGAAGACTAATCCAGGAACTAATGGACAAAGACAAGAGATATAATCTGCGCATAATTGGAATAGAAGAAGGAGCCGAATATCAGAGCAGAGGGCTTAATCATGTTCTCAATAAAGTTATTGCAGAAAACTTCCCCAATCTCACAGGGGACCCCATCCAGGTAACCGAAGCCTATAGGACACCTGGCAGGCCAGACCCCAGGAAGACCACCCCAAGGCACATAATATTCAAGACTACAGACCTCAAGATTAAAGAGAAAATTCTGAATTCAGCCAAAGCGAAGAAGGAAACTTTTTTCAATGGGAAGAGGATTCGAATAACATCCGACTTATCCACACAAACTTACCAAGCTCGAAGTGAGTGGAAGAACACCATCCAAGTACTTCAGAAAAACAATTTACAACCTCGGATCAAATATCCAGCGAAATTGGAGTTCACATTCGAAGGGAGAACCAGATCTTTCCACACCAAAGAGGAGCTAAAGGAGTATGTGAATAAAAAACCAGCCCTACAGCGAATATTAAGAGGAGAACCCCACCCAACAGAGATCGTAAAAGACACACAGACAGAATCAGAAAGAAACTTCAATAGCCAAAGTCCAGCAGAAAGACCAGCTCACTAAAGACAGGGAAAAAAAAGAGGAAAAAACAGCCCAACAAGAAAATGGAAGGAGAAAAAACACCCTTATCCTTGATCTCTTTAAATATAAATGGTTTAAACTCCCCGATTAAGAGGAGCAGACTGGCAGAATGGATTCGCAAACAAAAAGTTGACATCTGCTGTCTACAAGAGACCCACCTTACAGCAAGGGACAAAAACAGGCTTCGAATGAAAGGATGGAGCAAGATCTACCAAGCAAATGCACCCACCAAAACGGCAGGTGTAGCCATTCTGATCTCAGACAAGCTGGACTGCTCATTAAAGTCCACTCAAAAAGACAAAGAAGGACACTACATATTAATACAAGGAAAAATCCAGAATCAAGAAATCACGGTAATAAATGTATACTCACCAAACAAAAGAGGCCCGACATATGTCAAGCAAATTCTCACAGAATTACAGAGCAAGATAGACGCAAACACAATCATAGTGGGTGACTTTAATACTCCTCTCTCTCCAAGAGACAGATCCAACACCCAGAGGATTAGTAAGGGAGCTGAGGACCTAAATAACACCATTTCCCAAATGGATCTAACAGACCTATACAGAACCTTTCACCCTACAGAGACCCAATATACCTTCTTTTCAGCAGCCCATGGATCATATTCCAAAATAGACCACGTCATAGCCCACACAAAGAACCTCAGCAAACACAAAAGTATTGACGTCATCCCATGTATTATATCTGATCACAGTGGATTAAAGGTAACCCTCAACAACAAAGGAAACCACAGACACTATACACACTCTTGGAGGCTAAACCCCACGCTGCTATCCAACACTTGGGCCACAGACCAAACTAAAGATGAAATCAACGAATTCATAAGCCACAATGACAAAGAAAACACATCACAAAGAAACCTATGGGACACAGCTAAGGCAGTACTGAGGGGCAAGATCATTGCACTCAGCACCCACATTAAAAGAATGGAAGCAGAGCAGGTGAATACCCTCACAGTGAAACTAAAACAACTGGAGAAACAAGAAATGACAGAATCTAAAATGACTAGGAGGAGAGAGATCACAAAGATTAAAGAAGAGATAAATCTGATTGAAAATAGAAAGACCATTCAACAAATAAATAAGACTAAAAGCTGGTTCTTTGAGAAAATAAACAAAATTGACAGACCCCTTGCAAGACTTACAAAAAAAAAGAAGAGAAGAGACTCATATATGTAAAATCAGGGACTCCACCAGAAAAATTACAAGTACACACGATATTCAAACAATTATAAGGAGGTATTTCCAAAACCTCTACTCAGCAAAAATCAATAATTTTACAGAAATGGATCAATTCTTAGAGAAGAACAAACTGCCCAAACTGAACCAAGAAGAAATAAATCAACTAAATAAACCAATAACTTACGGTGAGATACAGGAGGTAATCAAGAACCTCCCTACTAAGAAAAGCCCAGCTGGGGATATGGCCTAGTGGCAAGAGTGCCTGCCTCGGATACACGAGGCCCTAGGTTCGATTCCCCAGCACCACATATACAGAAAACCGCCAGAAGCGGTGCTGTGGCTCAAGCGGCAGAGTGCTAGCCTTGAGCGGGAAGAAGCCAGGGACAGTGCTCAGGCCCTGAGTCCAAGGCCCAGGACTGGCAAAAAAAAAAAAAAAAAAAAAAAAAAAGAAAAGCCCAGGCCCAGATGGATTCACCAACGAATTCTACAAAACCTTTAGTGAGGAGCTAATACCAATACTCCTCAAACTCTTCCATGAAATAGAAACCAAGGGAGAAATCCCAAACTCATTCTACGAAGCTAATATCATACTCATTCCCAAACCAGGCAAAGACCCAACAAAAAAAGAGAACTACAGACCAATATCACTAATGAACACAGACGCAAAGCTCCTCAATAAAATATTAGCTAACAGGATCCAGAAACTGATCAAGAAAATCATACATCATGACCAAGTAGGCTTCATCCCTCAGTCACAAGGATGGTTCAACATCCGTAAATCAATCAATGTAATTCACCACATAAACAGATCTAAAATTAAGAATTACATTGTTATCTCAGTCGATGCCCAAAAAGCCTTTGACAAAATACAAGATCCATACCTATTAAAAGCTTTGGAGAGAACAGGAATAGATGGAACATTCCTCAAAACAATAAAAGCCATATACAACAGACCAACTGCTAATATCATATTAAATGGAGAGAAACTTAAATCATTCCCCCTAAACTCAGGAACAAGACAAGGATGCCCACTCTCCCCACTTCTGTTCAACATAGTGCTGGAATCCCTAGCCATAGCAATAAGGCAAGAGGAGGACATCAAAAGGATCCACATCGGCAAGGAAGAAATCAAGTTATCCCTATTCGCAGACGACATGATCTTATATCTGAAGGACCCAAAAAACTCAGTACCCAAACTCCTACACCTAATAAACCAATTTGGCAAAGTAGCAGGATACAAAATCAATCCACAAAAGTCAGCAGCTTTTCTGTACACCAGCAATAGACAAACAGAAAAGGAAATTAAGGAAGCAATTCCATTTACAGTAGCCAAAAAAAGAATAAAGTACCTAGGGATCAACTTAACCAAGGACGTGACGGACCTATTCAATGAAAACTACAAAAATCTAATAAGGGAAATCAAAGAAGACACAAGGAGATGGAAAGACCTCCCATGCTCATGGGTAGGCAGAATCAATATAGTGAAAATGGCCATCTTGCCCAAATTGTTATACAAATTCAATGCAATACCTATCAAAATCCCAGCCACATTCTTCACTGAAATAGAGAAACCAGTCCATAAATTCATATGGAACAGCAAAAAACCTAGAGTAGCCAAAGCAATTCTAGGCAAAAAAAATAGTGCAGGAGGTATCACAATACCAGACTTCAAGCTCTACTACGAGGACATCATAACAAAAACAGCATGGTATTGGTATAAAAACAGATCGGAAGACCAGTGGATTAGAATTGAAGACCCAGAAATAAAACCGCACTCTTACAGCCAACTGATATTCGACAAAGGAGCTAAAGACATACAATGGAATAAACATAGCCTCTTCAACTACTGGTGTTGGGAGAACTGGGCAGCCATATGCAGAAAACTCAAAGTTGACCCAAGCCTATCACCATGCACCAAGATCAACTCAAAATGGATCAAGGACCTCAACATCAGACCTGAATCCTTGAAACTACTGAAGGATAGAGTAGGAAAGACACTTGAACTTATAGGCACAGGAAGGAACGTCCTGAATAGAGTCCCAGGGGCACAACAAATAGGAGAAAGACTCAACAAATGGGACTACTACAAATTAAAAAGTTTCTGCACAGCTAAAGTCATAGCCGCCAAAATAGAAAGACAGCCAACGATATGGGAAAGGATATTTACCGGCACAGCAACAAAGGCCTGATATCGGTCATCTACAGAGAACTTAAAAAACTAAGCCCCTCCAAGCCCAATAAACCTATTAGGAAATGGGCAAAAGAGCTAAAGAGAGACTTCACAAGAGAAGAGATAAAAATGGCAAAGAAACACATGAGGAAATGCTCAACATCCTTGCTAGTAAAGGAAATGCAAATAAAAACAACCCTGAGATACCACCTCACCCCAGTTAGAATGGCCTATACTCTGAACTCAGGAAACAACAAATGCTGGAGGGGCTGTGGGGAAAGAGGAACCCTTCTCCATTGTTGGTGGGAGTGCAAATTAGTACAACCACTTTGGAGAACAGTATGGAGGTTTCTCAAAAAGCTCAATATAGAGCTACCCTATGATCCAGCCATACCACTCCTAGGCATCTATCCTAAACAGCAAAACCCAAGATATCAAAAAGACATTTGTACTTCCATGTTTATCGCGGCACAATTCACAATAGCCAAAATATGGAAACAACCCAGATGCCCCTCCACAGACGAATGGATCCAAAAAATATGGTACTTATACACAATGGAATACTACATAGTGATTAGGAATGGTGAAATATTGTTATTCGCAGGGAAATGGTCAGAACTCGAACAAATAATGTTGAGTGAGACAAGCCTAGAACACAGAAAACAAAGAGGCATGATCTCCCTGATATATGACTGTTAACAAAGGGAGACAGAGAGACAGTAGAGACCAAGTCTGTGAACACTGTATATGTGCTTGATACATTTTATATTGCTTATGTGTCTACCTGACCTAGACAAGGGATGGAAAAACAGGTTGTAAGATATCACAAGAAATGTACACACTGCCATACTATGTAACTGCACCCTCTTTCCACAACACCTTGTAAAAAAATTTATGTTCAATTAATAAAAAAAAAAAAGGTCTTCATTTAAGATTTTTCTTTTCCCTTTTTTTTCTTTTTTGTGCCAGTCCTGGGACTTGAACTCAAGGCCTGGGTGCTCACCCTGAGCTTCTTTTTGCCCGTAGCTAGTGTTCTACCACTCCTGGCCCCACTCCAGTTGGTTTGGGGTTTGTTTCTTTGTTTGTTCTACTAGTTTGTTGATGATAAGAATCTCATGGACTTTCTTGCCCAGGTTGGCTTCCAACCCTGGTCCTCAGAGCTTAGCCTCCTGAGTAGCGAAGATTACACATGAGACACCAGCACCCAGCCATTTTCAGAACTTTGATTTACTTCCCAGTGAAAGCACAAACATCTCTGTGTATGTTTTAAATTTATTAGGGCAAACATTTAAAATATACAGATATTTTTCTCACAATCGTCTTCTGGCACTTTTTTATTTACTATATTTGAAGTCTCAAAAAACAGAGGCTGCCCGGCCTCTTTTGAGCTGAAGGTGGGTGAGCTGCAGAGTTCTGGGGTCAAGGCTTCCACAAGGGGAGGGAACTCCAGTCCTCCCCACTGGCCATGCTGATCTAGGATGGATCCCGCTTTACAAACTCCAGTGTGCTGACAATTTCACTCCAGTTCATCGAGAAATCTGAACCATAACTCCCAAAAGAAGCGAGGAGCTGAGACTGACAAGAATTTTCTAGACATGAGAAAGCTAAGAAGGTATCAAGCAGCTTACACCATGATCCTCAAAGCCCACCTTCCAGAGACAGAACTTCAAGATAGAGGTCCCACATTACCCACAGGAGAGGAATAGGGAGCCACTGAAAGGGTGTGAGGACCAGTGGCTTACTCAGGTCTCCATCTGGAAAACCAGAGTCTAGAGGAGGAAGGGAGCCCCGGGTCTGTTTTCCAGGTAGCAATTCCAAGGGAAGTTCTCTGGGCCGTGGCTGGGGTCCCATCTTCAGTCTCCAGTTGGAGTTTTGACAAGACAATGCCTCTTCTCTTCCCAAAGAGCAGGCACAGACTGGTCCTAGCTCTTCCCCGTGGAATGCTTCTTTCCCTGACTTGGACAGGAAGAGGACCAGGAAAGCTCTCCGGGAAGAAGGTACAAAGCAGAAGAGAGGGGTGGCTCCTCCCTGAGCAGCCTACGTATCTGCTACCCAATTATCTGTGAAAGCCTCTGCAACCCCATTTTCTGGCACAGCTTTCTGCTGTCCATTTGCTTCCTCCAACATTTTCTTGTACTGACGGTTGAAGAAGCCCACCTGTGGAGAGGAAGGAGAAAATCAAGAGAAGATCAGAGGCCAAGCATCCATGGCTCACACCTGTAATCCTAGCTACTCAGGAGGCTGAGTGGGAAGCTAGCCCGTGCAGAAAAATCTGAGACTTTTATCTCGAACTAACCATTAAAAAAAAAAAAGGAAATAATGCCAGAAATGGGACCATGGGACCAAGTAGTAGCATGCCAGCTTTAAATGGAATACGTGAATGGACAATGCCAGGCCCCAAATCCAAGCCCCAGTACTGGTACCATAAATAAATGAGAAGAAGAGGAGAGAAGGAGGAGGAGAGAAGAGGGAGGAGGAGAAGAAAAGGGGGGGAGGAGGAGGAGGGGGAGAGAAGGGGGAAGAAGAGGAGAAAAGGGGCAGGAAGAGGAGGAGGAGGAGAGAAGGGGGAAGAAGAGGAGAAAAGGGGCAGGAAGAGGAGGAAGAGGAGGAGGAGGAGGAGGAAGATGATGACGATGATGATCAGAAGGTCCAGTACAAGAGAGGAGAGGTGACTGAGGGAAAAGGAGCTGTCACCATTTCTGGAGCATTGGCTATGTTTCCAGCACTAGATATACTGTGTAGTTAGACAATATTACATGGCTATCAAGTGAAAGAAACGTTTCTGACCATCACAGAAAGAAACAAAGATCTAGAGTGGACTCCATGAAAGAAAGCATGAAGTGAACAAAACCTGGTATGACTCCATATTGAATCCTGGGCCTGCTTTCTGCTGTGTCTGCTGCAAGGGGAACACAACCACACATAGGGAGAAGTTGGTAGAATAGGGAGAGAGGTGAGAGGAGGTCTGGGATCCAGGGGAGGACAATGCATGGGTGCACATGAGTGTACACACACACACACACACACACACACACACACACTGGAGACCTTGGAAGCAGGAGGGAGTCTCTCACAGAAAGTGACTTTGTAAAGACAAGGAGATTCCCACAGGAAATGACCTGGGAAAGAGGAAGGAATCTCTCACAGGAAGTGACCTTGGAAGAGGAAGGGAGTTTCTCATAGGAAGTGACCTAGGATGTGCCTTAGACTCCCAAATCACCTCTTTGTTTCTGGTAGGAAGAGTAGGATCCGAGCCTGGGGTTTGACGTGGCCTAAAACACTCACCTTGTACAGGGCAGCTGTGATGAGGGCCAGCAGCAGCAGCCCACCCACGGAACTGCCCACGATGAGGGGAATAGGGTTGGGCACCTCGTAATTCTCCAGCACTGTCTTCACCTGATGGGAGGTGAACATGTCAGGGAATTGCAGGCCTCTAGATTCTCAGCTTCCCCGATGGCCAGCCTTTAGGTCCATCCCATCCTCTGGTCCCAGGCCCCTCTCCCAGGGCTGAGATGCAAAAGCATTCATCCATTTAGGGACAAATCTCCTGCCAGGGACCCTCCCCAAACCCTTCCCTCTGGGTCTGCAAATCCCCCAACCAGCACCATGAAGTCATTACCTGGGCCCTCAAGAACGCCTCCTGGCCTGGGAGCTGGGAATACACAGCTGTGTCGAACGTGATCTCAGCCACCGTTGTGACCAACACCTTCTTCTGCAATGTCTGCCGAGGGGAGAAGTTGCTGAGGGAGCTGGGTCTGAGGCATCAAGCTCAGAGCTCCAGGACTGCCCCGGCTTGATGACGGCCCCACGTGCCTCAGAGCACAGGTGTACACACCTTGCTGACCCAGCCGAAGCTGAGGTTGCCCTGCAGGAGGAAGTCCAGCTGCTCCTGGATGCCGAAGGAGGGGATGTCACAGCGGAACTTCAGGCAGTCTGCAATGGAACAGTTCTGGGGACAGAGAAGCAATGTTGGACCGACCAGAGGCAGGTGAATTTTAAGGTAAGAGACAACATAAAACGGTTATATTGACAGGAAGGAGCAGTCCACCTGCTGTTATGCGATTCCTGAATTAAAAATCTCTGATGTGTGACCCAAGGTGGGCGATAGCCAGGAGCCCTCTGCCCAGAGCTCTCCTCACCAGCACGGGATCTTCCTTCATATGAGCCCGGAAGTCAGACTGCTTGGGAACTATTCTCTCTGAAGAGCACTGGATAGATGGGTTCTAGAAAGAAATAAAAAACGATATGGAGAGAATAATGTCTCAGTGTGGGAGCTCAGAGATCCATGATGGATAGGAAGGTGGGAACCTAAGTGCAAAAAGCTGCGCAGTAAGGAGCACACAGTCTTGAGTACCTGGGGGTGTAGCTTCAATTCCGTCCACACAGCTGTCCCGCCTACTTCTACAGGTACCCAGAAGTGGATGCTCATGGGCAGATCCCTCTGTCCCAGGTTATGTGCCTGCTCAGAAGTCAGAACGGAGGCCTTTGTCAGACTCACAGCTCAGCCTGTTGTCCAGGGCCCAGCGCCCTGCTCAGCCTGAGCTGCGAGATGCCACCACCTGCCTGGTATCCGTGCTTCACCATGCCGCTCAGCTCGTGCTCTGTGGCTGAGAAGTTGAGGTATTTGGTGGACTCCTCCAAGCTGGAGAGAGAAGAGGTGAGTGTGACTTTCAAGTGCCAGGGAGCTCTCTTGAGGAGAGCCTGGTTCTGTCATGATGGGACAGAGAGAGTCAGGAGGCCTTAGAATGATGTGGAATGAGGGCTGTGACTGAGCTGGGATAATAAAGATTCTAGGAGGGTTAGGATGTAGCAGTGGCAGTGTCCTGGGTTTGATCCCCAGTACAAAAAGAAGAGACTATATGTGTGTATATATAGACAATATTGTCTCTCTAAATATAATACATATATAGAATATGTTGTATATATATATACAATATTCACCGTATATATAATACCTATATGTAATATATATATATATATATATATATATATATATATATATATATATATATATATATCCACAAACAACCAGGACTGGAAGTTCATTCCTATAACTCTATCTACTCAGGAAGTTGAGATCTGAGGATCATGGTCCAAAGCCAGCACAAGCAGAAAAGTCCATGAGAGTCTTATCTCCAAAGAACCACTAGAAAACCAGAAGTGGAGCAGTGGATCAAAGTAATAGAGCACTGTCCTTGAGCAGAAAAGCTTAGGGACAGCACGAAGGCCCAATGACCAAAACATAAAAAAAGAAGAAGATTATAGAGGATGTGCAGATATGACCCAAATGGTAGTGCACCTTGAACAACAACCAAAAAAAATGCTAAGTAAGAACACAAAGCACTAAGTTCAGGCTCCAGTACTGTCTTGTACCCATGCTCACACACACACAGACACACACACAGACACACAGACACACACACACACACACACACACACACACACACACACACACTCCTCCTGCCCTAGTTAGGTGGAGAAGAAGCTTGATTCCAGGCGCCACACACCTACCGCATACCTGCTGACCACAGCATAGACCGCGTACTTCACCGGCAGCTCCTGCTGCAAGGTGCTCTTGCTGGTCCTGGGTGAGTTGTTCTCACTGGAGAAAGAGGACACAGCCCCTTGGGCAAGGGCCCCAGAAGGCCAGGCTAGACTGTGACACCCAGGGGCGCGGGGACAAGAGGACAAGGTGGCTCCCCTGAATCTTTTGCCACGCTCACCTGGTCACATTGGCTGTCATGAGTAGCTTGTCTCCCAACATGGCTTTGGGGGAGACATCAAAAGTAGCCAAGAAGAAAATCTGAACAAGAGGGAAGAAAGAGGAGGTGAGGAAGGGGTAAGGCAGGAGGGGGACAGTCAGGAGGGGTGGACGGGAGCCAGGCTGACCCGTGTGCCACCGTAGAAGATGACATGGCCGATGTGGCAGCTGGTGCTCCTGATGTTCAGGTCCTCAGTTTGGACGCTGTCACAGGTCAGGGTGAGAGGGCGCTGATGCAGCGAGCTCTTAGGCAAAGGCAAGTGGAACAGCACTGATGAGGATTGATTAGGGATCTGAGAGACTCAGCATCCCAAGAACACTGTCTTGGAACCCAACTTAGGATGTTTTGGTGGGGCTCAAACATGGGGCCTGGGCACTGTGCTTTAGCTCCCCCCTCACCCCCAGGGCTAGTAACTCTGCCACTGAAGCCAAACCCTTACTTCCAGCTTTTTGCTGATCAATGGGACAATAGGAGTCCCACACTTTTTTTTTCTACCAGGCTGGCTTTAAAACACAGTCCTCAGATCTCAGCCTCCTGAGTAGCTAGGATGACAGGTGTGAGCCACCAGAGCCCAGCTAGGAACTCATTTCTGATAGGCATGTCTTTAAATGCTCAAAGTGAAGTGCATTCGCCCTTCCAGCCTACCCAGCCCAGCCTAGACCTGGTGGCCTATTACAGACTGATGAGCCATGACCCCCTAGCCTGAGCTCTGACCTAATACATCCCACTGGCTTCATCCTTTCCCAGGGGGGAGCACCTGGCTTCCAGTCATTCGCCGATAGGACAGCCCTGCTGGGTAGATGAAGGTAATCGTGGTACCGTAGGAATCCTCGCCATCGTTGGACACTGTCACGTTCACATTTAGGTCTAGGGTCATTCCCACCACCACAGTCTGCAGGCTGAGTGTTGGGAGTGAAAAGATGAGATGATTCTGTGACTGAGGTCAGATATGGTCTAGGGGGTGAGCCATGTGGTGGGGGTGGGGGTGTTAGGTAGGCAAGGGAGAGGACATTTGAGTCCCTGGGGGAAGGGAGACAGGGCAGAGGCAGCAGAGCCAGGTCCTGGGAGGAAGGGTGTGGCCAGAAGGCAGATCTAGGGGCTAGAAGTTCACCCTGAGAAGTCGAAGGTGACACCAAGGTCATCCTGGCAGATGTGGTCAGCTCCACAGTTCTTCTCAAAGGGGAGCTGAGAGAAAAGCAAGGAAAGGTTGTGTGGAAATCTAGAGGCAGCTCCCTCTGCCCCCCGACTGGAGGCCTCAACACCACAGGAGGCCCAACTCACAGAAGCCGTGTAGTAGGTCTTCATGTTCTTATCCAACATTGGAATGAGATTTTTGAAGGAAGACAGGGGCAGGCCCACTAGAGAGAAGTTGAGGCGCAAGGTGATGGGGGTCACCGCCTCCTCCACACAGTCCTAGAGGGTGGGCAGTGAAAGGAGGTGCTTAGGAAATCACCAAGCAGTGACTTTGTCCAGTCCTCCTGTCTGTAAAGGGGGAGACAACTCCGGCCTCAATGAGCAAGTGCTACTCTGCCCCACAAAACCTTGCTCACCCAGGCAGAGAACACACCCTGTTCTTTTCTTTGCCTAGCCCGTTGCCAGCCCCCCCCCCCCAGCAATGATGCCCACCTACACTCACACCCGTGTCCGTACAAGGCCCTCTTACCGGGAGGAGTAATTCCACTTGTTTGCAATGCGAGCTCAGTCCAAGGACTTCATTCCAGGTCAGAAGCCGTGTCTTTGTGTCCTTGAAGATGGCACGGGGAATTGGACGGCCAGGGTCCAGGGCCAGGTCAAAGGTCATGGAGCTTTGAAGGTTGCCTGTAAGGGAAAGCAGAATAGGAGAGCACCAGACAACAAGTGAGCAAACAGGAAGCTCTGGAGGTTCCAGAGGCAGGGGCTGCAGAAGTTTGGGGTGTCCTGGGTCACTCACCTAGCTGCTGTTTAGAACTTTCAGTAACATGAAGGCAGACATCGGCACGGCCCAGTGTCTGGACGGTGGCTTGGTGGTTCTGACACTGGAACACAGTCCTGGAGATCTCTGCAGGTGAGAAGCGGATGTTTGCAGAAACCTGGAGGATGGGTCTGGTCCTGTAGGCAAACACAAAGCTGAGACGCTGTCCAGGGTACTTCCTGGGAGCACAAACCTGCAAGTGGGGAGGCCTGGGGACCCTCACCCAGACCTCGGGCGGAGGAGGAATGTCTGAGGAAGGTTCTCACCTGAGCAGCAGCACACGGTCCCGGGACCCCACGGCCAGGTCCACCAGTCCATCCTGGGTGAGGTCCTGACCCCCACTCAGCGACTGCCCAAAATACTGTAGCTTGGAGGAGAGCTGGGAGGCTGCAATCCTCTGCCCAGAAGAGGAGGAGGGGAGAGGGGGAGGGTACTGATTAGAGTGCCAAGGTGGGTGCACCACTAGTGAACTACACATCCACTCCCAGGTTTTGGCTGCTTAACTAGACATAAGGGTCTCTCAGAGTTGTCTGGTTTTGAGCCATGATTCTCAGAGCTCCACCTCCTGAGTAGCTAGGATTACAGGCATGAGCCAACAGTGATCAGAAAATATTTTTTCAGTTTGCATTTGCTTGATGTTTGCCAAGGAAAGCAGCCATTTATCCTAGTGACTCCTATTGCTATCCTCCTGGGCAGAGAGATCCTAGAGGCATATTTCATGGATGGCAAGAATGCAATGAAAATCATATATCATCCAGGGATGGATGAGAGGACAGATGTCGTGAAACCTATACTTAGGAGCAACAGGAAACCACTCAGAGACGGAGCACTGGATTAGGAGTCAGAAGTTACCATCCCTAGTCCTCTGGATCCTGGACAGGTCAAATTACACCTGGAAAACAGGTTTGCTATAGAAGTGAAGCTTGGATCAAGAGGTAGAGCACCAAACTTGAGAGAGCATGAGGCTCTGAGTTCAAGTTCCAATCCAATACCTACACACACGCACACACACACACACACACACACACACACAAACACATACAAATGAAAAGTAAAACAGGTTTGCTGAGCTGGGGCCTGTGTATCTTGTACATTGATGGGTGATTAAGAAGCCTGAATGGGACACTCCAGGATCATGGAACTCTGTTATAAAGCAGTACATCTATTGATCAGATTTGCCATTTCTTAATGACACAGGTTTAACTTGCTACAAAAGGGATGAGTGCTGGAAAAAAAGGGGATCACCATTCTGGTGACTGTGAGAAAGGCAAGAGAAGTATCCAGACACTGTCACAGTCATGAAGCACACCAACAGGGCCTCACCTGGGTGTGTGCAGGGCCCAAGCCCAGGCCTGGGGTGCCATGAAAGATGTAAACAGCACCGTGGTTCTCCTGCTCTCCTGGAGCCCCAACGGCCACGTCTGTCAGCTTGTCCCAGTTCACGTCCCCAAGCACGGTCACGGCCGCCCCAAAGCGGCCCAAGGGATGGCCCTGCTCCCCTCGGAGAACAGACCCACACCGCCACGGAGCCCTCTGCACAATACAACCAGTGTCAGCCCACCCCAGACTGGACCACCATCCCCTACCCCCACCCAGCCCAGCCCCATCTGCCACTCACCCCCCTGGGCATCGGGCACACAGACACCTGGCCCTCCTGGGTCTGCTCATAGTAATGGGGGGCCCCAATGAGGATCAGGTCAGTGTTGCCATCTCCATTGACATCCACAGAGCACAGGGAGGCCCCAAAGTAGGAGCCAATCTGGAGGGCAAAGCCTGAAGTCACCTGCCTGACCCCCCAGCCTCCTCCCTTTCTGGACCCAGCCACCCCACCCCCTTGGGGTCCACCCCCATCCTCCCTACACACCCACCTGGGTCCCTGTGACTTCAGCATTTGGCTGCCATTGCCCCGATTCCTGGGTGAACATGACAACCTTCCCCGTGTGCTGGTAACGAGGGGCCCCCATGACCAGGCTCCGCGCCCCCTTCCACAGGGCCACCTGGGTGGAGTAACCTGCAGGGACCAGGCCTCAGCACCAGGGCGTCTCCCCCTCTTCCCAGCAGCCCGTCCAGGCCTTCCTTACCTAGGTAGGCGTCCCTCATGTCCACATTCTCCTTAGACATGTTGATGAAAGTGGCAGGCCTAGTGGGGGAGTGCAAGAAGGCACCTCCGGACCAGTCGAAGCTACCCACGGCCCCCAAAACTGGTCCATCCTGGGAGGAAAGGATTCCAGAACTGAGCAGGCTGGAGTAAGAAGACAGCCTAGTCTGAAGAGAACCTGCCCCTAGCTTCATACCACCAACCCCCTCCTCTTCCTCTCCCTCATCCTCCATCCTCAGCCACAAAGAAACCACTCACAGGGGTGAAGGCCGCACTGAAGCCTTCCTGGGACATCTCCAGTTCAAAGGAACTACTGCTCCCGGTCCCTGTACCTGCAAAGACACAATGCCAGAGGCTTCAGGGAGAAAGATGGGCTTGGCCAAGTCCAAGGAGGCGACTTAGGGTCAGCATCATACTGGAAAGTAGCCAGGAGAGGCCATGATGCCTGAGCACATGTAAAGCCAGTAGCTCCCTGTCTGACATACCCTCGATGGCAAAGATCTTGTCTTTCAGCTGTTTTTGAATCTGCTTCAGTGCATCAAAGTTCTTCACATTAAATACGTAGTCCTGGGGAGGACTTGAGGCGATGGTATTTAGTTCGTCCCTGGATGCTGGCGTTTGAAAAGCATCTCCAACCTGCTCCCAGAAAAGACCAATTTACCATGAAAATCACCCATGGTGGGGGTAGGGTGGGGGAACCTATTTGTAGTCAGGGACCAGTGGCTCATGCCTGTCATCCTAGCTGCACAGGAAGCTGAGATCTGAGGACTGTTGCCTAAAGCCAGCCTGGGCAGTAAAGTCTACGAGACCCTTATCTCAAAGGAACCACACAAAAAGCCAGAAATGGGGCTGTGGCTTAACGTGGTAGTGCACTGCCCTGAGCACAAAAGCTCAAGGACAGCTCCCAGGCCCTGAGTTCAAGACCCATGAGCCCTACAGGGTTCATCTTGCAGGAGATATGGGAAAGAAAACGAGATTGGCTAGCATCAAGGAGGTGAAGAAAGAGGACACTGAGTCTCTAGCTGAGGACAGTGGACTTCATGCCCCACAGATGTGCGAGCCGGAGGTTTCTAATCTTGAAAGGAAGCTTCCTGGAGAAGGACACGAGGGAGGCAGTGGAAAGCTGGAGTTTACCCCGATGGCATAGCGGATGATGCCTGCGGCGTTGGCCGGAGGTATCACTTCGGAATACTCCTTGTTGTCGCCAAATTTCCAGCCATCAGTAATAACGATGAGGATCTTGGTGGCATCTTTGCGGGCTCCTTTCTCAGCAGTGAACACGTCCTTTCTGTCAGGAAATTTAAAAGGTGGGGAGGGGGTGCTGGTCAGCCATCAGTGGCTCATGCCACTGGAGGAGGAGGAGGAAGTGGAGGAGGAGGAAGGAGGAGGAGGAGAGGGGAGGAGGAGGGGGGAGGAGGAGGAGGAGGAGGAGGAGGAGGAGGAGGAGGAGGAGGAGGAGGAGGAGGAGGAGGAGGAGGAGGAAGAGTTCTTAAAAGAGGATCTAGAGACCTCATTAGAGACCTCAATCTCCTTTGAAAGAATGTAGCCATATCCTTTCCCCTGGAGACCTCAGTCCTACTCAAGGGCCCCAGAGTAGGTAAGCTGGCAATTCATGTGGGAGGGTGCAGAGAGGGTACTTTGAGAAGGGAGAAGTCTGGACTCACCTGACTGTATCAATGGCTGTGGCAGTTCTGGTGTTCGATCTTTCCTGATATATATTGTTCAGCAGGCTCTGGGGGTCTGAACTTTTGGCGTAGGCACTGAACGTGAAGTGTACCTCAACGCTGTAGGAGAACTGCACCAGGGAGAACTGAGAGAACCACAGGATGCTAGAGACCGAGCTGATTTCCACAGCACCCCAGCTCTGCCCAGCCACGCCCTCTCGCACTGCCTTCCCACCCACCAGGCCACACCTGAGCACCGGATCCCTGAAACTGGCTCATCACAGACTTCACGAAGTTTAGCATTGTGGTGAAGTCACTAGGTTCGATGCTTCCTGACCCATCGATGAGGAATACAATATCCTGTTCCAACCTGAAGCACGCTGGAAAAGACCAAAAATCACATTCCAAAGCCAGGAAAACCTATGCCTTCTCCAGCCCCGATCTGGGGATCAAAGCTCAGCAGCCCAGCTGGGTCTTCTCCTTGTCAGGGCCACAGTTTCCAAGTCCCCTGGCTGAGACGCAGGGCAGTCTCTTCATGCCTCAAGAAGAGGCCACAACTGGCTCAACTCCTTCACCCTGCACAACCACTGACAGCTTCTCCCATCTGGAGGACAGCCTCAAAACCACCTCCTTCCACAACCACCATTGTGCCCCTTTCCTTGAACCTGATCCCATCTCTTCTAAAGACCCTCAGCGTCCCACCAGGAAAGGACCTGCACCAGCTCTGCCCATCGGTCCACATGGGACAGTAAATGCCAAACTACACTCTGTGTGTGTGTGTGTGTGTGTGTGTGTGTGTGTGTGTGTGTGTGTGTGCATGTGCACCAATACTGGAGCTTGAACTCAGAGCCTAGGTGCTGTCCTTTAGCTGTTTTACTCAAGGCTAGTCCTCTAGCACTTGAGCCACAGCTCCACTTCCAGCTTTTTACTGATTCAATAGATATGATTCTCATTGAGGGGCTCGGGATATGGCCTAGTGGCAAGAGTGATTCCCTCGTATACATGAGGCCCTGGGTTCAATTCCCCAGCACCACATATACAGAAAATGGCTAGAAGTGGCGCTGTGGCTCAAGTGGCAGAGTGCATGAAGCCAGGGACAGTGCTCAGGCCCTGAGTCCAATCCCCAGGATCGGGCAAAAAAAAAAAAAAGAGTCTCACTGAGGGGCTGGGAATATAGCCTAGTGGCAAGAGTGCTTGCCATGAAGCCCTGGGTTCAATTTCCCAGCACCACATATTTAGAAGAGGCTCGACATGGTGCTGTGGTTCAAGTGGCAGAGTACTAGCCTTGAGCAGAAAGAAGCCAGGAAAGTGCTCAGGCCCTGAGTTCAAGGCCCAGGACTAGCAAAAAACAAAAAAAAAACCCACAAAAGCAATAGTTGCACAACTATTTGGTGTAAACAACTGTACAACTCATGGCAGGATAGAGGGGGAAGGGTGGGGGAATGTGAGGGCCGTAGGGGAATGAGGGAGGAGGTATGAAGTTGGATAAGAAATGTACTCATTGCCTTACATATGAAACTGTAACCCCACTGAACTTCATTTTGACAATAAAGAAAAAAAAAGAATTTAAAAAAAATTTTTAAAAAGAGTCTCACTGACTCTCCTGCCTGGGCTGACTTTGAACCTTGCTTGCTCTGTCGATCTCAGGCTCTTGAGTAGCTAGGAAGACAGTCATGAACCATCAGGGCCAGAAAGATTCTTTCTTTCTCTTATCCAGTCTGGAAAAGTGCTTCTGACCCCACTGCAGCCCCATTGGATGTGTAATATGGGGTCCCCAGAAGAGCTAGGGGTCAAGAACACTCACCCCGCTGGAACTTTGGGAGCCTTTCTTTCTGCTGGAAAGATGGACCCAGCAGGAAGCATAACCCGTTCAAATGGATATTCTCTTTGCATGCCTTCTGTATCGTTGGGCCACAGGCCTAGAAACAAAGGGAGATGCTAGAAGGGGGCTGCCTCTGCTCCCCAGCCCGACCTCCTATCCCAGCACCTCCACCCTCCACAAGACACACACCTGCCTAGGGACCCTCCTGTGACCCAAGACAACTCACCAGAAGCTGGGAGGGGTTGGAGGCAGCTGCCAGGGACAAACCTAAGGACATGGTCACAGCCTCAGGGGGCACTGAGGAGATAGATAATCATGTGGTTACCATGGAGACCCAAGAATGAGTTAGCGCTGGGTGGGTCTGATCAAGACACAGGGAGCCTTGAAGGCCAGGGAGACCCGTGGGTCCTAGTGGAGCCGACGAAGTGCAGGGATGTGGTGATGGGAGGCCTAAGGGGGTCTGCAGACAGCACACAGCAGAAGTAAGAGTGTTGGGCCCCAGGGCTTGGGAGCCAGGACCCAGGCAGGGGCAGGGGCTCACCCTGCAGCTGGATGGGCTGACACTGCCCTGTGGCATAGGCACACTTGTAGAGGCCGCCTCTTTGGTTGGTGGCCTTCACCTCATGGGGGGCTCCAACCACCACCCTACAAGGGAGAACAGAACACTGTTGGTAAAAGTGCAGACAGGACTGGGAATGTGGCTTAGTGGCAGAGTGCTTGCCTAGCATGCATGAAGCCCTGGGTTCGATTCCTCAATACCACATACATAGAAACAGCTAGACGTAGCCCTGTGGCTCAAGTGGTAGAGTGCTAGCCTTGAGCACAGAGAGGCTTGGGGACAATGCCCAGGCCTTGAGTTCAAGACCTAGGGCCTGCCAAAAATAACAAAAGAAAATTCAGAGAAAACCATGCATTTGTGAATCACACGTATAACTGTAGCTACTCAAGAGGTGAGATCTGATGATTAAAGTTCAAAGCCAGTCCAGACAGAAAAGTACATAAGACTCTCAGCCAGATGCTGGTGATTCAGACCTATAATCCTTGCTACTGAAAAGGCTGAGATCTGAGGATCAGGGTTCAACTCCAACCAGGATTAGAAAGTCTATGAGACTCTTAATCTCTAATAAACCAACAGAAAACAAAAGTGGAGCTGCGGGTGAAAGTAGTAGAGTGCCAGCCTTGAGCAAAAGAGCTTAGAGAGTCTGGCCAGATTATGAGTTCATCACACCCCCCCCCCAAGGACACACACACACACACACACACACACACACACACACACAAGTACAGACTAACCAGCATTGGTAGCTTACACCTATAATTCTAGCTACTCAGGAGTCTGAGATCTAATGATTAATATTCAAAGCCAGCCCAAGCAGAAAAGTCCATAAGACTCTTTATCTACTAGCAAAAAGCAGAAACCAGAGATATGGCTCCAGTGATAAAGTTCCAGCCTTGAGCACAGAATGTCAACTGGGAGCACAAGGCCCTTACTTCAGGTTCCACTACTGACAGACTAAAAGGGTAGGGGGGGTGGGGAGAGGTAGACAGTAGAACTCAACTGCTTGAGCCTCTGAGCCTTATATGGAGATTAGCTACAGGTTGAACTCTGCAGAGGTGGAATTGAGGAAATTTTTTTCTCTTTTTGTCACTGGTATATACCTGATAGGTTATAGTAGGTGCCCAATAAACATTTATTGAATGGCTGGTTCCTTCTGAGACTGCTGTGTGGACTTACTCAGTGCTTACCTATTGGTACTCAGTAGTCACTCAATAAATGTTACCTGTGATTATTCAAGAGTCCATGAGATTCTTATCTCTAGTTAACCCACCAAAACCCTGGCCTGGTGGCATGACTCATATGGTAGAGCACCAGACTACTGTTGCAGAACTGGGAAGGCATGGGGTTCTCTGCACAGAGAGCTTGCTCACCACCTTGTCCTTACCAGGAACTGTCATATTGGACCACACTGTATCCAAACCCGGCACTTCCCATTTGAAAGCTCATCGAATTTTCTACCTCCAGGTTGAAGCCCAGAGAAACAGCAAAACCTTGGAGGCAAGGAGCAAGAAGAGAGCTTTAGAATAGGATCTTCTCTTGCCTGACCATGACCCCTCCCCACTGGGCTCCGTCTCCCAGGACCCCACTTCCTGGTCTCTTCTAGGCCCAATCCCTCAGAGTCCCCTGGCTTTACCTGGCTTCGCTCTCTCCTCCACATGAGGCACAACTGCGTCACCACCCCTAGATCTACAGTCAACTTTCTTTTTTTTAAAAAATTATTTATTAATTAAACAAAAATTTTTTGACAAGGTGTTGTGCAAAAAGGGTACAGTTACATAGTAGGGCAGTGTGTACATTTCTTGTGATATCTTTCACCCTGTTTTTCTTTCCCTTCCCTAGGTCAGGTAGAGATACATACAATATACAATGTACCAAGAACATATGCAGTAGCCACGTGGCCTATACAGTCAACATTCAATTCTTTTCTATAGACCACTGCTCCGGCTCTGAAGACAGCCCTCCCTTACCTCTTCCCCTGGCTCAGGTCTGCCATCCTAGCTACTCAAGAGGCTGAGATCTGATGATCACAGTTGGAACACAGCCCAGGCAAGCAAATCTGAGCCACTCTTACTCTAATTCACTAACAAAAGGGCAGAAGTAGGGGCTGGGAATATGGCTTAGTTTTAGAGTGTGCTTGCCTGGCATGCATGAAGTTCTGGGTTCTACTTCTCGGCACCACATATGCAGAAAAGGCCAGCAGTGGTGCTGTGGCTCAAGTGGTAGAGTGCTAGCCTTGAGCAAAAGCAGCTCAGGCCCCGAGTTCAAGCCCTAGGACTGGCAAAAAAAAAAGGGGGGGATTGGCAGAAGTAGAGATGTGGCTCCAACTAGTAAAGCACCAGCCTTGAGCAGGAAATAGCCAAGGATAAGTAGGAGGCACTGAGTTCAAGCCCCAGTACTGGTGCACACAAAAAAGGAAGGAAAGACAGAGTGAGAGAGACAGACAGACAGACAGACAGACAGACAAACTTCTAAACTGTCAAGTCAACTGACCTCTTCCTGAATGACTTCCTTAGCATCCACTCCCTCTATGAATTCCAGATCCCAACCCTCCAATGTCACTCCAATGTCAAGTCCCTCTCCCTCCCCTGGCCCTGCTCCCAACCACAGGCCTTGGCTGTGTAGGGCTGGGACCCCAAGTTCCCCTGCTGGAGAAGCAGACTCACCCGTACTAAAGAGGAGAGCAGTGCACAGCCTATTCATGGCTGGAATGTCAAGCTCAGAGATGGATGCTCTGAGCATCTGGGCTGAAAGACTGAAGAGAAGTGAGTGGAGAGGTGATGAGGAGGCTGGAACTGAAGGTCCTCTTGAGTCAGAGGTTAGAGTCCTGCCCTCCAGGCAGGACTAAAATGGACAATGAAGACACCAAGCAGCCCACATACTCTGTTCGCAGAGAGCTCCTCGTCAGGATGACTCGCCATGGCTGGGCTGAGGAGATGCAACTCCTCGTCTTGACTTCACCCTCTCAGTGGCCTCTCATATTGGCAGAAGGCTCCCTTTAATCTTGCCTTGCCAGTCCACCTGGGGAGTGGAGGGGGCCCACGCCAGATTTTCTGGACCTTCCACTCCTAGCCTAGAAGTCTCTAGGCCAAAGGGTGAGCTCAGAGAGGGCATTCACTCGTTCACCCACTCTCTCCATTGGTGGCCATTTATTCAACAAGCCAAATTCAAGGCTCAGTTGTCTGAACCTTGCTAGGTGAGAACTGCTTTCTTTGCAGAACGGTGGCCCTGGGGTCAGTGGGGAAGGCTAGGGGGTAAAAAGCCACACAGCTGCCACAGAGGGGATGTGCTCTCACCTCTGCTGCAAAGGCCAAGGGCGGGGGTCTCCAGGAAGTCTCCCCAGAGCCAGGGGTTGAAGGGTACAGGGGAGGATGTTTCAGCATTTGGGGAGGCAGGGTAACTGTATGTTTTTTGTCTTTTTTTTTTTTTTTTTGGTACTGGGTATCGAACCCAGGACATTGCACTTGCTAGGCAAGCGCTTTGCCACTGTGCTACCTCCCAGCCCGGGGGGAGCGTGTTTCAGAAGGGGCTTCCAGATGTGGGCAAGGCATAAAATGGAGAGCTGTGTGTGGGGTCAGTGTTGTCAGTAGAAGATGTGGTCACCTTGGACGGGAGTTTGGCACAAGAGGAAAAAGCAAACCTTGACTCCTGGAAGTCCCCTCTCTTATGACACCTTGGTTTTGTCCTGAAGACAAGAAGGGAGCATATAAGGGAATTCACACAGATGGAGACCTTCAGATGCTCCTTTCAGAAGGCTGGAAAGTGACTCCCAATCCATAGCCAGGTTCCAGATACAGCCTAGAAGTCAGTCAACAGTCAAAGATTAGGCTGAGCGCTAGTGATTCGTGCCTATAATCCTAGCTACTCAGGAGGCTGAGGTCTGAGGATCAGTATTCGAGGCCGACTCAGGCAGCCAATTCCAACAGACTCGTATCTCCAAATAAGGAGCAAAATGCCACACATGGAGGTGTGTCTCAAGGGGTAGAGTGCCAGCCAGTGAGTGGAAAATGCCAAATGGGAACACAAAGCCCAGCATTCCAGCCCCAGTAATGGCAATACACACACATACACACACACACACATACACACATGCACACACACACACACACGACTGGACAAAGAAAATGTGGTGTATTTATGCACAAGAAAGTTTTATTCAACCAAAATAATAAAGTTATGTTGCTTTCAGGAAAACCTATACAACTGAAGATCATAATATTTCGTGAAATAAGCCAGATTCAGAGAGTAAAGTGTGACATACTTTGTCTCTCATGTGGAATTGAGGGTGGGAAGGAAAAGGCATCAAAGTATAGGTACCATATTTTTTGGATCCATTCATCTGTGGAGGGGCATCTGGGTGGTTTCCTATTTTAGCTATTGTGAATTGTCCAGCGATAAACATGGAAGTGCAGATGTCTTTTTGATATCTTGAGGCCTGTTGTTCAGGATAGATGCCTAGAAGTGGTATGGCTGGGTCATAGGGTAGGTCTATGTTGAGCTTTTTGAGGAACCTCCATACTGTTCTCCAAAGTGGTTGTACTAATTTGCACTCCCACCAACAATGGAGAAGGGTTCCTCTTTCCCTGCACCCCCTCCAGCATTTGTTGTTTCCTGCGTTCATTGTATAGGCCATTCTAACTGGGGTGAGGTGGTATCTCAGGGTTGTTTTTATTTGCATTTCCTTTACTACCAGGGATGTTGAACATTTCCTCATGTTTCTTTACCATTTTTATCTCTTCTCTTGTGAAGTCTCTCTTTAGCTCCTTTGCCCATTTCCTAATTGGTTTATTGGGCTTGGAGGGGCTTAGTTTTTTGACTTCTCTGTAGATGATGGATATTAGGCCTTTGTCTGTTGCTGTGCTGGTAAAGCTCCTTTCGCATATGGTTGGCTGTCTTTCTAGTTTGGTGGCTATGTCTTTAACTGTGCAGAAACTTTTTATTTTGTAGTAGTCCCATTTGTCGAGTCTCTCTCCTATTCAGGAAGTTCCTTCCTGTGCCTATAAATTCTAGTGTCTTTCCTACTCTGTCCTTCAGTAGTTTAAAGGATTCAGGTCTGATAGAGGTCCTTGATCCATTTTGAGTTGATCTTGGTGCATGGTGATAGGCTAGGGTCTACTTCGCGTTTTCTACATATGGCTTTCCACTTTTCCCAGCACCAGTTGAAGAGGCTATTTTTATTCCATTGTATGTCTTTAGCTTCTTTGTTGAATATCAGCTGACTGTAAGAGTGCGGTTTTATTTCTGGGTCTTCAATTCTATTCCATTGGTCTTCAGGTCTGTTTTTATACCAATACCAGGCTGTTTTTGTTATGATGGCCCTATAGTAGAGCTTGAAGTCTGGTATTGTGATACCTCCTGCACTGCTTTTTTTGCCTAGAATTGCTTTGGCTATTCTAGGTCTTGTGCTGTTCCATATGAATTTATGGGTTGCTTTCTCTATTTCAGTGAAGAATGTAGCTGGGATCTTGATGGGGATTGCATTGAATTTGTATAACAATTTGGGCAATATGGCCATTTTCACTATATTGATTCTGCCTACCCATGAGCACGGGAGGTCTTTCCATCTCCTTGTGTCTTCTTTGATTTCCCTTTTTAGGTTTTTATAGTTTTCATTAAATAGGTCCTTCATGTCTTTAGTTAGGTTGATCCCTAGGTAATTTATTCTTTTTTTAGCTATTGTAAATGGTATTATTTCCATAATTTCCTTTTCTGCTTGTACATTGCTGGTGTACAGAAAAGCTGCTGACTTTTGTGGATTGATTTTGTATCCTGCTACTTTGCCAAAATGGTTTATTAGATGTAGGAGTTTGGGGACTGAGTTTTTTGGGTCCTTCAGATAGAAGATCATGTCATCTGCAAATTGGGATAGTGTTCTCATCCATGACAGTAGAAGATGTGGTCACCCTGGATGGAGGAGGTGGCGCAAGAGGAGGAAGCAAACCTTGATTCCTGGAAGTCCCCTCCCTTATGATAACTTGGTTTTGTCCGACAGACAAGAAGAGAGCATTAAAGAGAATTCACTCAGATGGAGACCTTAAGATGCTCCTTTCAGATGGCTGGAAAGTGACTCCCAATCCAGAGCCAAGTTCCAGATAGAGCCTAGATTCAGAGAGTCAAGTGTGACATACTTTCTCTCTCATGTGGAATTGAGGATGGGGAGGAAAAGGCATCAAAGTAAAGGGGATGGGAGCAATTAGGGAGAGGGAAAGGGAAAGTGGGGGATTAGAAACGGCAATGGAGGCGGCGCATATGATAAAAACACATGTGTGCGCGTTTATATACAGGCATGGAAATGTCATCGTGCAACTGCCTACTCTGGGGGTTATTAGTATTGGTTGTTTTTAGGAAGTATTTCTTTCTTTTTTTTTAATTGACTACATAAGGCCCAGGGCTTGGAATTACGTGCTCAGCTTTCAAGATGAACCTATGTTCTAGATCTCCTGATGTGTTGGGTCCTGCTTTGGTGATATTGAGGTTTGAACTCAGGATCCCACACTTGCTAATCAGGTGCTATACCCCTTGAGCAATGTCCCCAGCCTGTGGGGCCACTGCTTTGGAAACTGAAATAATAGACTTTATTTATTTATTTATTTATTCATTCATTCATTCATTCATCCCAAAAGGAAAGTCCAGGAGAATCTTATCTCCAATGAGCCACCAAAAAACTGGAAGTGGAGCTGTGACTCAGAGTGGTAGAACTCTAGCCTTGAGCAAAAGAGCTCAGGAACAGTGCCGAGGCCCTGAGTTCAAGTCCCAGGTCCAACAAAAAAAAAAAAAGGAAAAGAAAAGAGTGGGCACTTGAATGTTGGATTCAAGTCTGGTTTGCCTTAGCTTTGTGGTACTGGATGATTGTGAGGCTGTTCCCTCACTGTGTGCTTTCTAAGGGGGAAAGAAAACTGAAACCCCAAGGACAAAAGCCCTCAGCTTGGATTTCTTAGCCACAGCCACAACGGGGTTACTCCCAAGTTTCTTCCCTTCCTCTGACCACTTGCAATGTCTCCATTCACTGCCAGTATTTTTTTTTTTTGGTCACTTATGGGGCTTGAACACAGGCCTAGGCCGTGTCCCTGAGCTTTTTCCATTTAAGGCTAGCACTCTACCACTTTGAGCCACTGCTCACTTCCAGTTTCCTGAGCTTCATTGAAGATAGGATTCTCGGGGATTTTCCTGCTTGGGGCTGGCTTTGAACTTGAAAGCCAGGCGTGGGTGGCTCACGTCTGTAAACTTAATTATTCAGGAGGATCCTGAGATCCTCAGCCTCATGAGTAACTGTAACTAGGTTTACAGACGTGAGCCACTGGTGGCTGGCGTTGCTTATTGCATTAGCTCATTGGATCCTTGCAAGAGCCCTGCAGGTGTTAAAGGGAATTTCTAACATCCTCCATATGACAAATGCAGAACTGAGGCACCAAGCTCTGGGGTCACATTAGGGAGGAACTCAAGGGGCAGCTATTGTCAGACATTGCCAACCATTTTCTTTTTTTTTGCTCTTCCTTGTTGAATGCCTGTGCAACACTGAGTCACACAACCATCACACTCATTGTGCATACACATGCGTACACACACACACACACACACACACACACACACATAGGATCCACATGACCCAGGCTCAGAATTTCTGGATTTGCTGCTCTGGGAAATAAACAGGAAAAGGTCACAGCTGTCAGGGAAATCTCACCCTGGAAAGTGATCACACCCCAGAAGTTTTCCTAGACAGCAGAGTGGCCCCGGAAGGAAGTGGTGACATCTGCTTCAGTGAGTCTCCAGGCAGAGATGCCTGGGGGGAACAATAATAGAACACTTGACTCTAGCAAGTGTGTGTGAGGAGTGGAGACCACAAGTTTCTTTCCACACAGAGACAGTGTCCTCAACTCTTAATGGTTCCGAACTCAACACTGGGAGGCACACAGTGAACGGCTGGTGAGTGACTTGTGCAGGCTACCCGGGCAAGTGAATTTCTACCCAGCCGCTCTGCTCCAGGCCTAAGAAAATGTGCCGACCACTGCTTGTCATGAACATGGAGAGATGCCAAAGGCAAAGGAAGACTTCACTATCCATCTGTCTTCTTTTAATCTCTTTAATAACTTTCAGAAAATGTACTTAGAAAGACAAGATATCCATGGATCATGGGTGTGATCCTAGCTACTCAAGAGGCTGAGATCTGAGGATCAAAGTTCATAGCCAGCCTGGGTAGAAAAATTGAAATTCTGATCTCCAATTCACCACCAAAAAGCCAGAAGTGGAGGTGTGACTCAAGATGTAGAGTGCCAGTCTAGAGAAAAAAAAAAAGAAAGAAAGAAATACTGAGGGAGAACACTCAGGCCCTCAATACTCATTACTCAGTACTCAAGCCTCAATTCTAGTACTTAGAACCTGAGTGCTGTCTCTTAGGTTTTTCATTCAAAACTTATACTCTACCACATGAGCCACAGCTCTACTTCCAGCTTCTTGCTGTTTCATTAGAGAGAAAAGTCTTAGGGCTGGAATGTGGCTTAGCAGTAGAGTGCTTGCCTAGCAGGCATGAAGCCCTGGGTTCAGTTCCTCAGCACCACATATAAATAGAAAAAGCTGTAAGTGGCACTGTGGCTCAAGAGGTAGAGGTCTAGCGTGAAGCAAAAAAGCCAGGGACAGTGCTCAGGCCCTGAGTCCCAAGCTCCAGGACTGGCAAAAATAAAAAGTCTCATGAGGGCTGGGAATATGGCCTAGTGGTAAAGTGCTCACCTCATATACATGAAGTCCTGGGTTTGATTCCTCAGCACCACATTAACAGAGAAACCCAGAAATGGCACTGTGGCTCAAGCGGTAGAATGTTAGCCTTGAGCCAAAAGACAACAAACAAGCAAACAAAAAAGCCAGGGACAGTGCTTAGGCCCTGAGTTCAAGCCCCGGGACTAGCAAAAAGAAACTGAGATGTAAGAATAGTTTAACATACAAAAGTCAATAAACCTAACACAGTGCATGCAAAAAAATAAAAAACAAAAACCACATGATCGGGCTGGGAATATGGCCTAGTGCCAAGAGTGCTTGACTTGTATACATGAAGCCCTGGGTCCAATTCCTCAGCACCACATATATACAAAAGGCCAGAGGTGGCACTGTGGCTCCAGTAGCATAGTGCTAGCCTTGAGCAAAAGGAAGCCAGGAACACTGCTCAGGCCCCGAGGACAAGACCCCAGAGTGTCAAAAAAAAACAAACCCACACATGATCATCTCCATAAATATACAAAAAGTCCTTAAAATTTTAGCATCCCTTAGCTGGACACCAGTAGTTCACACCTGTAAACCTAGCTTCCCAGGAGGCTGAGATATGAGGATTGTGGTTCAAAGCTGACCCAGGAAGGAAATTGTGTGTCTCTCATCTCCAGTGAATTATTCAGAAAAAAAGCAGAAGTATCACTAGGGATCAAGTGGGAGAACACTGGCCTTGAATAAAAAAGGATCTCAGAGACAAAACCAAGGCCCTGAGTTTAAGGCCTTGGCCAGCACACATGCCAAAAGAGAGAGACAGAGAGAGAGACAGAGAGAGACAGAGAGAGAAAAGGAAAGAAAAAAAGAAAGAAAGAAAGAGAAAAGAAAGAAGAAAGAAAGAAAGAAAGAAAGAAAGAAAGAAAGAAAGAAAGAAAGAAAGAAAGAGAAAAGAAAGAAATGAAGGAAGGTACCTCAACATAACGAAGGCTTTATATGACATACCAGTAGCCAACATTGTACTACATGGGGGAAATTTGTGGCTATCTTCTCTACTAGAGTGAGGAAAGACAAAGGCATCTACTCTCTCCACTCTTAATCTACTCCTAGAACTCCTAACCAGAGCAATAAGGCAAGAAAAATAAATAAAACAAACACACCAGACACCAGTGGCTCTCACCAGTAATCCCAGCTACTCAGGAAGCTGAGATCTGAGGATCATAGTTCAAAGCCAGCCCAGGCCAAAAAAAAAAAAAAAAAAAAAGTAACCACCAGAAAGCCAGAAGTGGAGCTGTGGCTCAATGTGGTAGAGCATTAACCTTGAGCAAAGGAGCTCAGGGACAGCACCCAGGCCCCAAACCAATAAGGAGAGGGAGATAAAGAGAATACAAATCAAAAGTACATTGAGATTGCATCTCATCCCAGTCAGAATGGCCATCATCAAGTAAACAAATAACAAGCAGGGTGCCAGTGGGGTATACCTGTAATCCTAGCTACTTAGGGGGAGGCTGAGATCTGAGGATCATTAGATAGGAAAGCCCATGAGACTCTCATCTCCAATAAACTACTCAGAAAAAAGCCAGAAATGGTGCTCTGACTCAAATGATAGCACAAAGAGGCTCAGGGATAGCCCTCAGGCCCTGAGTTGAAGCCCCAAGACTGGCAAAAAAGGAAAAGAAAAAAGAAAACAAATATCAAATGCTGGTGGGAATGTGGGGGAGTGACCCTCATAACAAAGTAGGGAATCCAGGACAAGTCTTTAATTAACTATTTTCAGTCATGTATTTCCCTGTGTCTTTTTGTTTCTTTTTATGCCAGTCCTAGGGCTTGAACTCAGGGCCTGGGCAACTGTCCTTGAGCTTTTACACTCAAGTCTAGCACGCTACCATTTGAACCACAGCTCAATTTCCGACTTTTTTTAAAATTTAATTTATTTATTAATTGAACACAATTTTTTTGGACAGGGTGTTGTGCAAGTAGGGTAAAGTTACATAGTAGGGGAGTGTGTACATTTCTTGTGATATCTTACACCCTGATTTTCTTTCCCTTCTCTAGGTCAGGTAGACATATATACAATATACAATTTATCAAGAACAAATACAGTAGCCACGTGGCCACGCCCAAGAAAATTCGCCTAGGGCTTTAAATGCAATGTCGATATTAGACAATATGTCGACAGTAGTCTTATATGAACGTACATACATAGATTTTGAGCTATTGTATTCCACTGAGAGGTCAATTTTTGACCTTTATGTGTTGAGTAATTGTTTGGTTGTAGTTACATACTGTTGGGTCGCTGCCCCAATCCTGTGGGGAATACTATTTGACATGTAGTTTTTGGTTTCACAGACTTGGTCTCTACTGTCTCTCCGTCTCCCTTTCTTAACAGTCATATATCAGGGAGATCATGCCCCTTTGTTTTCTGTGTTCTAGGCTTGTCTCACTCAACATTATTTCTTCGAGTTCTGACCATTTCCCTGCGAATAACAATATTTCACCATTCCTAATCGCTATGTAGTATTCCATTGTGTATAAGTACCATATTTTTTGGATCCATTCGTCTGTGGAGGGGCATCTGGGTTGTTTCCATATTTTGGCTATTGTGAATTGTGCCGCGATAAACATGGAAGTACAAATGTCTTTTTGATATCTTGGGGTTTGCTGTTTAGGATAGATGCCAAGGAGTGGTATGGCTGGGTCATAGGGTAGGTCTATGTTGAGCTTTTTGAGAAACCTTCATACTGTTCTCCAAAGTGGTTTGCACTCCCACCAACAATGGAGAAGGGTTCCTCTTTCCCTGCACCCTCTCCAGCATTTGTTGTTGCCTAAGTTCAGAGTATAGGCCATTCTAACTGGGGTGAGGTGGTATCTCAGGGTTGTTTTTATTTGCATTTCCTTTACTACCAGGGATGTTGAATATTTCCTCATATGTTTCTTTGCCATTTTTATTTCTTCTCCTTGAAGTCTCTCTTTAGCTCCTTTGTCCATTTCCTAATTGGTTTATTGGACTTGGAGGGGCTTAGTTTTTTGAGTTCTCTGTAGATGACAGATATTAGGCCTTTGTCTGTTGCTGTGCCGGTAAATATCCTTTCCCATATCGTTGGCTGTCTTTCTGTTTTGGTGGCTGTGTCCTTAGCTGTGCAGAAACTTTTTAATTTTAGTAGTCCCATTTGTCCAGTCTTTCCCCTATTTGTTGTGCCCCTGGGACTCTATTCAGGAAGTTCCTTCCTGTGCCTATAAGTTCTAGCATCTTTCCTACTCTGTCCTTCAGTAATTTCTGACTTTTTTTTTTTTTTTTACTTTTTTTTTTTTTTTTTGGCCAGTCCTGGGCCTTGGACTCAGGGCCTGAGCACTGTCCCTGGCTTCTTCCCGCTCAAGGCTAGCACTCCGCCACTTGAGCCACAGCGCCGCTTCTGGCCGTTTTTCTGTATATGTGGTGCTGGGGAATCGAACCTAGGGCCTCGTGTATCCGAGGCAGGCACTCTTGCCACTAGGCTATATCCCCAGCCCCAATTTCTGACTTTTTGATGGTTAATTGGAGATACGAATCTCACAGACTTTCCTGCCCAGGTTGACTTTGAACCATGATCCTCAGATCTCAGCGTCCCGAGTAGCTAGGACTGCAGGTGTGACCCACTGGCGCCCAGCAACATCTGATTCTTAATGAAACATGAATGTGGTCTTGATAGAATTGTTGTGTTCTAGACTTATCTCCTGACTGCGATGGGGGTGCACTGCCTAGCGGGGATAAATCACAGTCCACAGAAGGGAATCCAACTTTCCTCCCTCCTTGGTTGGCATGTAAGCCTTCCCCTCCGGGAGGGCCCATGGCTCTCCCACACAGCACCCACACCAGGGTCCCAGAGAGAGGAGGGAGAGAGGCCCTGGAAAACCCCAGCATTTGGAGGAACAACTCATTCCCACAGAGCCCATCTCCCCTCACCTGTGTTCAGGTCACAGCACCCCCACCAAAAACAAAAATTTTCCAAGCCATCCCTCCTTTCAAGCCAGACTGCCTCCAGCTGCTCCTGAGACTCCAAACAGCTAACCCATCAGATGGAGCCTCACATTCACACAGTCCCCCCAGCTTCCCCCTAGCTACTCACCACCCAGGAGGAGCTGAACTCCCAAGGCCAAAGCCATCACGAAGCAGCACACTGGAGGGAAGTGGAGGGGTGCTCAGCCTCCCTGGGGTGGGGTGTAGTTAAAGTAATGACTCAGGGCCTCAAAAGACAGGAGGCGGGGTAAATCAAGGAAAAAGGCTCCAGTGAATCAGAACACAGGGGAGGCTGGGCACCAGTGGCTCACGCCTGTCATCCTAGCTCCTCAGGAAGCTGAAATTTCAAGTTCAAGGTTCAAAATCAATCCAGGCAGGAAAATCCATGAGACTGTCATCTCCAATGCATCAGCAAGACCTGCAAGTGATGATGTGGTTCAAGTGGTAGAACACCAGCATTGAGCAAAAGAAGGGAAAAAAAAAGCCAAGGGATGGCACCCACACACAGAGTTCAAGCCCCAGGGCTGTTACAACTGAAAACAACACTAAAGACATGGCTAGAGAAGCCTCTCTTACTGTACTCCTGGACAAACCAGCACTATTTACAAAGGTCTGGATTCTTTCTCCTAAAGACCTTGGTTTTCCAGTGCCTGTGTGTGGGGCACACCCACCTGGATGCCTTGCATCCTTAAGAGGCTGTTCTGGCTGGCCCGCCTCTTCTCCAGCCCTGGTGCCGTGTGGCTGGTATCCCCACCTGCTCTCCGGGTCCGGAACAGGAAAGGCGGCTCTAACCAGCCCCGCCTCCCACCTCAGACCACGTGTGCACCAAGATGGCTGCGAATGATGAACCCAGAAGCAGTCCTGAGGGCTGTGACGTAAATGTAGGTGCCCCTTTGGAAGGGCCCTTGGAGCTCCACCCTGATGGACAGCTCAGGCATCAAATCCCAGCCCCTCCGAAGGTGCACGTACCCCTCCCCTTCCACTGCCCTCCGATCCGCTTAAAAGAACAGCTCATTGCCACCATTAAATGAGTCTTAGCACTGACTGGCTCCCAGACTATCTGTGTGTCCTCCGACGAAAGGGGGGCTGGGTGGCAGTCTGTCTGCCCTCTCTTCCTCTTCCTGGCCCGTGTTTTCCCATCTCTCCTGCAGGACAGGACAGCCCGGGAGGCTAAAAACCCCTGACACCTGTGAGCAGGATCCATAGCTCTTCTGGGCCTTGGGGTTCTCTGGGTGCACAAAAGTAGAGAGGAAGGAGGCTAGACAAGCAGCAATAGAAGACCCCAAGGGGAAGCTGGAGTGTGTCAAGGGTGTGGGAAGATGGTCAGGGTGTTTGTGTAACAAGCAGACCCTCCCCTTCTCTTTTTTCCAGGCATGGTAGCACTCCCCTGAGGCAGGAGGGTTATGAGATCTAGCCTAGGTTACATAATGACAACTTGTTCTGAAAAGAAAAACTACATGATCACCAAAATGGTAGTTCATACAAAGGGCTCAGCAGTAACAACTGTAGAGTTGAAGTAAACCCCATTTTTGAGGCAGTAGCCATTTTGTTGACTGTTTAAACTATGAGTAACCCAGGCCACCAATTATCCCTGATAGCAGAACAAGCTTATTAGGGCCCAGCTGATCAGGAAACTCCCTGCTTAACTCTAACCGCCTGGGAATGCTTAACTCTAAACACCCCGCAATGTCTCTAGCCCTGAGCCAATCAGATATGTACCCGTATCCTAATTTTGCTTGAACACATGATTGCTGTAACTTTGTGGTTTTTTGCCTTTATAGGCCCTGTGAAATTTCAGCTTGGGGACTTCCTCCTAACCTCCGCTGCATTGGAGTGTAGGACGAGGCCCAAGCTGCAGCCCGCCTGAATAAAGCCTTGCTTTTGCATTTCGGAACATCTGGCTCTCGATGGTCTTCTTGGTGCTCATCTCGCGAGTTGGGCATAACAGCCTGGGGGCTCGTTTGGGATAGCCCCAGAGACCCCCCCCCCCCCGAGACTCCAGACCCCGAAGGTTAGAAAACAGTGCTGTTGATTTGTCTTGTCCTGTCATTTGTCTGTTTGTCTGTTGCTTTCACTTTTCCTCTTGAGGACGGCTGCTTCGACTCGTATTACTTGAAGGGGTTGTCAAAGCGGATGTGCTTGCATGACAATCCTGGAGGAGCTGGGAGGTGTCCCAGATCCTCCACCCTTGAAGGGGGACCCCTGGAACCCCGCTTGATACTTGTAGGGCGCAAGCCCGTTTGGCTTTGGGCCGGAATTGACAGGGAGGGCCTCCTAACTGAGGCTCGACCCATCCACCTTGACTTGTAGGACACAAGTCAGTTTGGTTTTTGGCCAGAACTGACTGGGAGGGCCTCCTAACCGAGGCTCAACCCGCCCACCTTGAACTTGGGTCTGCTCCTTCTGTTTCTTCACAGAAGCCAGTGGACCAACTTGGGAGATCTCCATCTTGTAAGTCTTTTAAATATCAGGCCTGAATGGATTGTCTTTTCTGTTTTGTTGGAATTGTTTTACCTCTTGTTATTTTGTGGACTGAACGACTGACAAGACTAATAGCCATGGGCAATGTCCCATCCAGCCCCCTAGACTTGACCCTAGCTCACTGGAAGGAGGTTAAGGAGATAACTCAGAACCAAAGTGTGGCCATTAAGAAGGTATAGTGGATCACCTTGAGCAAGTCAGAATGGCCCACCTTTGAGGGAGCTAATTGGCCACCCGAGGGGAGCTTTGACATAGGTAAGATCAGGACTTTACAACACCTAATCTACACCACTCGTTCAGGCCATCCAGACCAGGTCCCTCATATAGCCACCTGGAGGGAACTCATTGACAGGGATGCTCCAGCTTGGGTTAGGCCTTTCTTACCACCAACTCCCTCCTCCACTCCTTCCCCTACCCCAATATTCGTTCAAAAGACACAGGGTGAAGGAAAGGAAGACAAGAGAGAAACCAAGAAGGAAGCAGATTGTGGAGAAGAAAAGCCCCCAGTGTTCCAGGGAGGCCCCGAGGAGGCTGAAATCTTTCCTCCACCCTATGCCCCTCTGTACCCCCCGCTTGCTGGCGCCAGCAGCCCAGGACACGGATGTGTCAGCCCTGAGTCATGACCCGCAGCCGCAGGCACAGGGGGACAGGGGGCCAGGCCAAGCTACCTGCAGGTGGCAGGGAGTGACCCCACCACGCAGCGCTGTTGTCTCTGTGTTGTTTGTGATTCTGACAGTCTCTTCTGTGTCAAACCTGCATAACTTGTTTTGTTATCTTGTCCCGTGTTTGTTGGCACCATCAGTTTATAAATTAGTAGATTGCTTATGGCATATTTAGTTCCTTTATGTGTTTTGCATATGGTCAGTGTGTGTCTAACCTCCTCCACACCGGTGGGAGAAATTCCTCCTAGGCATGGGGACTGAATTGAGAACGTGGCAAACAGAAGACCTCCAGGAGTGACTCCTTCTCTTTCTCTTTATGTCCCCAGAGGAATTTTCCTCCCTTCCTTTTCTTAGCAACGTTGCTTCTCCAGATTTGTCAAACTGCCTTTACTTTTGCCACTTTTGTATGTTTGTCTCGGTTTATGTCAAATGCTCCGAGTTGTCTGAATGATGTGGTTAATAGGACTTTGATGTAAAAGAGAAGGTGAAATTAAAAGCAAAAGGGCCTAGGACAAGATTGAGTACTGAGGAGACTAGGTCTGGTGGTGAATTAGGAAAGAAAGTAAAAGTAGATCCAATCAAAAACTAGAAAAGATTGTGTTGCAAAAAAAGGAAAAATTGCCTGTATTGGTACAGAACTAGTCTGGACTGTTCTTCTCTGTTTTCTGTATCTCCTGACTGTGACAGACGAAATGGGACAGACTCCCTTAGCCCCCTGGATTTATGTTTAGCTCATTGGAAAAGTGTACAGGTGACAGCTCACAATCAGAGTGTGAGTGTCCGCAAAAAGAACTCTGGGAGACCCCCACCCAGCCTTCTTAAGCAGAAAATTATTTGGTGTGCTAAAATGTTTTGCTAAAACTATCAAGCCCTGGAAAATGAGGCTGGAGAATGCTAAAATCATTTATTAAAGGTTTTATTTTAAATTCCGGTTTTTGCAAGAGTAAGATTGGCAAAAATACCTCCTTCCCCTAAAAAATGTATGGCCGGTATTTATTTTGCACGCTTTTAAGTTTTAAAACAAATATTTGTGTATGAGTATGTATGTATATGTGTGTACATGCACGTGTATGTATGTGTATGAATGTGACTGGGTGATGCAAAAATGGGTGACTTTAAGCTTAATCTTCAGGAAGCCATCAAGTTTGGGCATTACCAAATGTTTTAAAAGATTAGTGCATTGTTTTTTGTTTTTTGTTTTTTTAAAAAAAAAAAAAAAAAACAGGATGGGGCTGGGGATATGGCCTAGTGGCAAGAGTGCCTGCCTCATATACATGAGGTCCTGGGTTTGATTCCCCAGTACCACATATACAGAAAGTGGCCAGAAGTGGCGCTGTGGCTCAAGTGGCAGAGTGCTAGCCTTGAGCAAAAAAATGCCAGGGACAGTGCTCAGGCCCTGAGTCCAAGCCCCAGGACTGGCAAAAAAAAAAAAAAAAAAACAGGAACTAGAATTAAAAAAGGATTTCTAAGGGTTCTTTAATTTGCAGTAAAAAAAAAAAAAGTGGGTATCTTAATGAATTAAGATGATTGCACTGTCATCAAGTTACCCTATTTAGCAAAGGGCATTGGGAACTTGAAATTTATTTTCCTTCACTGCTAAATATCAGAAATTTGAATATAAAGGTTTGTCACTGCTAAAAAAAAAAACCAAAACTGCTTATGTAGCCATTCCACATGATAGGAAACCTTGTGGTAAAAAATGAATAATTTGACTGGAATTTCTAAAACTGCCCCTTGAGAGGTACTAAGAATTGGAAAAGCTTTTTAAATGGTGAAAAAGTTTATTTATCTGGTGTGATTCGATTCCTGTGCTATTTTTCCAATTTGGATGTATTGAAAAAGTAAAGGTGCTTGTTGGGGATTCATCTTGACCTTAAGGGGGGAAGGGCGAGGAGAGCGCTCCCGAGACCCCCACCCTTCCCCCAGCCCTGGGGCAGTGTGGAAGTGAGCCACACCTATCTCCTTCTGGGTCCCGAACCAGAAGGGGTAGCTTTGAGATCATCCCCCACCTTGCGCCAGTGAGAACGTGTGCTCCCCTTTTCCCATGCTTTGCCCAGAGGGCGGTACTATGGGAAGTGACGTTAGCCCATGAGGGAGGTCCTTGGGAGCTGCTCTTGGATGGACAAGCTCGCCAGCCTATTGCCAGCTCATGCTCAATCCTCATCATCACTACTATATTACTGTGAGTCCCTCCCGATTAAATTGGATTGCTCTCCGGAGCGTCTCCGAGATCTGTCTGCTCCTGGCTTCTTTGGTGGGTAAGGAGGGAGGAAAAGGGGATCTTGTTCGGCCACGTGCACCTTAGGCTAGCCCGTGTCCCTCGCTCTACCTTGGCCACCTGCTGGTCAGGTGCCCAAGGGAGAGGGTGAAAAGGGGAGCACTGATAAGGGAGTAAGCTTAGCATCCCCGCACCAGGGGAGGTAAATCTAGCCCAGCAATTGGCGGCCCAAACGTGGGGCTCGAACCTGTGGGAGGGAGTCCGGCAGCTACCGACAAGCCCTAAGGGAACTGGAGTAGAGTCTCCGGGACACGTGGTTCTCCCATCAGGTCAGCAAAGACGATGGGACAGATTCAGAGTAGGTGGAATAATTCGCCCCTTATTGATTAGGAGTTAGGAGAGGAACTCCCCCTTGTGACCTTCCAGGCTATCAAGACCCTTAAGGCCTGCTTTTCCTCCAACCCAGGGGAGAGTCCCTGGACTCAGGAGAGGGCATCAGGGGGGAATTTTGATTTGGAGAGGTCGACGCCCCACTCTGAGGGGCCCAGTGATGAGCGTGAGCCTGATCTCCAGGACCCTGGACTAGCTGCCATGGCCCCAAGGCACGTGGCAGGAGAACAATGTGCTCAGGGGCCCCTGCCGGCTCGCTTCCCCTCCGCCACCGGAGGCCCGGCTCGGCTCCATACATATGCAGATTTAAGGAGCCCGGCTGAGAGGCAGCAGCAGCCCAGTGGCTGCAGCAGCATGCATTCACCGAGCTCAGACAACTCAGCAAATCTCAACCTGGTAGCCATCTCAGCCTCATGGCGGCCCCAGGAGATACAAGATTTCAGACAATTCAGGAGAATAGTCCTTGAGGGAGGGGGACCAAACACCCACTGGGGGGAGAGCCTACTTGAGGGCATGGCCCACCGGTTTTCTACCACTCAGGAGTGGAGAAGCCTGGCCTGGTCACTGCTTGATAGAACAATGTATGAGGAGTGGTGTTCCCTTTTCAGATATGAGTACTATGCTCAGGCAGAGAGAAATCAGGCCACTGAACCACCAATCCCCATAAACTTTGGCATGCTGTTTGGATCCACTCGCCCCCAATGGGCTGCCTTCCCTGCCCCCTACCGGGAGCAGGTACAGGCTGTGGGACTGGCCACATGGCATGGCTTGGGAGAGGGGTCCCTAGAGACCCCGGCAGTAAAAGCTACCCAAGGGACCAATGAGAGTCTTGCTGCCTTCGTTGGCCCAGTGAGGGACAATCTCCACCAACAGTTTCCTGGGTCCCAGGTAAATCAATTTCTAAGGACCCTGGTGTGGGAAGGGATGACATCAGAATGCAGATTGGCTTGTACAGGAGTAAAGAAGAGATCTGTGGACAGCTGGATTTACACTTGTCAGGACATCAGCACCTGAGCCCGCCAGGCACAGCCACTGACCACTCTGCTTACTAAGGAGCCTGCCCCTGCCCCCAGTGGTGAGGTAAGCAGGGAGCACTGTTACCAATGTGGTGGCCGGGGTCACTTCAAGAGGGAGTGTCCTTCTGGTCTTGTAAGATCTGGTGCCTCGAGAGGACAGCCCTCTGGCTGAGCCAAGGAGCTACCCACAAAACCTTGCCCCCACTGCAAAATGGGATTTCATTGGTGAAAGGATTGTAAGTTCAGATTTGATGCTAAGGGAAGGCCTTTAAACGATTAATGGGGCGCCCTCCAGCCCTGTAACCCAGAGGCAATCAGTCCAGTGATCAGCCCAGTGACGGGCCTAATGACCAGCCTGAGGCGCTCTGGGCAGTCCCAATAGTCCCAGAAATGAGGCCAAAGACAGAAATTATTATATCTTGAAAGAGGTTCCGAGTCTTAATCGATACAGGAGCAGATCGGACTATATTAAAGAAGAAGGGATGCCTCCATGGTGGGACTTAATCCCAGGACCCCAGACATCAGGGATTGGAAGCATAGCTGTGAGTGAGACAACCAGGGACTGACTTCCTTGGGATGACATGAACATTGGCAAGGGAATAGTGCGTCCCCTGATAATGACAGGCTTACCAGATAACCTGCTAGGACGGGATATCTTGGGAAAAGTTGAGGCCTCGATCATCACAGGCCAGGGCCTATCAGGTGGCCCTGGTGGCTGCCAGAGAGCGCCTCCCTTCAAGGCCTTGGGGCAGAAGGCTCCTGTTTCTTCTACAGGGCCTCACCCCCAATTCTAAGGGCCACTGTTCCTACCGTCCCTGCCATTCGATGGCTTCCAGGTCCCCCGGTGTGGGTGGAACAGTGGCCACTTCCCTCAAACCAGCTAGAAAGATTAAAGGAAATAATATCAGAACAACTGTCCCTAGGGCATATTAGACCTTCGCTGAGCCCTTGGAGCAGCCCTGTATTTGTTGTACAAAAGGCCTCAGGTAAATGGAGGATGGTACAGGACCTAAGAAAAATTAATGAACGGATAATCCCTGCTGGCACCCCATTACGGGGGCTGCCATGGATCCCCTCCATTCCTCAGGGTCAGAATTTCATTATAATTGACATCAAGGACTGTTTCTTTTCCATTCCCCTTGACCCCCAGGATTGTGAAAAGTTTGCTTTCTCCATGCCCTCGGTTAACTACCAGGGGCCAGACCAGAGGTATGAGTGGGTAGTCTTACCTCAGGGCATGGTTAATAGTCCTGCCTTCTGCCAACATTATGTGTCACAAGTTCTTCAACCTCTTAGGAGCCAGTCAGATATTATTTTATATGTCTATATGGATGACATCATTATTGGAGCAGCAGATGTCCAAGTGCTAGACGCTGCCTATAGCAAGCTACAAACACTCCTACAAAGAGGAGGACTGCATATAGCCAGTGACAAGGTTCAGAAAGTATACCCCTTTAAGATCTTGGGGGCAGAACTTAAACTAGACTCTGTGTGCCCCCTTAAGCCCCAGTTATCCTTCCAGTCATCTTATACTCTGGCGGAGATGCAAAGACTGTTGGGAGAGATTAACTGGTTAAGACCCTGGCTTCACCTGCCTACAGAGGAGCTGCTTCCGCTCCATGACTCTTTGAAGGGCAAAGCGCCCACTGATGTTATTATAATAACTCCATCACTTCAAACAGCCTTCCAGAAAATCCAAATGGCCCTAAATATGGCACGGATGGCCCACTACAAGCCTGAGTGCCCACTTTGCCTTGGGATCCTCCCTGGGTCTGAGCTTTCCTCAGCAGCTATTACTCAGTCAGGCAAGCCTCTTCAATGGGTGCACGCATCAGTGGGAGGAGCTCCCAGAGTTTATTCCCAGCTAGACCAGCTAGCTGACTTGATAATCAAGGGCAGGGATACTTCCCTGAGACATTATGGGCGAGATCCCAATGTGCTAACCATTCCCTACCGGCTGTCAGATTTTGAATGGGTCAGAAGGAATAATGCACAGGTGTCCAGTGCCCTGGAGGGTTTTATGGGAAAGGTAGATTGCCATTATGGCACCTCGAGGTGGGTGACCTCATTTTCCAGGCTACAATGGACCCTTCCTGTACTTTTCTCTACCAGGCCTCTTGTCAAGGCTGCCAATGTTTTTACAGATGGGGGAAGAGAGGGGTCGGCCATGGTGGTATGCTCCACCTCCCCTCCTGCCGATGGGAAAGGAAACACCCATTACTTTGAGGCAGTTACTGGATCTGCACAGTTTAAGGAACTGTACGCGTCGCCCTGGCACTGACCCATGTCAAACAGCCAATGAACTTGTTTTCTGATAGTCTGTATGTGGTTAATTTGCTACCTAACCTGGTATTCTCATACATTAAATTAGATGAAAACCCAGTCACCCCTCTGATGATCCAAGTCAGGTCTCTGTTAAAAGAGAGGGCTGAGCCTATATTTTTACAGCACCTTCGTGGACACCAAGGATTGCCTGGGGACCTGGCACAAGGTAATCGTATGGCAGACCAGCTGGCCACTAATGGGACCATTATAGCTATGGCCATTGTACAACCTCAAAACCTTGAAATGGCCCAAGGACTCCATGAGCGTACTGACTTAAACTGGAGAGGGTTACATCAGAGATTTCCTTCAATTCCTATAAAAGACTTAAAAAAGATTATTAGGACTTGCAAGTCATGTATGCCCTTTCTGCAAGTCCCTCCTCTGCAACCTCCTGGGGTTAACCCCAGAGGCCTAAAGCCTAATGTTATCTGGCAGACTGATGTAACCCACTACGCTCCTTTTGGAAGGCTAAAATATATATTTATGTCCATAGATAACCATTCTCATGCCGGCTGGGCCACGGCCCATTCAGGGGAAAGAGCACGGCATGCTGAGAGCCACTTTCTACAATGTTTTGCTATCCTAGGGCTCCCATTACAGGTAAAGACAGATAATGGACCTTGTTTCATCAGCAAGCCTTTACAGGCCTTTTTCCAAAAGTGGAATATTAAACATACCACTGGAATACTATACAACCCAAAGGGTCAGACCATAATTGAGAGTCATAATAAGACCCTGAAGGATCAATTATTAAAACAAAAAGGGGGGAAGCCCCCATGACCAGCTAAGGACAGCGATGTTTACACTGAATATTTTATTTTTTTAAGTTTTTTTTCAAATTTTTATTATCAAACTGATGTACAGAAAGGTTACAGTTTCATACGTTAGGCACTGGATACATTTCTTGTACAGTTTGTTACCTTGTCCCTCATACCCCCCTCCCTCTACACTGAATATTTTAAACTTCTCTAAGGACCAACCTCTGTCGGCATTCCAGAGACATTGGTCAAGCCAAACACCCTACTTAAAAGTGGAAGTCCGTTGGAAGGACCCCCTTACAGGAGCATGGCGAGGCCCAGACCCAGTCATCAGTGAGGGAAGAGGCTTCGCATGCGTTTTCCCAACTGGGGAACCGAATCCAATCTGAATACCAGCTAGAGACTTAAAATATTGTTCATCTGAATGACCACCCAAGGGCACCTGCCCTTGAGGGATGTCTCTCCTTGTTTTCTCTTCAGGAAAACAAAGACCATGGTGGATTTTTCCATGGAGAAACAGGAAAGCCTGCCTGTACCAGCGATGGACCCAGTGTCGGCCCTGTTTCTTCCCTGGACCTTGCCTGGCACCTTTTGGCGTAATGTTTGCTGTGGCAGCATGGCCCACAGCGTTGCACAAGAACTAAAGGGAAATTTTGCACACTGTTGTTCCTTCCTTTGCCTTCCCTTTGCTGCTTATCTTAGGGGCCCCCATTGGAGGGAAATAGGAGTTAAAGGATTTGGGCAACTTAATGTTTTATGATAAATGTTTACAATGAGCAAGGAATTGGTACCTTGCTGCAATGTTTTCTATAAAGTGTTTACTAACTTCAATTGTTAAGTTACCAGCACCCTGGCTGCCAAATCGACAGGACCTGAATCTGCCTCTACCTCACCATCGAGGGAAGGGAGAGCCATCTGCACTACCTTGAGTGACACCGAAATGGACCAGGACTCCTCTATCTCCTATGGACTGAGCCAGATAAGAGACCCTCCATTGCATTGTGCCTGTGTTATAATTGCTCATGTGTTACAGTTGCTCATGTTGCATTTGCCTTGTGTTACGATTGCTTATGCACATGTCTGCTTGATGCTTCCATTTGCATTATGTTTGCATTGCTCTGTACTAGACAAATTGGTCTCTTATATTGTGAGCAAAAAGCCAGAGCTGTCCAGACAACAAGTGGCCTTTGGCCTTTAGCCATTTAGGAACCCCATGAGGTTGGTCACACACCCATTATGATCCACTGCTGACTGAGGTCTGCTGGCATGAGAAAAAATTAACAGGGCTTTCTTTCAAGTGCCAATCCCACTCTCCCCAGTCCTCTCATCAGGCTGGCCGGCCCGGCAGGCAGGTTGGCCTGAAGTGATAGTGCGTTAGCCGAAGACAGGTAAGATCCCCCATGGGGAGGGGGCAACCTAAGACATGGCGTGCCCTCAAGTAAGGTGCCTCCTGCTGTTCAAAAGAAAAAAAATAAAAGGGGCAGAGGTTGGGGATGAATCTTGGCCTTAAGAGGGGAAGGGCCTGAGAGCGCTCCCAAGATGCCGCCCTTCCCCCCGCCCTGGGGCAGTGTGGAAGTGAGCCACACCTATCTCCTTCTGGGTCCCGAACCAGAAGGGGTGGCTTTGAGACCATCCCCCACCTTGCGCCAGCAAGCACGTGTGCTCCCTTTTCGCGTGCTTTGCCCAGAGGGCAGTACTATGGGAAGTGACGTTAGCCCATGAGGGAGGTCCTTGGGAGCTGCTCTTGGATGGACAAGCACGCCAGCCTATTGCCAGCTCATGCTCAATCCTCATCATCACTACTATATTACTGTGAGTCCCTCCCGATTAAATTGGATTGCTCTCTGAAGCATCTCCAAGATCTGTGTGCGCCTGGCTTCCTTGGTGGGTAAGGAGGGAGGAAAAGGGGATCTTGTTCGGCCACGTGCACCTTAGGCTAGCCCGTGTCCCTCGCGCCACCTTGGCCACCTGCTGGTCAGGTGCCCAGGGGAGAGGGTGAAAAGGAAAGCACTAATAAAGGAGTAAGCTTAGCATCCCTGCACCAGGGGAGGTAAATCTAGCCCGACTGAGACTGCTGAGACTGGATTTCTTGTGTTTGTAATTCTGGTGAACACTGTTAAAAGTACTTTTGTTACAATTGTTTTGGGTATCAGTTTAATGATTCAGGTACTGAATTTTATGTATATACCATGATGTAATACTAAGACTCCTATCTTAAGTTACATGTAATCAGGCAAGTATTTTAAAGGATGGATATTAAACTAATAGGGATAGAAGTAAACTCTCATTAACTCTCTGTATGTAGGAAGAAATGGCAAAATCGGCTAACGTTTCTCACTAATTTATTGGAAAGCTGAGTGGATAGTATTTCTAATTTTGTAATTGTAATTCTTGCATTAAGGAAAAATTGTCATTTGAGTTCAAAGGTCTTCATTCGGTAACTGGGACTGAAGAAAACAAAAAGGCTCTTTTGAAACAGGCAGCCCAGAGGCAAAGGGCGGTACCTGGTTTCAGAATGCCTGTAAGCTTCAGAGTTTTTCCAATGCAGATAAAAGCTAAAGTGTTAGTGTTAAAGCAGAGGTTGGTAAAAAGGTTTTGGAAATCAAGAATACATTTCTAGATAAGACACTTGGAAGTAAAATTGTCCTAAATGATTATTGCAAATTGAGAAAAGGAAAATTATGGCTATCAAAATGTTTAATTGCCATTCCAGTTTGTTTGTAAGTTTTTTGTAAGTTTCCAGCAGGCCCACAGAGAAGGACAGGTGATTCCTACAAGTTTGTCAAGATGTAACATTGGCCCTTAATAAGTTCCAGGTAAGAGCATGCTTAAAAACTACTTCTGTGTGGACCACCTTGTTGCTTTTAATTGGAGTAATGTGGCCTCTTGTAAGACTCATTGATCTGAAATCTGCGGTTCGAACCCAGCCCAGGCAGAAAAAGGTATCTGCGAGGGTCTTGGTCTCTAATCAGCCAACAAAGTGTTGGGAACATAGTCGTGCTTTGAGGCTCAAAGTGGTAGGGTGCTAGTCTTGAGCTGGAGAGCTGAGGGACAGCACTCAAGCCCTGAGTCCAAGTCCAGTGACGGACCAAGAGAAATGCCAAAGGTGCATTTACACCAGCATGGAAAAGTCACTCCAGGGACAAAAGTGATGGAGCATCCAGAGGCAGTATGCCACTGCTTGGATGGCAGAGATGGTGTCAGATCCTAGAGTCATTCCTGTTTGGCCTTTCAAAAGTTAATCAGAGCCAGGAGATTCCTAGAAGAATACTTTGTAAGCATGCCTTTTATTGCCCATGTCTATCTACTTTGTAACTGGACAGGAACTTGCCAGTCATCTGTGATAGTGGGTAGTAGAGCTAAGTTTGTTAAATGGGGGATAGTTTAAAAATCCCCACCCCCTGCATCTGCTCAAAGCCCTAACTGGCAGTGAATTTTGAGCTGGTACATCTGTTCAGGAAAGAAAGCTTATAGACCTGAGATTGTGTCCTTATTGAGATCTGTTAAAGGCCTGCAAAGGTAATGTAGGCATTTTTTTAGGTCATCAGAAATCAGTTCCCCAGCCAGTCAGGAAAAAGCTTTTACAAACTAGAGTGTTAAAAGACTACACTGCTGAAGCCCAAAAAGAAGTCTGTGTAGTTGAAAGTTAAATGTTAAATGTAATTTCCAGTTTGGAGTAAAGTTCCTAGTAACATCTAGTCCTGACACCCCTTGGTAAAGTAGGCTAAGGATCTATAGGTTCCTGGGTAGGTAAGATCAATGCCCCTGAGTCAGCCTGAAGAAGTTACAAAAGATGGATGATCTTCGCCCATCAGCCTCCCTCTAGGACCAAGGGACCAGAGTTGTTTTCGGGAAGATGAGGCAGGATAAACTAGAGGCATGGAAAACAGAGGTAACAAGTGTATAGAGACTGCATTTGTGAGAAATGGTTACAGGCCAAGCCTTCTATGTCGGCTTAAAAAATAATAATCTTAGCCTTATTGGAAATATTTGATTACCAAAAGTTATTGCCCTGGATGAAGACTACCATGGTGGAACATGGGATGTCTCCAAGCACCCAACTCAGCTGCTTCACCTTCGCCTCAAGAAAAGAAAGTTAGACTGAATATGGTTATTGTTATAATTATTTTCTTTTTGCCTTCTTTTCTTGCTACCCTGGCTAATGTTGATGCTAACCCTCACCAGCCTTTCCAAATATCTTGGCAGCTCACTCCAAAGTGGGGTGACCACCTTATTTTGGCAACTAAGGGAGCCCCCCTTAGGAACCTAGTGGCCAGACTTAGTAGTAGACTTATGTGACCTGGCCGCAGGCAACTAGGATGGGCCAGATCACTCGGACCCGAACCTGAATAAGTGACTTCCCGAGAGTGATGAGCAGGAGTCCTGTAAAGTCCCATGCAAGCGAGAAGGCATTGGTAGTTTGGGGCTTGCTCAGGAATACGGATGTAGCTACTCGGCCCTTAGAGCACAGCTGAGAAGTTTACCGTTCTATGTATGTTATTCTGTTACATTTGGACCCTACATTCTAAATAAATTGGTACAATTCATGAAAGACAGATTAAACACTATACAGCTAATGGTACAGTGAATTAGGTACACACCTCTCCCAGACAAAGAGTTGTTGGAGTTTAGTTTGGGATATGAAGCACAGGATTGTGCTTTATGTCCATAAATCAAGGGGGGAATGTAGAGTTGAAGTAAACCCCATTTTTGAGGCAGTAGCCATTTTGTTGACTGTTTAAACTATGAGTAGCCCAGGCCACCAATTATCCCCGATAGCAGAACAAGCTTATTAGGGCCCAGCCGGTCAGGAAACTCCCTGTTTAACTCTAACCACCTGGGAATGCTTAACTCTAACCGCCCCCCAATGTCTCTAGCCCTGAGCCAATCAGATTTGTACCCGTATCCAAATCTTGCTTGAACACCTGATTGCTGTAACTTTGTGGGTTTTTGCCCTGTGAAATTTCAGCTTGGGGCCTTCCTCCTAACCTCCGCTGCATCGGAGTGTAGGACAAGGCCCAAGCAGCAGCCCGCCTGAATAAAGCCTTGCTTTTGCATTTCAGAACATCTGGCTCTTGGTGGTCTTCTTGTTGGTCGTCTCGTGACTTGGGCATAACAGAACAGATTTCAAAAGTACATTCACACAGCCGAACCCAATCTTTCCTTTGTACCAGTATTAGAACTTGAATTCAGGGGCTGGGTGCTATCCCTTAGTTTTTTCACTCAAGGTTAGTCCAGCTCCTCCACTTGAGCCACAGTTCCACTTCTGGCTTTTTCTGCTTAACTGGAGATAAGAGACTCATGGACTTTCTGCGCTGGCCGGGTTGGAACTATGATCCTCAGATCTCAGCCTCCTGAGTAGCTAGGATGACAGGTGTGAGCTACTGTCACCCAGCTGAATTCAATCTTACCTGAACTGAAAGACAGCCGGTAGATTGTATGAGGTACAGTCAAATCATAAAAAGTTAAAGAACAGGGAAAAATAAGTAGGTGGGCTAGAAATCAGAGCAGTGACCCTCCTAGGCTATCAGAGACATGCTTAAAACAACTGGTACAAATATCATTTGACACTTCATAGTGCCCAGGCCCTGAGTTTAAGCCCCAAAACCAACAAATAAATAAAAGATAATAGTAGACAGTAAAAGCATCTTCCGGTATGGCGGCTGGACCAATGTGCTTCCGGCACTCACTTGTGGTGTCATCGCAGGACGACCACGGAAAGCCGGAGGGGTTTCTGAACAACGACCATGCTTAGCCACCTTCTGGAGCTGTGCAAGGAAGAGGAGACCGTGCTCCACCTAAAGGCCGCCCTTCACGACCAGCTAAACCGCCTCAAGATGTTAATGCATGTCGACAACGAAGTATCGATCAACCAGACTGCACTGGAGCTGAGCACAAGGAGCCACGTGGTGGATGAGGAGGTGGAAGAGGAGGAGGAAGAATCTGATTCCTAAAGGGGAATGAAAGCCAGGGTCAGTTAAACAAATTAAATATGTATATCTCAGGCATTTTCTCTTTTCAAAGAAGTCATCTTGCCATGGCACTGTGACCAGACTGAAAGTGTGGAGCTGTACAGATAGGTGAATCAATAACTCAAGCTTCAGAGCACTGTAACAAAAGTTAGTGACAGAAATTGTAAAATACATGTCTTAACACTGAAAAAAGATAATAGTAATAATAATAAAAACAACAACAAAAATAAAGCATTAAAGACATAATCCTATAAAGAAAGAACCCAGGAAAGAGTTTGAAGGCTAAATTATAAGACAAAACCTATACCTACAGCATAATTTGGTTTATGTATATGTGAAAGTTATTTAAAATTTCTAAAGTGAAGATTAAGTGTCAAGTATTTAATGTGTACTGCACTGTGGGTTTTTTTTATATGGCACTATAATTTGAACAAGGGACCTCATGCTCATGTTCTATCACAGGAGCCACTCTACTTTTTCTGCTTTATCCAGTTTTCTTAAACAATCTACATGTTTTTACCAGGGTTAGCCTTCTACTATGGTCCTCCTACCTATGTGTCTTGTGAAGCTGGGATTACAGGCATGAACTGGCGTGTTCAACCCTATAAAAGTTTTCTAAACCAAAATTTAAACCTCAATGGTAAAATTTAATGGACTAAAGAAATTAATTTGGGGGCTGGGAATGTGTCTTAATGGTAGAATGCTTGCCTAGCATGCCTAAAGCCCTGGGTTCGATTCCTTAGAACCACATACACAGAAAAAGCCAGAAGTGGTGCTGTGGGTCACGTTGTAGTGCTAGCCTTGAGCAAAAGAAGCTCAGGGACAGAGTACAGGCCCTGAGTTCAAGCCTCAGGACTGACAAAAAAAAAAAACGAAATTATTTTGGATTTACCAAAGATGCTCTTGAAGGTAATTCAGCCAAGGCTAGAATTTAAGGGTCTCCTAAAAAGCCCCTGTAGGCAGTTGAGCAGCAAATCTCACCCCTTGTACAAGAAGTGAAGCATGTGGTCAACAATTCTGTGCCTCTGTGGACTTCTCTGTGGGTGGGGAACCATGAAGTATTTTTTGTTGCCAGGCCTGAGGCTTGAACTAGGGGCCTAGCCACTGTCCTGTAGGGAGCCAACAGCGAAGTTCATCGTGACTTCTGTCTATGCTCTCAAGGACGTGCAAGGACATGGCTTACTTGAAGGACTAATCCGGAGATGTTATATTATGTCCACAAGAGTCTGTTTTATATAAACCATTCAACCTTATCTAGTTTTACTGCCTCTTGTCATTTACCAACTTCAGGGCCTTCCTCTTTTCTTAAACCTTAGTGAATCCTATGCTATTCCCAGGTTCCTAAACTGTATATAAGCTGGAAGTTAAGAATAAATGGGGCTGCAGTCTTGAGCCATAGTCTTGAGCTGCAGATCTCCCCAACCCCATCTTTTGTCTATTGTCTTTTGTCTCTTCTCTTGTATCTTTCTTTTTCTTTAATCCTTGCCCCATCAATCAGGATTCCCTTTTGTTGCCGGCTAGCTCCGGCACTGTACCAGAGCTTTTCTTATTCAAGGTTAGCACTCTACCTCCGTGTGTGTGTGTGTGTGTGTGTGTGTGTGTATCTGTGTGCACGCGCACATGCGTGCACTTAATTGGAGAAAAAAGTCTTAAAATCTTTCCTGCCCAGGCTGGCTTCAAACCATGATCCTCAGATCTCAGCCTCCTGAGTAACAAACATTATAGGCATGAGCCACCAGCATTCAGCAACAAGGTGATTTTAAAATTAATAACCCTGATTCTCTATGTCTTCCATTTAAACCGCTTCTTGTTTTTTAGACGCAATCTTTCATAATATCACATCTCATACATCATCTTTTATTTTGGCCTTCCTTCCACAATAGGCTTGAGGTCAATGTTTTGCTGATTCCAACAAAAGTGGACATTTCCAACTTTGTCTCAGTTGTAGTGTCACTTGACACAGCAGAAGTGTTCTGTTTCCCACTCCATTTCAGAAAAAAAATAAGGGTGAAAGGCAGCAAGATTCACTGTCACTGCTGTTCCTTAGTTTAGGCATGTTCAGGAGGCCCCAACTTGTTGGGTACCGCATGATGAGAACCACCGACTCTAGCAGGCAATGGGGTTAGGGCTGCGGGAGGGGTGAGGGAAGCCTGTAATCACAGCACTAGGAAAAAAGAGGCAAGAGAATCCCAAACATCAAGGCCAGCCTAGGCTACATCTACTCTAGCCCTGCCAACCCAACAGGTGGGACTTAAAAGTCCAGGAGCTGTTTTCATAGCAATATAAATTTATGTTAAGTGAATCATCATAATGATAATACCCATTTTAAGCCAGATACTGTGTCTCACACCTCTAATACTAGCTACTTCAGGAGGCTGAGATCTGAGGATTAGGATTTGAAAGAAACCCAGACAAGAAAGTTACCTCCAGTGAACCACCAAAAAAAAAAAAAGAAAAAAAAAGTCAAAAATGGAGCTATGGCTCCAGTGGCAAAGCACTAGCCTTGAGTAAGAAAGTTCAAAGAGGCCAGGCACTGGTGGCTCAGGTCTGTACTTCTAGCCCAGGAGGCTGAGATCTGAGGAGAGTGGCTTAAAGCCAGCCCCAGCAAGAAAGTCAATGAAACCTTTATCTCTAATGAGCCACCAGAAAACCAGACCAGACACTGTGTGGCTCAAGTGGTAGAGCACTAGCCTAGAGCAAAAGAGCTCAGGGACAGCGCGTAGGCCCTGGGTTCAAACTCCAGGACACAAACACACAAAGCAAATTTTGAACAACAAGCAAAGAATGTCCATTATGGGATACACAAGACATGTATGAGTAGATGATGGTACAGATCTATGTGCTTCTCACTGTCTACCCATAATCCACCGTCATGTACTGTGAAGACTCAGGCAAGTCAGTGCCAGACAGGCTGGAAGTGTTCACACACAGTGGCAAAACTACAGTGATGCACTGTTGAGACCAGATGTGATGAGGGGACCTGCTGACCTTGATGACCTCAATGACCTTGGCCCTGATGATTGATCCTGATGCAGTCGACTTCCTTGTCAAAGCAGGAGGTGACTCCAACCCAGCCTTTGTCCACACATCCGCTACTGCCAGTCCTTGCAAAACCCAAATGTCAAGTGAGCCCACAGAAAATGACAGAACACAGAAATGACCCAAATCTAGGTCTGATCTCCCCATAGAAGCAAAAAAGCATTCAGTTCATATGTAAGAAAAGCATCTTTTCTCTCCAAGAAGTTGCTTCCTTTATCTGACTCTTGAGAGAATTTTTTTTTTCTTAAGGGTGCCTGTTTTGGCCTGGTGGCTCAGCCCTTGTTGAGTTATATTTTAGTTACATACCTACTTTTCCTAATCACTTGAATGCAGACACCCTGTGAGACACTCCTTGAATTTTAGTTGCATCCTGTTCATTAAGTCACATCCTTTTGCAGATTGTGAGCCTGAGCTCAGCCAATGGGAGTGGAGGGGTGGAGCCTGCTGTGTTAGGGATAAAAAAGGAGCAGCCTGCCTGCTCTGGGCACTTGTTTGCCAAACTTTTGGCTGACATCGGACCCTTCAGCGGAAGTAAACTTTGCCTTGCCATGTTCCTTCCAAATTGGTGTCCTTATTCCTACATGAAATCCCAACATCCCTAGCTATTAGTAACAAGTATTTATTTACCCAACAGAACTCAGCCTCTCTTTCTTACTATGGAGAACTTTTTGTCCATGTGTGACCAGTACAAAACAAAGCAAAAGTTCTTCATTTAAGATTTTTCTTTTCCCTTTTTTTCTTTTTTGTGCCAGTCCTGGGGCTTGAACTCAGGGCCTGGGTGCTCACCCTGAGCTTCTTTTTGCCCGTAGCTAGTGTTCTACCACTCCTGGCCCCACTCCAGTTGGTTTGGGGTTTGTTTATTTGTTTGTTTTACTAGTTTGTCGATGATAAGAATCTCATGGACTTTCTTGCCCAGGCTGGCTTCCAACCCTGGTCCTCAGAGCTTAGCCTCCTGAGTAGCGAAGATTACACATGAGACACCAGCACCCAGCCAGTTTCAGAACTTTGATTTACTTCCCAGTGAAAGCACAAACATCTCTGTGTATGTATTAAATTTATTAGGGCAAACATTTAAAATACACAGATATTTTTATCACAATCGTCTTCTGGCACTTTTTTATTTACTATATTTGTAGTCTCAAAAAACAGAGGGGGCCCGGCCTCTTTTGAGCTGAAGGTGGGTGAGCTGCAGAGTTCTGGGGTCAAGGCTTCCACAAGGGGAGGGAACTCCAGTCCTCCACACTGGCCATGCTGATCTAGGATGGATCCAGCTTTACAAACTCCAGTGTGCTGACAATTTCACTCCAGTTCATTGAGAAATCTGAACCATAACTCCCAAAAGAAGCGAGGAGCTGATGCTGACAAGAATTTTCTAGACATGAGAAAGCTAAGAAGATATCAAGCAGCTTACACCATGATCCTCAAAGCCCACCTTCCAGAGACAGAACTTCAAGATAGAGGTCCCACATTACCCACAGGAGAGGAATAGGGAGCCACTGAAAGGGTGTGAGGACCAGTGGCTTACTCAGGTCTCCATCTGGAAAACCAGAGTCTAGAGGAGGAAGGGAGCCCCGGGTCTGTTTTCCAGGTAGCAATTCCAAGGGAAGTTCTCTGGGCCGTGGATGGGGTCCCATCTTCAGTCTCCAGTTGGAGTTTTGACAAGACAATGCCTCTTCTCTTCCCAAAGAGCAGGCACAGACTGGTCCCAGCTCTTCCCCGTGGAATGCTTCTTTCCCTGACTTGGACAGGAAGAGGACCAGGAAAGCTCTCCGGGAAGAAGGTACAAAGCAGAAGAGAGGGGTGGCTCCTCCCTGAGCAGCCTACGTATCTGCTACCCAATTATCTGTGAAAGCCTCTGCAACCCCATTTTCTGGCACAGCTTTCTGCTGTCCATTTGCTTCCTCCAACATTTTCTTGTACTGACGGTTGAAGAAGCCCACCTGTGGAGAGGAAGGAGAAAATCAAGAGAAGATCAGAGGCCAAGCATCCATGGCTCACACCTGTAATCCTAGCTACTCAGGAGGCTGAGTGGGAAGCTAGCCCGCGCAGAAAAATCTGAGACTTTTATCTCAAACTAACCATTAAAAAAAAAAAAAGGAAATAATGCCAGAAATGGGACCATGGGACCAAGTAGTAGCATGCCAGCTTTAAATGGAATACGTGAATGGACAATGCCAGGCCCCAAATCCAAGCCCCAGTACTGGTACCATAAATAAATGAGAAGAAGAGGAGAGAAGGAGGAGGAGAGAAGAGGGAAGAGGAGGAGAAAAGGGGCAGGAAGAGGAGGAGGAGGAGAGAAGGGGGAAGAGGAGGAGAAAAGGGACAGGAAGAGGAGGAGGAGGGGAAGGAGGGGGGGAGGAGGAGGGGAGGAGAAGGGGGAGGAAGAGGAGGAGGAGGAGGAGGAGGAGGAGGAGGAAGAGGGAGGAGGAGGGGGGGCAGGAGGAGGGAGATGATGACGATGATGATCAGAAGGTCCAGTACAAGAGAGGAGAGGTGACTGAGGGAAAAGGAGCTGTCACCATTTCTGGAGCATTGGCTATGTTTCCAGCACTAAAAACTTGTGTATACCGTGTAGTTACACAAGATTACATGGCTATCAAGTGAAAGAAACGTTTCTGACCATCACAGAAAGAAACAAAGATCTAGAGTGGACTCCATGAAAGAAAGCATGAAGTGAACAAAACCTGGGATGACTCCATATTGAATCCTGGGCCTGCTTTCTGCTGTGTCTACTACAAGGGGAACACAACCACACAGAGGGAGAAGTTGGTAGAAAAGGGAGAGAGGTGAGAGGAGGTCTGGGATCCAAGGGAGGACACTGCATGGGTGCACATGAGTGTACACACACACACACACACACACACTGGAGACCTTGGAAGCAGGAGGGAGTCTCTCACAGAAAGTGACTTTGTAAAGAGAAGGAGATTCCCACAGGAAATGTCCTGGGAAGGAGGAAGGAATCTCTCACAGGGAGTGACCTTGGAAGAGGGAGGGAGTTTCTCATAGGAAGTGACCTAGGATATGCCTTAGACTCCCAAATCACCTCTTTGTTTCCGGAAGGAAGAGTAGGATCCGAGCCTGGGGTTTGAAGTGGGCTAAAACACTCACCTTGTACAAGGCAGCTGTGATGAGGGCCAGCAGCAGCAGCCCACCCACGGAACTGCCCACGATGAGGGGAATAGGGTTGGGCACCTCGTAATTCTCCAGCACTGTCTTCACCTGATGGGAGGTGAACATGTCAGGGAATTGCAGGCCTCTAGATTCTCAGCTTCCCCGATGGCCAGCCTTTAGGTCCGTCCCATCCTCTCATCCCAGGCCCCTCTCCCAGGGCTGAGATGCAAAAGCATTCATCCATTCAGGGACAACTGTCCTGCCAGGGACCCTCCCCAAACCCTTCCCTCTGGGTCTGCAAATCCCCCAACCAGCACCATGAAGTCATTACCTGGGCCCTCAAGAACGCCTCCTGGCCTGGGAGCTGGGAATACACAGCTGTGTTGAACGTGATCTCAGCCACCGTTGTGACCAACACCTTCTTCTGCAATGTCTGCCGAGGGGAGAAGTTGCTGAGGGAGCTGGGTCTGAGGCATCAAGCTCAGAGCTCCAGGACTGCCCCGGCTTGAGGACGGCCCCGCGTGCCTCAGAGCACAGGTGTACACACCTTGCTGACCCAGCCGAAGCTGAGGTTGCCCTGCAGGAGGAAGTCCAGCTGCTCCTGGATGCCAAAGAAGGGGATGTCACAGCGGAACTTCAGGCAGTCTGCGATGGAGCAGTTCTGGGGACAGAGAAGCCATGTTGAACCAGCCAGAGGCAGGTGAATTATAAGGTAAGAGACAACATAAAACGGTTATATTGACGGGAAGTAGCAGTCCACCTAGTGTTATGCGATTCCTGAATTAAAAATCTCTGATGTGTGACCCAAGGTGGGCAATAGCCAGAAGCCCTCTGCCCAGAGCTCTCCTCACCAGCACGGGATCTTCCTTCATACGAGCCCGGAATTCAGACTGCTTGGGAACTATTCTCTCCGAAGAGCACTGGATAGATGGATTCTAGAAAGAAATAAAAAAGATATGGAGAGAATCATGTCTCAGTGTGGGATCTCAGAGATCCATGATGGATAGGAAGGTGGGAACCTAAGTACAAAAAGCTGCACAGTAAGAAGCACACAGTCTTGAGTACCTGGGGGTGTAGCTTCACTTCCGTCCACACAGCTGTCCCGCCTACTTCTACAGGTACCCAGAAGTGGATGCTCACGGGCAGATCCCTCTGTCCCAGGTTATGTGCCTGCTCAGAAGTCAGAACGGAGGCCTTCGTCAGACTCACAGCTCAGCCTGTTGTCCAGGGCCCAGCGCCCTGCTCAGCCTGAGCTGCGAGATGCCACCACCTGCCTGGTATCCGTGCTTCACCATGCCGCTCAGCTCGTGCTCTGTGGCTGAGAAGTTGAGGTATTTGGTGGACTCCTCCTGGCTGGAAGAGAAGAGGTGAGCGTGACTTTCACGTGCCAGGGCGCTCTCTTGAAGAGAGCCTGGCTCTGTCATGATGGGACAGAGGGAGTCAGGAGGCCTTAGAATGATGTGGAATGAGGGCTGTGGCTGAGCTGGGATAATAAAGTTCTAGGAGGGTTAGGATGTAGCAGTGGCAGTGTCCTGGGTTTGATCCCCAGTAACAAAAAGAAGAGAATATATGTGTGTATATATAGACAATATTGTTTCTCTATATATAATACATATATAGAATATGTTGTGTATATATATACAATATTCACCGTATATATAATACCTATCTGTAATATATATATATATATATATGTGTGTGTGTGTGTGTGTGTGTGTATGTATGTATGTATCCACAAACAACCAGGACTGGAAGTTCATTCCTATAACTCTATCTACTCAGGAAGTTGAGATCTGAGGATCATGGTCCAAAGCCAGCGCAAGCAGAAAAGTCCATGAGAGTCTTATCTCCAAAGAACCACTAGAAAACCAGAAGTGGAGCAGTGGATCAAAGTAATAGAGCACTGGCCTTGAGCAGAAAAGCTTAGGGACAGCACGAAGGCCCAATGACCAAAAAATAAAAAAAGAAGAAGATTATAGAGGATGTGCAGATATGACCCAAATGGTAGTGCACCTTGAACAACAACCAAAAAAAAATGCTAAGTAAGAACACAAAGCACTAAGTTCAGGCTCCAGTACTGTCTTGTACCCATGCTCACACACACACAGACACACACACAGACACACAGACACACACACACACAGATACACACACACACACACACACACACACACTCCTCCTGCCCTAGTTAGGTGGAGAAGAAGCTTGATTCCAGGCGCCAGACGCCTACCACATACCTGCTGACCACAGCATAGACCGCGTACTTCACCGGCAGCTCCTGCTCTAAGGTGCTCTTGCTGGTCCTGGGTGAGTTGTTCTCACTGGAGAAAGAGGACACAGCCCCTTGGGCAAGGGCCCCAGAAGGGCAGGCTAGACTGTGACACCCAGGGGAGCGGGGACAAGAGGACAAGGTGGCTCCCCTGAATCTTTTGCCATGCTCACCTGGTCACATTGGCTGTCATGAGTAGCTTGTCTCCCAACATGGCTTTGGGGGAGACATCAAAAGTAGCCAAGAAGAAAATCTGAACAAGAGGGAAGAAAGAGAAGTTGAGGAAGGGGTAAGGCAGGAGGGGGACAGTCAGGAGGGGTGGACGGGAGCCAGGCTGACCCGTGTGCCACCGTAGAAGATGACATGGCCGATGTGGCAGCTGGTGCTCCTGATGTTCAGGTCCTCAGTTTGGACGCTGTCACAGGTCAGGGTGAGTGGGCGCTGATGCAGCGAGCTCTTAGGCAAAGGCAAGTGGAACAGCACTGATGAGGATTGATTAGGGATCCGAGAGACTCAGCATCCCAAGAACACTGTCCTTGAACCCACCTTAGGATGTTTTGGTGGGGCTCAAACATGGGGCCTGGGCACAGTGCTTTAGCTCCCCCCCACCCTCAGGGCTAGTAACTCTGCCACTGAAGCCAAACCCTTACTTCCAGCTTTTTGCTGATCAATGGGACAATAGGAGTCCCACACCTTTTTTTTTCTACCAGGCTGGTTTTAAAACACAGTCCTCAGATCTCAGCCTCCTGAGTAGCTAGGATGACAGGTGTGAGCCACCAGAGCCCAGCTAGGAACTCATTTCTGATAGGCATGTCTTTAAATGCCCAAAGTGAAGTGCATTCGCCCTTCCAGCCCACCCAGCCCAGCCTAGACCTGGTGGCCTATTAGAGGCTGATGAGCCATGACCCCCTAGCCTGAGCTCTGACCTAATACAACCCACTGGCTTCATCCTTTCCCAAGGGGGAGCACCTGGCTTCCAGTCACTCGCCGATAGGACAGCCCTGCTGGGTAGATGAAGGTAATTGTGGTACCGTAGGAATCCTCGCCATCGTTGGACACTGTCACGTTCACATTTAGGTCTAGGGTCATTCCCACCACCACAGTCTGCAGGCTGAGTGTTGGGAGTGAAAAGATGAGATGATTCTGTGACTGAGGTCAGATATGGTCTAGGGGGTGACCCATGAGATGGGGGTGGGGGTGTTAGGTAGGCAAGGGAGAGGACATTTGAGTCCCTGGGGGAAGGGAGACAGGGCAGAGGCAGCAGAGCCAGGTCCTGGGAGGAAGGGTGTGGCCAGAAGGCAGATCTAGGGGCTAGAAGTTCACCCTGAGAAGTCGAAGGTGACACCAAGGTCATCCTGGCAGATGTGGTCAGCTCCACAGTTCTTCTCAAAAGGGAGCTGAGAGAAAAGCAAGGAAAGGTTGTGTGGAAATCTAGAGGCAGCTCCCTCTGCCCGCCGACTAGAGCGGGCAACACCACAGGAGGCCCAACTCACCGAAGCCGTGTAGTAGGTCTTCATGTTCTTATCCAACATAGGAGTGAGATTTTTGAAGGAAGACAGGGGCAGGCCCACTAGAGAGAAGTTGAGGCGCAAGGTGATGGGGGTTACCGCCTCCTCCACACAGTCCTAGAGGGTGGGCAGTGAAAGCTGGTGCTTAGGAAATCACCAAGCAGTGACTTTGTCCAGTCGTCCTGTCTGTAAAGGGGGAGATGACAACTCGGCCTCAATGAGCAAGTGCTACACTGCTCCACAAAACCTTGCTCACCCAGGCAGAAAACACACCCTGTTCTTTTCTTTGCCTAGCCTGTTGCCAGCCCCCCCCCCCAGCAATGATGCCCACCTACACTCACACCCGTGTCTGTACAAGGCCCTCTTACCGGGAGGAGTAATTCCACTTGTTTGCAATGCGAGCTCAGTCCAAGGACTTCATTCCAGGTCAGAATCCGTGTCTTTGTGTCCTTGAAGATGGCACGGGGAATTGGACGGCCAGGGTCCAGGGCCAGGTCAAAGGTCATGGAGCTTTGAAGGTTGCCTGTAAGGGAAAGCAGAATAGGAGAGCACCAGACAACAAGTGAGCAAACAGGAAGTTCTGGAGGTTCCACAGGCAGGGGCTGCAGAAGTGTGGGTTGTCCTGGGTCACTCACCTAGCTGCTGCTTAGAACTTTCAGTAACATGAAGGCAGACATCGGCACGGCCCAGTGTCTGGACGGTGGCTTGGTGGTTCTGACACTGGAACACAGTCCTGGAGATCTCTGCAGGTGAGAAGCGGATGTTTGCAGAAACCTGGAGGATGGGTCTGGTCCTGTAGGCAAACACAAAGCTGAGACGCTGTCCAGGGTACTTCCTGGGAGCACTAACCTGCAAGTGGGGAGGCCTGGGGACCCTCACCCAGACCTCAGGCAGAGGAGGAATGTCTGAGGAAGGTTCTCACCTGAGCAGCAGCACACGGTCCCGGGACCCCACGGCCAGGTCCACCAGTCCATCCCGGGTGAGGTCCTGACCCCCACTCAGCGACTGCCCAAAATACTGGAGGCTGGAGGAGAGCTGGGAGGCTGCAATCCTCTGCCCAGAAGAGGAGGAGGGGAGAGGGGGAGGGTACTGATTAGAGTGCCAAGGTGGGTGCACCACCAAATGAACTACACATCCACTCCCAGCTTTTGGCTGCTTAACTAGACATAAGGGTCTCTCAGAGTTGTCTGGTTTTGAACCATGATTCCCAGAGCTCCACCTCCTGAGTAGCTAGGATTATAGGCATAAGCCACCAAATATCAGAAAGTATTTTTTCAGTTTGCATTTGCTTGATGTTTGCCAAGGAAAGCAGCCATTTATCCTAGTGACTCCTATTGCTATCCTCCTGGGCAGAGAGATCCTAGAGGCATATTTCATGGATGGCAAGAATGCAATGAAAATCATATATCATCCAGGGATGAGAAGACACATGTCCTGAAACCTATACATAGGAGCAACAGGAAACCACTGAGAGACAGAGCACTGGGTTAGGAGTCAGAAGTTACCATCCCTAGTCCTCTGGATCCTGGACAGGTCAAATTACACCTGGAAAACAGGTTCGCTATAGAAGTGAAGCTATGGATCAAGTGGTAGAGCACCAACCTTGAGAGAGAAAAAAAGAAGGTAATTTGAGAGTGCATGAGGCTCTGAGTTCAAGCTCCAATCCAATACACACACACACACACACACACACACACACACACACACACACACAAACACAAAGTAAAACAGGTTTGTTGAGCTGGGGCCTGTGTATCTTGTACATTGTTGGGTGATTAAGAAGCCTGAATGGGACACTCCTGGAACATGGAGCTGTGCTATGAAGCAGTACATCTATTGATCAGAGTTGCCATTTCTTAAAGACACAGGTTTGACTTGCTACAAAAGGGATGAGTGCTGGAGAAAGGCAAGAGAAGCATCCAGACACTCTCACAGTCATGAAGCACAACAACAGGGCCTCACCTGGGTGTGTTCAGGGCCCAAGTCCAGGCCTGGGGTGCCATGAAAGATATAAACAGCACCGCGGTTCTCCTCCTCTCCTGGAGCCCCAACGGCCACGTCTGTCAGCTTGTCCCAGTTCACGTCTCCAAGTATGGTCAGGGCTGCCCCAAAGCGGGCCAAGGGATGGCCCTGTTCCCCACGGAGAACAGACACACACCGCCACGGAGCCCTCTGCACAATACAACCAGTGTCAGCCCACCCCAGGCCGGACCACCAGCCCCTGCCCCCACCCAGCCCAGCCCCATCTGCCACTCACCCCCCTGGGCATGGGGCACACAGACACCTGGCCCCCTCGGGTCTGCTCATAGTAATGGGGAGCCCCAATGAGGATCAGGTCAGTGTTGCCATCTCCATTGACATCCACAGAGCACAGGGAGGCCCCAAAGTAGGAGCCAATCTGGAGGGCAAAGCCTGAAGTCACCTGCCTGAACCCCCAGCCTCCTCCCCTTCTGCACACAGCCACCCCACCCCCTTGGGGTCCACCCCCATCCTCCCTACACACCCACCTGGGTTCCTGTGAATTCAGCATTTGGCTGCCATTGCCCCGATTCCTGGGTGAACATGACAACCTTCCCCGTGTGCTGGTAACGAGGGGCCCCCAAGACCAGGCTCCGCGCCCGCTTCCACAGGGCCACCTGGGTGGAGTAACCTGCAGGGACCAGGCCTCAGCACCAGGGCAACTCCCCTACTTCCCAGCAGCCCGTCCAGGCCTTCCTTACCTAGGTAGGCATCCCTCATGTCCACATTCTCCTTAGACATGTTGATGAAATTTGGGGCCCTAGAGGGGGAGTGCAGGAAGGCACCTCCAGACCAGTCGAAGCTACCCACGGCCCCCAAAACTGGTCCATCCTGGGAGGAAAGGATTCCAGAACTGAGCAGGCTGGAGTAAGAAGACAGCCTAGTCTGAAGAGAACCTGCCCCTAGCTTCATACCACCAACCCCCTCCTCTTCCTCTCCCTCATCCTCCATCCTCAGCCACAAAGAAACCACTCACAGGGGTGAAGGCCGCACTGAAGCCTTCCTGGGACATCTCCAGTTCAAATGAACTACTGCTTCCGGTCCCTGTACCTGCAAAGACACAATGCCAGAGGCTTCAGGGAGAAAGATGGGCTTGGCCAAGTCCAAGGAGGAGACTTAGGGTCAGCATTATACTGGAAAGTAGCCAGGAGAGGCCATGATGCCTGAGCACATGTAAAGCCAGTAGCTCCCTGTCTGACATACCCTCGATGTCAAAGATCTTGTCTTTCAGCTGTTTTTGAATCTGCTTCAGTGCATCAAAGTTCTCCACATTAAATACATAGTCCTGGGGAGGACTTGAGGCGATGGTATTTAGTTCGTTCCAAGATTCTGGCGTTTGAAAAGCCTCTCCAACCTGCTCTCAGAAAACACCAATTCACCATGAAAATCACCCATGGTGGGGGCAGGGGGAACCTATGTGTAGTTAGGGACCAGTGGCTCATGCCTTTCATCCTAGCTGCACAGTCAGCTGAGATCTGAGGACTGTTGTCTTAAGCCAGCCTGGGCAGTAAAGTCTACAAGACCCTTATCTCAAAGGAAGCACACAAAAAGCCAGAAATGGAGCTATGGCTTAACGTGGTAGTGCACTGGCCTTGAGCACAAAAGCTCAAGGACAGCACCCAGGCCCTGACTTCAAGACCCATGAGCCCTACAGGGTTCATCTTGCAGGAGACATGGGAAAGAAAATGAGATTGGCTAGCATCAAGGAGGTGAAGAAAGAGGACACTGAGTCTCTGGCTGAGGACAGTGGACTTCATGCCCCACAGATGTGAAAGCTGGAGGCTTCTAATCTTGAAAGAAGCTTCCTGTAGAAGGACATGAGGGAGGCAGTGGAAAGCTGGAGCATACCCCGATGGCAAAGCGGATGATGCCCGCGGCGTTGGCTGGAGGTATCACTTGGGAATACTCCTTCTTGTCACCATATTTCCTGCCATCTGTAATAACGATGAGGATCTTGGGGACATCTTTGCGGGCTCCTTTTGCAGCAGTGAACATGTCCTTTCTGTCAGGAAATTTAAAGGTGGGGAGGAAGTGCTGGTCAGCCATCAGTGGCTCATGCCTACAACCCTAGCTACTCAGCAAGCCGAGCTCTCAGGATCCATTCAAAGTCAGCTCAGGCAGGAAAGTCTGCAAGACTCCAGCATCCACTTAATTAAAAAAAAAAAAAAAAAGCTGAAACTGTGGCTCAAGTGATAGAGCACTAACCTTGAATGAAAATGCTCAAGGACAGCACACAGGCCTTGAATTCAAGCCCCAGAACTCACAGAAAAAAATTATATACATATATACATATGTATATATATATTAATTTAAAGGCAGGCACTGGTGTCTCACTCCTGTAATCCTAGCTGCTTAGGAAGCTGAGATCTGAGGAACATAGTCCAAAGCCAGCCTGGGCAGGAAAGTCCTGTGAGGATATATTATGCTTTTAATGCCAGCATTGGAGCTTGAACTCAGGATGTGGGTGCTGTCCCTGAGCCTCTTTGTGCTAAAAACGAGTGTTCTACCACTTGAGTCACAGTTTCACTTCTGGCCTTTTCTGAGTACTTTATTGGACTTTCTTGCCTAGGCTGCTCTTTGAACAGTAATCCTCAGATCTCAGCTTCCTGAGTAGTTAGTATTAAAGGCAGGAGCCAAGGGTGCTTAGCACCTGTGAAAATTTTACCTCCAATTAACCACTCAAAACCTGGAACTGGCACTGTGGTTCAAAGTGGTAGAGCACTAGCCTTGTGCAAAAGAGCTCAGAGACAGTGCCTATGCCATGAGCTCAAGCACCATGAAAAGAAGGAGGGGGAAGAGGAGGAAGACAAGGAAGGAGATGGAGAAGGAGAAGAAGAGGAGGAGAAGGAAGAGGAAGAGAAGGAAGAGGAGGAGAAGGAAGAGGAGGAGGAGGAGGAGGAGGAGGAGGAGGAGGAGGAGGAGGAGGAGGAGGAGGAGGAGGAGGAGGAGGAGGAGGAGGAGGAGGAGGACTGAAAAGAGGATCTAGAGACCTCATTAGAGACCTCAATCTCCTTTGAAAGAATGTAGCCATATCCTTTCCCCTGGAGACCTCAGTCCTACTCAAGGGCCCCAGAGTAGGTAAGCTGGCCATTCATGTGGGAGGGAGCAGGGAGGGTACTTTGAGAAGGGAGAGGTCTGGACTCACCTGACTGTATCAATGGCTGTGGCAGTTCTGGTGTTTGCTTTTTCCTGATGTATATTGTTCAGCAGGCTCTGGGGGTTTGAACTTTTGGCATACGCACTGAAGGTGAAGTGTACCTGGACGCTGTAGGAGAACTGCACCAGGGAGAACTGAGAGAACCACAGAATGCTAGAGACCAAGCTGATTTCCACAGCACCCCAGCTCTGCCCAGCCACGCCCTCTCGCACTGCCTTCCCACCCACCAGGCCACACCTGAGCACCGGATCCATGAAACTGGCTCATCACAGACTTCACGAAGTTTAGCATTTTGGTGAAGTCATGAGGGTGGATGCTTCCTGAGCCATCAATGAGGAATACAATATCCTGTTCCTGCTTGGGGCACTCTGGAAAAGACCAAAAATCACACTCCAAAGCCAGGAAAACCTATGTCTTCTCCAGCCCCGATCTGGGGATCAAAGCTCAGCAGCCCAGCTGGGTCTTCTCCTTGTCAGGGCCACAGTTTCCAAGTCCCCTGGCTGAGACGCAGGGCAGTCTCTTTATGCCTCAAGAAGAGGCCACAACTGGCTCAACTCCTTCACCCTGCACAACCACTGACAGCTTCTCCCATCTGGAGGACAGCCTCAAAGCCACCTCCTTACACAACCGCCATTGTGCCCCTTTCCTTGAACCTGATCCCATTTCTTCTAAACACCCTCAGTGTCCCGCCAGGATAGGACCTGCACCAGCTCTGCCCATCGGTCCACATGGGACAGTCAATACCAAACTACACTCTGTGTCTGTGTCTGTGTCTGTGTGTGTGTGCATGTGCACCAATACTGGAGCTTGAACTCAGAGCCTGGGTGCTGTCCTTTAGCTGTTTTACTCAAGATTAGCCCTCTACCACTTGAGGCACAGCTCCACTTCCAGCTTTTTCCTGATTTACTGAGGGGCTGGAAATATGGCCTTGTGGCAAGATTGCTTGCCTTGTATACAGGAAGCCCTAGGTTCGATTCCTCAGCATCACATACATAGAAACAGCCAGAAGTGGCACTGTGGTTCAAGTGGCAGAGTACTAGCCTTGAGCAGAAAGAAGCCAGGAAAGTGCTCAGGCCCTGAGTTCAAGGCACAGGAATGGCAACAAAACAAACAAAAAAACCCACAAAAGCAATAGTTACAAAACTATTTGGTGTAAACAACTGTACAACTCATGGCGGGATGGAGGGAGAGGGGGTGGGGCAATGTGGGGGCCATGGGGGAATGAGGAAGGAGGTATGAAGTTGGATAAGGAATGTACTCATTGCCTTACATATGAAACTGTAACCCCGCTGAACTTCACTTTGACAATAAAGAAAAAAAAAAAGAATTTAATTTTTTTTTTAAAAAAAGTCTCACTGACTCTCCTGCCTGGGCTGGCTTTGGACCTTGCTCCTCTGATCTCAGCCTCTTGAGTAGCTAGGAAGACAATCATGAGCCACCAGAGCCAGAAAGATTCTTTCTTTTTCTTATCCAGTCTGGAAAAGTGCTTCTGACCCCACTGCAGCCCCATTGGATGTGTAATATGGGGTCCCCAGAAGAGCTGGGGGTCAAGAACACTCACCCCGCTGGAACTTTGGGAGCCTTTCTTTCTGCTGGAAAGATGGGGCCAGCAGGAAGCATAACCCGTTCAAATGGATATTCTCTCTGCATTCCTTCTGTAACGTGGGGCCACAGGCCTAGAAACAAAGGGAGATGCTAGAAGGGGGCTGCCTCTGCTCCCCAGCCCGACCTCCTATCCCAGCACCTCCACCCTCCACAAGACACACACCTGCCTAGGGACCCTCCTGTGACCCAAGACAACTCACCAGAAGCTGGGAGGGGTTGGAGGCAGCTGCCAGGGACAGGCCTAAGGACATGGTCACAGCCTCTGGGGGCACTGAGGAGATAGATAATCATGTGGTTACCACGGAGACCCAAGAATGAGTTAGCGCTGGGTGGGTCTGATCAAGACACAGGGAGCCTGGCAGGCCAAGAGGACCCATGGGTCCTAGTGGAGCCGACGAAGTGCAGGGATGTGGTGGTGGGAGGCCTAAGGGGGTCTGCAGACAGCACACAGCAGAAGTAAGCGTGTTGGGCCCCAGGGCTTGGGAGCCAGGACCCGGGCAGGGGCAGGGGCTCACCCTGCAGCTGGATGGGCTGACACTGCCCTGTGGCATAGCCACACTTGTAGAGGCCGCCTCTTTGGTTGGCGGCCTTCATTTCATGGGGGGCTCCAACCACCACCCTACAAGGGAGAAAAGAACACTGTTGGTAAAAGTGCAGACAGGACTGGGAATGTGGCTTAGTGGCAGAGTGCTTGCCTAGCATGCATGAAGCCCTGGGTTCGATTCCTCAATACCACATACATAGAAACAGCTAGAAGTACCTCTGTGGCTCAAGTCATACCGTGCTAGCCTTGAGCACAGAGAGGCTTGGGGACAATGCCCAGGCCTTTAGTTCAAGCCCTAGGGCTGGCTACAAAACAGAAAAAGTTCAGAGAAAACCAGGAGTTGGTGACTCACACCTGTAACTGTAGCTACTCAGGAGGGTGAGCTCTGATGATTGAAGTTCAAAGCCAGTCCAGACAGAAAGTACATAAGACTCTCAGTCAGATGCTGGTGGCTCAGACCTATAATCTTGCTACTGAGAAGGCTGAGATCTGAGGATGAGTGTTCAAATCCAACCAGGATAAGAAAGTCCACGACACTTTTATCTCCAATAAACCAGCAGAAACCGGAAGTGGAGCTCTGGCTCAAAGTGGTAGAGTGCCAGCCTTGAGCAAAAGAGTTTAGAGATTCTTATGAGTTCAACACCCCCCCCCAAGACACACACACACCCGCACGCACACACTCACACTCACATACACACACAAATATAAACAAACCAGCATTGGTAGCTTACACCTATAATTCTAGCTACTCAGGAGTCTGAGATCTAATGATTAATATTCAAAGCCAGCCCAAGCAGAAAAGTCCATAAGACTCTTTATCTACTAGCAAAAAGCAGAAGCCAGAGATATGGCTCCAGTGATAAAGTTCCAGCCTTGAGCACAGAATGTTAAATAGGAGCACAAGGCCCTAACTTCAGGTCCCACCACTGACTGACTAAAAGGGTAGGGGGGTGGGGAGAGGTAGACAGTAGAACTCAACTGCTTGAGCCTCTGAGCCTTATATGGAGATTAGCCACAAGTTGAACTCTGCAGAGGTGGAATGGTGGAAATTTTTCCTCTTTTTGTCACTAGTATATGCCTGATGAATTATAGTAGGTGCCCAATAAACATTTATTGAATGGCTGGTTCCTTCTGAGACTGCTGTGTGGACTTACTCAGTGCCCACCTATTGGTACTCAGTAGTCACTCAATAAATGTTAGCCGTGAATTCAAGAGTCCATGAGATTCTTATCTCTAAATAACCCACCGAGACCCTAGCCTGGTGGCATGACTCAAATGGTAGAGCACCAGACTATTGTTGCAGAACTGGGGAGGCACGGGGTTCTCTGCACAGAGAGCTTGCTCACCACCTTGTCCTTACCAGGAACTGTCATATTGGACCACACTGTATCCAAACCCGGCACTTCCCATTTGAAAGCTCATCGGTTTTTCTACCTCCAGGTTGAACCCCAGAGAAACAGCAATACCTTTGGGGCAAGGAGCAAGAAGAGAGCTTTAGAAAAGGATCTTCTCTTGCCTGACCATGACCCCTCCCCTCTGGGCTCCATCTCCCAGGACCCCGCTTCCTGCTCTCTTCTAGGCCCAATCCCTCAGAGTCCTCTGGCTTTACCCAGCTTCCCTCTCTCCTCCACATGAGGCACAACTGCATCACCACCCCTAGATCTGCAGTCAACTTTCAATTCTTTTCTACAGACCTCTGCTCCGGCTCTGAAGACAGCCCTCCCTCACCTCTTCCCCTGGCTCAGGTCTGCCATCCTAGCTACTCAAGAGGCTGAGATCTGATGATCACAGTTGGAACCCAGACCAGGCAGACAAATCTGAGCCACTCTTACTCTAATTCACTAACAAAAGGGCAGAAGTAGGGGCTGGGAATATGGCTTAGTGGTAGAGTGTGCTTGCCTGGTATGCATGAAGTTCTGGATTCCATTCCTCAGCACCACATATGCAGAAAAAGCCAAAAGTGGTGCTGTGGCTCAAGTGGTAGAGTGCTAGCCTTGAGCAAAAGCAGCTCAGGCCCTGAGTTCAAGCCCCAGTACCGGCAAAAAAAAAAGGGGGGAGCAGAAGTAGAGATGTGGCTCTAACTAGTAAAGCACCAGCCTTGAGCAGGAAATAGCCAAGGGTAAGTAAGAGGCACTGAGTTCAAGCCCCAGTACTGGTGCACACAAAAATGGAAGGAAAGACAGAGAGACAGAGAAGGGGGGGACTTCTAAACTGTCAAGTCAACTGACCTCTTCCTGAATGACTTCCTTAGCATCCACTCCCTCTATGAATTCCAAATCCCAACCCTCCAATGTCACTCCAATGTCAAGTCTCTCTCACTCCCTGGCCCTGCTCCCAGCCACAGGCCTTGGCTGTGTAGGGCTGGGATCCCAAGTTCCCCTGCTGGAGAAGCAGACTCACCCATACTCAGGAGGAGAGCAGTGCACAGCCCGCTCATGGCTGGAACGTCAAGCTCAGAGGTGGATGCTCTGAGCGTCTGGGCTGAAAGACTGAGGAAGAAGTGAGTGGAGAGGTGATGAGGAGGCTGGAGCTGAGATGGAAGTAGTCATCTTGTGTCTGAGGTCAGAGTCCTGCCCTGCAGGCAGGACTTCAATGGGCAAAGAAGAGACCAAAGCAACCCACACACTCTGCTCCCAGAGAGAGCTCCTCGTCAGGATGACTCGCCATGGCTGGGCTGAGGAGACGCAACTCCTCGTCTTGACTTCACCCTCTCAGTGGCCTCTCATATTGGCAGAAGGCTCCCTTTAATCTTGCCTTGCCAGTCCACCTGGGGAGTGGAGGGGGCCCACCCCAGATTTTCCAGACCTTCTACTCCTAGCCTAGAAGTCTCTAGGCCAAAGGGTGAGCACAGAGCGGGCATTCGCTTGTTCACCTACTCTCTCCATTGGTGGCCATTTATTCAACAAGCCAAATTCAAGGCTCATTTGTCTGAGCCCTTTGCTAGGTGAGAACTCCTTTCTTTGCACAATGGTGGCCCTGGGGTCAGTGGGGAAGGCTAGGGGGTAAAAAGCCACACAGCTGCCACCGAGCGGATGTGCTCTCACCTCTGCTGCAAAGGCCAAGGGCGGGGGCCTCCAGGAAGTCTCCCCAGAGTCAGGGGTCGAAGGGTACAGGGGAGGATGTTTCAGCATTTGGCGGGGGGGGTAACTGTATTTTTTTTTTGTACTAGGGGATCGAACCCAGGACGTTGAACTTGCTAGGCAACCACTTTGCAACTGAGCTATCTCCCAGCCCTGGGGGAGGGTGATTCAAAAGGGGCTTCCAGATGTGGACCAGGCATGAAATGGAGAGCTGTGTGTGGGGTCAGTGTTGTCAGCCATGACAGGAGAAGATGTGGTCACCTTGAATGGAGGGGTTGGCCCAAGAGGAGAAAGCAAACCTTGACTCCTGGAAGTCCCCTCTCTTATGACACCTTGGTTTTGTTCTGCAGACAAGAAGGGAGCATATAAGGGAATTCACACAGATGGGGACCTTCAGATGCTCCTTTCAGAAGGCTGGAAAGTGACTCCCAATCCAGAGCCAGGTTCCAGATACAGCCTAGAAGTCAGTCAACAATCAATGTTTAGGCTGAGCGCTAGTGATTCATGCCTATAATCCTAGCTACTCAGGAGGCTGACATCTGAGGATTGGCATTCGAGGCCAACTCAGGCAGCCAAATCCAACAGATTCATATCTCCAATTAAGGAGCAAAACGCCACACATGGAGGCATGGCTGAAGTAGTAGAGTGCCAGCCGGTGAGTGGAAAACGCCAAATGGGAACACAAAGCCCAGCATTCCAGCACCAGTACTGGCAATACACACACACACACACACACACATACACACACACACACACACACACACACACGACTGATGACTGGTGTATTCATGCATAAGAAAGTTTTATTCAACCAAAAAAATAAAGTTATGTTGCTTTCAGGAAAACCTACACAACTGAAGATCATAACATCCCATGAAATAAGCCAGATTCAGAGAGTCAATTGTGACATGCTTTCTCTCTCATGTGGAATTGAGGATGGGAAGGAAGAGACATAGAAGTAAAGGGGTGGGAGCAATTATGGACAGAGAAAGGGAAAGTGGGGGATAAGAAATGGCAATGGAGAAGGTGAATATGATAAAAACACATGTGTGCGTATTTATATACAGGCATGGAAATGTCATCGTGCAACTTCCTACTCTGGGGGCTATTAGTATTGGTTGTTTTTAGGAAGTATTTCTTTCTTTTTTTTAATTGACTACATAAGTCCCAGGGCTTGGAATTATGCGCTCAGCTTTCAAGATGAACCTATTTTCTAGATCTCCTGATGCTTTGGTGATGCTGAGATGTGAACTCAGGGCCCAACACTTGCTAAGCAGGTGCTATTCCCCTTGAGCCATGTCCCAAGCCTGTGGGGCCGCTGCTTTGGAAACTCAATTAATATTCCTTTGCCTTATTTATTTATTTGTTTGTTTGTTTGTTCATCCATCCCAGGAAGGAAACTCCAGGAGACTCTTATCTCCAAAAAGCCGGAAGTGGAGCTGTAACTCAGAGTGGTAGAGCTCTAGCCTTGAGCAAAAGAGCTCAGGAACAGTGCCCAGGCCCTGAGTTCAAGCCCCAGGACCAACAAAAAAAAAAAAGGAAAAGAAAAAAGTGGGCACTTGAATGTTGCCTTAGCTGAGTGGTACTATATGACTGTGAGGCTGTTCCCTCACTGTGTGCTTTCTAAGAGGGAAAGAAATCTGAAACCCCAAGGACAAAAGCCCTCAGCTTGGATCTCTCAGCCACAGCTGGTTTACTCCCGAGTTTCTTCCCTTTCTCTGACCACTTGCAATGTCTCCATCCACTTCCAGTATTTTTTTTTTTTTGGTCAATTGTGGGGCTTGAACACAAGGCATAGGCCTTGTCCCTGAGCTTTTTCCACTACCGGCTAGCACTCTACCACTTTGAGCCACTGCTCACTTCCGGTTTCCTGGAGAGTTCATTGAAGATAGGATTCTCAGGGACTTTCCTGCCTGGGGCTGGCTTTGAACTTGAAAGCCAGGCGTGGGTAACTCTCGTCTGTAATCTTCAGCCTCCTGAGTAACTAACTGTAACTAGATTTACAGACGTGAGCCACTGGTGGCTGACGTTGCTTATTGTATTAGCTCATTGGATCCTTGCAAGAGCGCGCAGGTGTTAAAGGGAATTTCTAACATCCTCCATATGACAAACGCAGAACTGAGGCACCAAGCTCTGGGGTCACATTAGGGAGGAACTCAAGGGGCAGCTATTGTCAGACATTGCCAACCATTTTCTTTATTTGCTCTTTCTTGTCGACTGCCTGTGCAACACTGAGTCACACAACCATCACACTCATTGTACATACACATGCACACACACACACACACACACACACACACACACACACAGGAACCTCATGTTACATGACCCAGGCTCTGGATTTCTGGATTCCCTTCTCTGGGAAATAAACAGGAAAAGGTCACAGCTGTCAGGGAAATCTCACCCTGGAAAGTGATCACACCCCAGAAGTTTTCCTAGACAGCTGAGTGGCCCCGGAAGGAAGTGGTGACATCTGCTTCAGTGAGTCTTCTGGCAGAGATGCCTGGGGGGAACAATAATAGAACACTTGACTCTAGCAAGTGTGTGTGAGGAGTGGAGACCACAGGTTTCTTTCCACACAGAGACAGTGTCCTCAACTCTTAATGGTCCCGAACTCAGCACTGGGAGGCACACAGTGAACGGCTGGTGAGGGACTTGTGCAGGCTACCCGGGCAAGTGAACTTCTACCCAGACGCTCTGCTCCAGGCCTAAGAAAATGTGCCGAGCACTGCTTGTCATGAACGTGGAGAGAAGCCAAGGGTAAGCGAAGACTTTACTATCCATGTGTCTTTTTTTAAATCTCTTCAATACCTTTTTAAAAAAAAATGTAATTAGAAAGACAAGATATCCATGGCTCATAGGTGTGATCCTAGCTACTCAAGAGGCTAAGATCTGAGGATCAAAGTTCAAAGCCAGCCTGGGTAGAAAAATTGAAATTTTTATCTCCAATTCACCACCAAAAAGCCAGAAGTGGAGGTGTGACTCAAGAGGTAGAGTGCCAGTCTGGAGAACAAAAAAATGAAAGAAAGAAATACTGAGGGAGAACACTCAGGCCCTCAGTACTCAGTGCTCAGTACTCAAGCCTCAGTACTGTACAAAAGTTTTTTTTAATTGAATTGACACCAAAACTTATTTGTGGATTTTTTGTATGGTTTCAATGCATATATGCCCAGCTTATTTACTGGTCATTTCTACCCCTATTGTCACAAATTACTGCACTTAATTATTTTGTGCTTGAACTCAGGGCCTGGGCAATGTCCCTAAGCTTTTTCACTCAAGGCTGGTGCTCTACCACTTGAGCCACAGCTCCACTTCTGGTGTGTGTGTGTGTGTGTGTGTGTGTGTGTGTGTGTGTGTGTGTGTGTTAATTAGAGATAAAAGTCTCCCAGACTTTCTTCCTATGCTGGCTTCAATCTTGATTCTCAGATCTCAACCTCCTGAGTAGCTAGGATTATAGGCACAAATCATGGGCTAAGCCCAGCTCTTTCATTCACACTTTTATCTTAGAATTGCTTCAAGGAGAACCCAAACTTCTAGAAACATATCTTATAAATTGTCTATGCACATATGCAAAAATGACATATATCCAATTTATTTATTCAGTATTATATAGACACAATAAAATGCTGGAAGTTATATATCCAAAGGAGACTGATTATTTGTAGCATGTTATACATTCACAATGGAATACTATGCAGTCATATGCAGGAATGAGAAAGTCTGTCTTGATGGGAAATGATCTGAGCCAGATTAAGAACCAAAACAATGCAAGCTACATACAGCACAGGGTAAAATCACTAGCATGCATGTAAAACAGCTCGTGTGTATGTGTGTACAGGTGTGTCCATTTGCACAGAGCCATCAGCTTTTCTGTAGGAGAATCAAATCTACACCACCCTTACTGTCCTAAGAAGACTAGAAGAGCTAGGAAGGGAGAAAGCTTGCCACAGCGGCTGGATGTCTTTTGATTTCTAAACAATGGGCAGATTTTGGAAGGATAAAGGTATCACCAAAAAATAAAAAATAAAATAAAGATATCACCAAGGTTATTGATGCATAGATAAAAAGGAGATGTCTCATTCTTCACTATATGTCTTTTTTGGGCCCACAGAATCTGAGATAAGTCAGAGGCTGGTCAGCTCCTGGGTTCTTGCTTCAAGCCATTGGGACCCCTCGGGGCTGGCCCCATGGGCCCCTGCATTTCTGCAGATTGGCCCAGAAACCAGTTCCACTTGCTTCTGTGTAGACAGCACCTTCTCAACACCCAGTCTCCTCTAGGACATGTCTGTCTAGCAGCCTGGGAGACTGACATGCTCATCTGACCACAGCCTAGATTGCTGTTGGAAAGGCCACTCCATGGAAGGCTTGTTACTGGGGTGGTGTCTCTTGGACAGCATCTTCACCCATCATGTCCTTGTACTGCTGCTTGAAGAAGCCGAGCTGTCAGGACAGAGAGAGAAAGAGAGTTGGGCTCCGGCAGCAGAGAATGGGGTAGAGTGGGGGACACCACAGGTAAAGGTTGTATAAACCAGGAGGGAAGGCAACAAGGGCTGAGAAGGGCCAAAAACAAATGGCACAGAGTGTAGGCAGTGAGAAAATAGCATCAATGTTGTGTTGGGGCTAGGAAGTATAACAAGAACCAGGTAGGGTGGCTCATTCCTGTGGTCCCAGCTTGTAGGAAGGCAGAGATAGGGAAAACCATGTGAGTCACAGACTCAGAGAGAGGGAAGGCCACCTTGAGGTAGCAAGTATGTAAGACCCCATCACAACAATAAAAACCAAGGGAAGGTGGTTCATGCTTATCACCTTGGCCACACAGGAAGCATAATAGGGGGACTGCAGTCCAGGCTGACCCAGGCTACAATGAAAAACTCTATCTCAAAAATGTCCAAAGTGGGGCTGGGGATATGGCCTAGTGGCAAGAGTGCCTGCCTCGTATACATGAGGCCCTGGGTTCGATTCCCCAGCACCACATGTATAGAAAATGGCCAGAAGTGGCGCTGTGGCTCAAGTGGCAGAGTGCTAGCCTTGAGCAAGAAGAAGCCAGGGATGGTGCTCAGGCCCTGAGTCCAAGCCCCAGGACTGGCCAAAAAAATGTCCAAAGCATAAAGGATGGGAGTTGAGCTATACCTGCCTAGCAAGCATGATACCTTGAGTTCAAACCCCAGGACTGGCAAGATTGTGTATTTATTATTTATTTTAATTGTAATATTATTTAACATTATATTTTATTATTTCATTGTCTGTTGGGGTTTGGACACCCCCTTTCTCCCCCCACGGGGAGAATGGTAACCACAAACTCTATGAAAGAGCACTCAGCCTGGCCCTCTGCCAGCAGAAGGCCAAAGGCGTGCTCACATGGGCAAGCGCTAAGTTGAGGAAGGGTTGCTGAAGCTTCCCCTCCCCCCACCCCCCCCACATGTTACCAAGGGCGGAGTCGAAAAGGAAGGCATCAGGGACACGCTGCGGTGGTGGGAAGCGTCTCAAAGACTTTAATATGGAAGGGCACTTATATAGAAGTAATGGCGGGAAAGAAAGGGGGGCTGGCCAAAGGACCAGTCATAGGCTAGGGGTCACGTTCATCAAGTGACCTCACGAAACTTCCCACATTAAAAAAAACAAAAAGGGGGAGATGTTGGGGATTATTATGGCCTGGGAAAGGCTGCCCTTCCACCAGCCTTGGGACAATGGAAGTCCCTCCCACCTTCTGGCCTCCACCCCTTGGGAGGTGAACACGTGCGTGCCACCATGATGGGGTTGTCCCGCCCACAAAGGGAAGTTTCGTGAGGTCACTTGATGAACGTGACCCCTAGCCTATGACTGGCCCTTTGGCCAGCCCCCCTTTCTTTCCCGCCATTACTTCTATATAAGTGCCCTTCCATATTAAAGTCTTTGAGACGCTTCCCACCACCGCAGCGTGTCCCTGATGCCTTCCTTTTCGCCTCCGCCCTTGGTAACATGTGGGGGGACTGGGGGGAGGGGAAGCTTCAGCAACCCTTCCTCAACTTAGCGCTTGCCCATGTGAGCACGCCTTTGGCCTTCCGCTGGCAGAGGGCCAGGCTGAGTGCTCTTTCATAGAGTTTGAGGTTACCATTCTCCCCGTGGGGGGAGAAAGGGGGTGTCCAAACCCCAACATAATGGCGCCCAGAAGGGGGACCGAATCGTACGGCCGAGAAGTTCGGGGTACAGTATCCCCACAGATTGTGCTAAGTAGGGTTTTAGAGGAGGGTCCTGCCCATCCAGATGGGGCAGAAGCATGGAGACAAGACAGGCCAGACATGGGCTCGCGGGACACGGCGCCAGAGAGTTGCCCCGCCATGGCGATTTGGCGCCAGGCGGCGGAGGGAGCAGGGCGCGCCTCCCGCGGAAACGTGTCAGTGCCGGAGTGAGAGGACGGTGACCCCGGGCTGGGGTCGGTTCTGCTCTGCGCGCCCCGAGCCAGACAGCCCGGCACTCGCAGTGGTGCTTGAGAAGCAGTGGGTGGCCGAGCGCCGGAGCGGTTTGGCTTGCGCGGGCTGAGCGTGAGTACACTGGGCTCCGCGCGGCCCCGGGTTTGCGAGCTGCGTGCGCTGGGGCCCGCGTGGCCCCGGGCGGCACCAGGCGTCTTTTGCGGTAGCATTTGGGCAGCCGAGTGTGGCGGGCCGAGCACGGCGTGGCGGAAGCGCGGTTCCGCCATGTGGGAAGCTGTGGCATGGCGGCGGCAGAGCGCTGCTTTGGCCAGGCTTGTATTTACAGTGGCTGGGCTGGAGCCAGCAGCTTGCCTGCAGCCCCAGCCTGCGGATAGAGTTAAAAAAAAAAAAAAAAAAAAAAGGCGTGGCGTGCAGTTTAGGCCATGGGCCGGCAGCCCCGGAGTGGCTGGACCTGCTGCAGCCCGGCAAACTGCTTTATGCCCGCCGATGGTCGTTAAGCTCAGAAATTAGGGTGAGTTGGTTGAATCCTGATTTCTCTGACTTAACACACACGTGGAGCGCAATGGGGTACGCCATATTGGAGGCGGGGCCCCACCAATTCCCCCCAGGTGAGGGGCGTGCCAGACTCCCCTGGGCTGGGCGGGGACTCAGACTAACAGGCCTCAAGCGATTGCGCTGCAGCTGAGAGGGGCTAGCACCCCGCTGTGCTTGCCTGCACGTTTTCTCTCTGTGTCAGACTTACAGCTGCAGACGGGTTGGAACCAGGAAAGTCTCAAATTATAAACTAAAATGGAATATTAAAAGGAAAACAAAGGGGCTGGGGATATAGCCTAGCGGCAAGAGTGCCTGCCTTGGATACACGAGGCCCTAGGTTCGATTCCCCAGCACCACATATACAGAAAACGGCCAGAAGCGGCGCTGTGGCTCAGGTGGCAGAGTGCTAGCCTTGAGCGGGAAGAAGCCAGGGACAGTGCTCAGGCCCTGAGTCCAAGGCCCAGGACTGGCAAAAAAAAAAAAAAAAAAAAAGGAAAACAAAGAGTTTTGATACAGCAATAGGTAATTTGACTGAACTTCCTTCCATGTTTACCAGTTCAAAGATATGAAATCAACTGGAGTTTTTCTAGATGAATAAAAGGGTTTGCTTGTCCACTGTGATTTAAAAAATTGTCATGTTGGGAGTGTGTAATTAACAGGTTTCCCTTTTGTTTTTTATTCAACCACGTGGTTCTATTATGGGCAAATTAATATCATTTGCCGCTGGAATTCCAGAAAATTTAAATGGCCAATCAAAGCAATTTTAAAGAGCGCTCAGGTATTTTTGTGTGTGTGTGTGTGTGCACGCGTGTGGTTGTTGGTAAGATTTAAAAGCATAACAATAGGTTTTCAGCCCAATGTTCGATGCAAATAAAGGTGCCTATGAAAAATTTCCATAAGGTTCAAATATGCAACATGTGGTAAAAGTACACCAGTATGTTATTTTATATTCAGTGTGTTTCCATAAGGTTCAAATATGCAAAATGTGATAAAAGTACAATGGTATAAAATCAGCATGTTATTTTATACTCAGTGTGTTAAAAGTTAAGTGTGCATGTAGTCTTAACAACTCTTGGCATAAATTAAGATTTTACCTTCCCATTTTTCTCTCCTGTGTTCTCATAAACTCTCAAGATCAAGGAATTGAGATTGCTTCATACAAATGTGACTATTAACCTCAGCTTTCCTGACCCAGGATTAATATATTGCTTTATAGGATACAGGTGGACAGATGTGCTAGCCGCCTGGAGGGTGGCAGCTCCTGGATATAGGAAGATGCCACCACAGTCTGTTCCCAAACTGCCTTGTTTCACTACTAATGATTCTTTGCTCTCTCTCCCATTGGAAGCTGCTCGAATGATTTATGAGCCTTGTGAGGATGTGAATAGTTCCATCTTAACAGTTACTCCAGGTTAAATCACCATAGTTATGTTAGTGGTCACAGCTAGCCAGGTAAATTTTGTGATTAAGAAAGTCTTTGAATTTTGTGATTAAAAAAGTCTTTTCACCCTGCTTAAACCAAAAGGGCATCGATATACCAGAGCCAGAAATGCTGAAAAAATTTTGAACACCCTAACCAATCTATATAGAAATTTTGCAGGCAACCCAGAGCGAGATGTGACAGTCTATCCAGAGATGCCACTGCAGCCTTGCCTAGAGTTCCCCATCGCATGGCATGGAACTTGCCAAATGGGGATGAGGGACGCAGCCACTTCCGAGACTGAGGATTCCACAATGCTTTAACCCTTTGCCCTTGGTTGTCATTTATCTGTGTTCTCTTTCACTTGCCAGTGGGATTCAATGGCGTGATTCAAGTTGATGGCATGTAAATCTCATGTTCTCTAAGTGTTATAGCCAAACCTTCACAAGCAGTTTTTGGTCAGTTCTCAACGAGTTACAAATGGATTATCTCTGTTGTGTTTTTTCCTTGTTGCTCAATTGGGAATAAAAAGGGCTTGTAGGACTATGACTCCCTGGATAGTTCAAAGCCAGCCCAGGCAAAAGGAAAAAATCTCTCCCAAATCCCACCTCCCAGTTAAACAGCAAAGAGCCAGATTGAGAGCTCAACCACAGAGAGTGAGCAAAAGGCTGAAGCAGCACCGTGACTCAAGTGGTAGAGCACTAGCCTTGAACAAAAGTGCTCATGGACAATGCTCAGGCCCCGAGTTCAAACGCGGATGGGAAAATGCAATTCCAGCCACAAACGTTAAAATTCCTGGGACTTAGCCAGTCCAGGAGACGGAAAGGTGGAGTGGAGTGAGAGGAGAATGGTGCCATATTATCCTAAAGGGAGCTGCCTTGTTTCACCCTTTCAAAATGGATCAGAGCCAGGAAATCGAGAGAGATAATTCCTGTCCATTTTCTTCTTTTCTGCCAGTTGTATATAGGTATATATATATATATATATATATATATATATATATATTTGCCTCTGACTGGCTATGCCAAACCAGTTTTCTATCATTAAACACTTCTTTCAGTCGTTTCTCCTTACTCGTTCACTTTACAATTGGGTTTATGCTCCAAAAGGGAACTGTTCCTGGCTTATGCCCAGGGTGTGTTCTATGCCATTCATGCCAACCAACTCTGAGAACTTGTCAATACTTTGCCTGACCTTTTCAAAAGTGTCTTTCGACAGAGTAACATCTCTTGCTGAGATCACCAATTGGAAATTTGCCGTTCACAGTCATCACCCTAACACAGGCCTGGACCCTGGAGGCACTAGCCTTGGAAACTTCTGGGTATGCCAAAGACGCAGGGGGGGCTGGAGAAAACCATAGCGCTCTCTGGCCCTAGTGACCATACTCATGGTAATGATGGGAACTTTTTGCCAGCTACACCGGACTGCCAGGCTGACCAGGGGCCCTTGATTTACGTCGCCCCCTTGACAGCAGGAAGTAGCTACAGAAGATGAGACCTCCACCCATACTCCCTGCCTGGTGGCCGCTGGTGTCATAATTTAAAAAAAAAAAAGGGGGGGGGAGGTATTCCCCAGGATTAATTAAGGATTCCCTAGGATTAATTAAGGATGGTTATGCTTATGTTAATCATCAAGAAATTTTAAATCATCCCAAATCAGTGTGGGATGGAGTACTGTATATGTGTTTTTCCAGATTGGAAAATTAAACCCAGAGCACCCGCTCTGGAGAAATGTTTTCTTGTTCTCTCCAGGAAAAGGAGGACTATGTTGGACTTCTGCTCTCCCATGAAAATATGGAAAGTAGGACTGCCTACGGTAGGAAGCAACCAAGCTTCCTTTCCTTGTTTGCTTTCTAGATTCCTTCTTGAGCGTCTCATGGCTCAATGTTTTGCTGTGGCAATACTGCCTACAGCGTCACACAAAGAAACTAAAGGAATTTTGCACCATGCTTCTTCCTTTCCTCTCCCCCTGCTGCTAGACTTGGGGAGTCCCGTTGGAAAGAAAATAGGAGCTGAGGGTATTGACACTCAACCCCAATGTTTTATGATAGAAATGTTTAAAAAAAGTAAACGCAAAGGTTTAGCACCTTGGCTTCAATGTTTATATAAAAGAATGTTTCACTAATCACTTATGTTTGAGTTATCAGCTACTGTGAACTGCCGGGAATGCCAGAGTTTCAGCTTCTACCTCACCAACAAAAGAGGGCTGCTGTCTGCACCTTCCTGCCCTTGGCAGAAACCAGCTGAGGATTCTGACTTCTGGACATAGCCAGATGGATGGACCCTTACCTACCCCTCACCCCAGTTTTGTGGAAGGGGCCCCACAGATCTTATGTCAGCATTTGCCTTATGCCCACACATGCCATGTGTTTACAGCATCCCCTGCTCATTAAAAAAACAAAAAGGGGGAGATGTTGGGGATTATTATGGCCTGGGAAAGGCTGCCCTCCCACCAGCCTTGGGACAATGGAAGTCCCTCCCACCTTCTGGCCTCCACCCCTTGGGAGGTGAACACGTGCGTGCCACCATGATGGGGTTGTCCCGCCCACAAAGGGAAGTTTTGTGAGGTCACTTGATGAACGTGACCCCTAGCCTATGACTGGTCCTTTGGCCAGCCCCCTTTCTTTCCCGCCATTACTTCTATATAAGTGCCCTTCCATATTAAAGTCTTTGAGACGCTTCCCACCACCGCAGCGTGTCCCTGATGCCTTCCTTTTCGCCTCCGCCCTTGGTAACATGTGGGGGGACTGGGGGGAGGGGAAGCTTCAGCAACCCTTCCTCAACTTAGCGCTTGCCCATGTGAGCAAGCCTTTGGCCTTCCGCTGGCAGAGGGCCAGGCTGAGTGCTCTTTCATAGAGTTTGTGGTTACCATTCTCCCCGTGGGGGGAGAAAGGGGGTGTCCAAACCCCAACAATTGTCATTATATTTTGTATGTGTGTGCCAGTATTTGGGCTTGATCTCAGAGCCTGAGTGCTGTCTCTTAGGTTTTTCATTCAAAACTTAAACTCTACCACATGAGCCACAGCTCTACTTCCAGCTTCTTCCTGTTTCATTAGAGATAAAAGTCTTGGAACTGGGAATGTGGCTTAGCAGTAGGGTGCTTGCCTAGCAGGCATGAAGCTCTGGTTTCAATTCCTCAGCACCACATATAAACAGAAAAAGCTGTAAGTGGCACTGTGGCTCAAGAGGTAGCGTGCTGGGGCTGGGGATATAGCCTAGTGGCAAGAGTGCCTGCCTCGGATACACGAGGCCCTAGGTTCGATTCCCCAGCACCACATATACAGAAAATGGCCAGAAGCGGCGCTGTGGCTCAAGTGGCAGAGTGCTAGCCTTGAGCGGGAAGAAGCCAGGGACAGTGCTCAGTCCCTGAGTCCAAGGCCCAGGACTGGCCAAAAAAAAAAAAAAAAAGAGGTAGCGTGCTGGCCTTAAGCAAAAAAGCAGCCAGGGACAGTGCTCAGGCCCTGAGTCCAAGGCCCAGTACTAGGGAAAAAAAACAAACACATGATCATCTCCATAAATATACAAAAAGTCTTTAAAATTTTAGCATCCATTAGCTGGACACCAGTAGCTCACACCTGTAATCCTAGCTACTCAGGAGGCTGAGATCTGAGGATTGCAGTTCAAAGCTGACCCAGGAAGGAAATTGTGTGCCTCTCATCTCCAGTGAATTATTCAGAAAAAGTCAGAAGTAGCACTGGGGATCAAGTGGTAGAACACTGGTCTCGAGAAAAAAAAATCTCAGGGACAAAACTTAGGCCCTGACTTTAAGGCCCATGGACAGCACACATGCCGAAAGAAACAAGAAAGAAAGAGAGAAAGAGAGAAAGAAAGAGAGAAAGAGAGAAAGAAAGAAAGAAAGAAAGAAAGAAAGAAAGAAAGAAAGAAAGAAAGAAAGAAAGAAAGAGAGAGAGAAAGAGAGAGAGAAAGAAAGAGAGAAAGAAAGAAAGAAAGAAAGAAAGAAAGAAAGAAAGAAAGAAAGAGAGAGAGAGAGAAAGAGAGAAAGAGAGAAAGAAAGAAAGAAAGAAAGAAAGAAAGAAAGAAAGAAAGAAAGAAAGAAAGAAAGAAAGAAAGAAAGGAAAGAAGAAAGGAAGGAAGGAAGGAAGGAAGGAAGGAAGGAAGGAAGGAAGGAAGGGAAGGAATGGAAAGAAGGAGAGGAGAGGAGGGAGGGAGGGAGGAAGGGAGGGAGGTACGTCAACATAATGAAGGCTTTAAGTTTAAGTGACATACCAGTAGCCAACTTTGTACTACATGGGGGAAATTTGTGGCCACCTTCTCTACAGTGAGGAAAGACAAAGGCATCTACTCTCTCCACTCTTAATCTTCTCCTAGAACTCATAACCAGAGCAATAAGGCAAGAAAAATAAATAAAACAAACACACCAGACACCAGTGGCTCTCACCAGTAATCCCAGCTACTCAGGAAGCTGAGATCTGAGGATCACAGTCCAAAGCCAGCCCAGGCCAAAAAAAAAAAAAAAAGTTTGTGAAACTCTTATCTCCAAGTAACCACCAGAAAGCCAGAAGTGGAGCTGTGGCTCAATGTGGTAGAGCATTAGCCTTGAGCAAAGGAGCTCAGGGACAGCACCTAGGCCTTAAACCAATAAGGAGAGGGAGATAAAGAGAATACAAATCAAAAGTACATTGAGATTGCATCTCATCCCAGTCAGAATGGCCATCATCAAGAAAACAAATAACAAGCAGGGTGCCAGTGGGGTATACCTGTAATCCTAGCTACTTAGGGGGAGGCTGAGATCTGAGGATCATTAGATAGGAAAGCCCATGAGACTCTCATCTCCAATAAACTACTCAGAAAAAAGCCAGAAGTGGTGCTCTGACTCAAATGATAGCACAAAGAGGCTCAGGGATAGCCCTCAGGCCCTGAGTTGAAGCCCCAAGACTGGCAAAAAAGGAAAAGAAAAAAGAAAACAAATACCAAATGCTGGTGGGAATGTGGGGGAGTGACCCTCATAACAAAGGAGGGAATCCAGGACAAGTCTTTAATTAACTATTTTCAGCCATGTATTTCTCCGTGTCTTTTTGTTTCTCTTTATGCCAGTCCTAGGGCTTGAACTCAGGGCCTGGGCAACTGTCCTTGAGCTTTTACACTCAAGGCTAGCACACTACCATTTGAACCACAACTCAATTTCTGGCTTTTTGATGGTTAACGGGAGTTACGAATCTCACTTTCCTGCCCAGGTTGGCTTTGAACCATGATCCTCAGATCTCAGCGTCCCGAGTAGCTAGGACTGCAGGTGTGACCCACTGGCCCCCAGCACCATCTGATTCTTAATGAAACATGAATGTGGTCTTGATAGAATTGTTGTGTTCTAGACTTATCTCCTGACTGCGATGGGGGTGCACTGCCTAGCGGGGATAAATCACAGTCCACAGAAGGGAAGCCAACTTTCCTCCCTCCTTGGTTGGCATGTAAGCCTTCCCCTCCGGGAGGGCCCATGGCTCTCCCACACAGCACCCACACCAGGGTCTCCCAGAGAGGAGGCAGAGAGGCCCTGGAAAAAACCAGCATTTGGAGGAACAACTCATTCCCACAGAGCCCATCTCCCCTCACCTGTGTTCAGATCACAGCACCCCCAACACCCCAAATTTCCAAGCCATCCCTCCTTTCAAGCCAGACTGCCTCCAGCTGCTCCTGAGACTCCAAACAGCTAACCCATCAGATGGAGCCCCACATTCACACAGTCCCCCCAGCTTCCCCCAGCCCTGGGGTTCTACTCACCACCCAGGAGGAGCTGAACTCCCAAGGCCAAAGCCATCACGAAGCAGCACACTGGAGGGAAGTGGAGGGGTGCTCAGCCTCCCTGGGGTGGGGGGTAGTTAAAATAGTGACTCAGGGCCTCAAAGGGCAGGAGGCGGGGTAAAGCAAGGAAGAAGGCTCTGGTGAATCGGAACACAGGGGAGGCTGGGCACCAGTGGCTCACGCCTGTCATCCTAGCTACTCAGGAAGCTGATATTTGAGGCTCAAGGTTCAAAATCAGTCCAGGCAGGAAAATCCATGAGACTGTCATCTCCAATGAATCAGCAAGACATGGAAGTGAAGGTGTGGTTCAAGTGGAAGAACACCAGCCTTGAGCAAAAGAAGAAGGAGAAGGAGAAGGAGAAGAAACAAAAAGCTAAGGGACGGCACCCCCACACAGAGGTCAAGCCCCAGGACTGGCCCAACTTAAAACAACACTAAAGACACTGCTAGAAAATTCTCTCTTACTGTTCTCCTGGACAAACCAGCACTATTTACAAAGGTCTGGATTCTTTCTCCTAAAGACCTTGGTTTTCCAGTGCCTGTGAGCAGGGTCCATAGCTCTTCTGGGCCTTGGGGCTCTCTGAGTGCACAAAAGTAGAGAGGAAGGAGGCTAGACAAGCAGCAATAGAAGCCCCAAAGGGAAGCTGGAGTGTGTCAAGGGTGTGGGAAGATGGTCAGGGTGTTTGTTTAACAAGCAGAGCCTCCCTCTCTCTTTTTGCCAGGCATGGTAGCACTCTGCTGAGGCAGGAGGATTATGAGTTCTAACCTAGGTTACATAACACCTTGTTCTGAAGAGAAAAACATACATGATCAACAAAATGGTAGTACATACAAAAGGCTCAGCAGTAAGAACAGATTGAAAAAGTGTATTCACATGGCCGAACCCAATCTTTCCTTTGTGCCAGTACTAGAACTTGAATTCAGGGGCTGGGTACTGTCCCTTAGTTTTTTCACTCAAGGTTAGTCCAGCTCCTCCACTTGAGCCATAGTTCCACTCCAGGCTTTTTCTGCTTAACTGGAGATAAGTGTCTCATGTACTTTGTGCGCTAGCCAGGTTGGAACTGTGCTCCTCAGATCTCAGCCTCCTGAGTAGCTAGGATGACAGATGTGAGCCACTGGCACCCAGCTGAATTCAATCTTGCCTGAAGTCAAAGACAGACAGTAGACTGTATGAGGTACAGTCAAGTCATAAAAAGTTAAAGAACAGGGAAAAAATAATAAGGTAGGCTAGAAATCAGAGCAGTGACTCTCCCAGGCCATCAGAGACATGCTTAAAACATCTGGTACAAATATCATTTGACACTTCATAGTGTCCAGGCCCTGAGTTTAAGCCCCAAAACCAACAAATAAATAAAAGACAATAGTAATAATAATCAAAACAACAACAAAACTAAAGCATTAAAGACATGATCCTATAAAGAAAGAACCCAGGAACAGAGTTTGAAGGCTAAATTATTTGACAAAACCTATACCTACAGCATAATTTGGTTTTTGTATATGTGAAAGTTATTTAAAATATCTACAGTGAAGATTAAGTGTCAAGTATTTAATGTGCACTGCACTGTGGGGGATTTTATATGGCACTATAATTTGAACATGGGACCTCATGCACGCTGGGAAAGTGTTCTATCAAAGGAGCCACTCTACTTCTGCTTTAGCCATTTTTTCTGAAAGAATCTACAGGTTTTTACCAGGGTTAGCCTTATACTATGGTCCTCCTACCTATGTGTCTTGTGAAGCTGGGATTACAGGCACGAACCAGCATGCTCAACCCTATAAAAGTTCTCTACACCAAAATTTTAACCTCAATGTTAAAATTTAATGGACTAAAGAAATTAATTTGGGGGCTGGGAATGTGTCAGTGGTAGAACGCTTGCTTAGCATGCCTAAAGCCCTTGGTTCGATTCCTCAGTACCACATACACAGAAAAAGCCAGAAGTGGTGCTGTGGCTCAAGTTGTAGAGTGCTAGCCTTAAGCAAAAGAAGCTCAAGGACAGAGTAGAGGCCCTGAGGTAAAGCCTCAGGACTGGCACAAAGAAAGAAACTATTTTGGGTTTACCAAGGATGCTCTTGAAGGGAATTCAGCCAAGGGTAGAAGTGAGGCTCCCCTGAAAAGCATCATGTTGGCAGTTGAACAGCAAACCTCACCCCCTGTATAAGAAGCATGTGGTCAACAATTCTGTGCCTCTGTGAACTTCCCTCTGGGTTTGGAACCCTAAAGTATTTTTTGTTGCCAGGCCTGAGGCCTAGCACTGTCCCTGAGATTTTTTTATTCAAGGTTAGCACTCCACTTCTGAGTGTGTGTGTGTGTGTGTGTGTGTGCGCGCGCGCGTGCACGCGCGCGCATGTGTGCTTAATTGGAAAGAAAAGTCTTAAGGTCTTTCCTCCCCAGGCTGGATTCAAACCATGATCCTCAGATATCAGCTTCCTGAGTAGCAAAGATTATAGGCATGAGCCACCAGCATTCAGCAACAAGGTAATTTTAAAAATAATAACACTAATTCTCTATTTCTTCCATTTTCACCATTTCTTGTCTTTTAGACCCAATCTTCCATAATATCATATCTCATACATCATCTTTTATTTTGGACTTCCGTCCACAATAGGCTTGAGGTCAATGTTTTGCTGATTCCAACAAAAGTGAACATTTCCAATTTTGTCTCAGTTGTAGTGTCACTTGACACAGCAGAAGTGTTTTGTTTCCCACTCCATTTCAGAGGAAAAATAAGGGTGAAAGGTAGCAAGATTCACTGTCACTGCTGTTCCTCAGTTTAGGCATGTTCAGGAGGCCCCAACTTGTTGGGTACCGCATGATGAGAACCACCAACTCTAGCAGGCAATGGGGTTGGGGGCGGGGGAGGCCTGTAATCCCAGCAATGGGAAAAAAAGAGAATCCAAAAAATCAAGGCCAGCATAGGCTACATCTACTCTAGCCCTGCCAACCCAACAGGTGCAACTTAAAAGCCAATACATCCAGGAACATTTTCATAGCAATATAAATTTATGTTAAGTGAATCGTCATGATGATAATACACATTTTAAGCCAGGTACCTGTGGCTCACACCTCTAATAGTAGCTACTTCAGGAGGCTGAGATCTGAGGATTAGGATTTGAAGGCAACCCAGACAAGAAAGTTACCTCCAATGAACCACCAAAAAAAAAAGAAAAAAAGTCTAAAATGGAGCTATGGCTCAAGTGGCAAAGCACTAGCCTTGAGTAAGAAAGTTCAAGGAGGCCAGGCACTGGTGGCTCAGGTCTGTACTTCTAGCCCAGGAGGCTGAGATCTGAGGAGAGTGGTGCAAAGCCAGCCACAGCAAGAAAGTCAGTGAAACCTTTATCTCTAATGAGCCACCAGAAAACCAGAAGAGACACTGTGTGGCTCAAGTGTTAAAGCACTAGCATAGAGCAAAAGAGCTCAGGGACAGCGCCTAGGCCCTGGGTTCAAACTCCAGGACACACACACCAAGTAAATTTTGAACAACAAGCAAAAATATCCATTATGGGATACACAAGACACGTATGAGTAGATGATGGTACAGATCCCTGTGCATCTCACTGTCTACCCTCAATTCACCTGCATGTACTGTGGTGACTCAGGCCGGTCAGTGCCAGACAGGCTGGAAGTGTACATGTTTGAAAGTGTTCACACACAGTGGCAGAACTACAGTGATCCACTGTTGAGACCAGATGTGATAAGGTGACTCCACCTGACCTGGATGACCTCAATGACCTTGGCCCTGATGATTTGTCGTGATGCAATCGACTTCCTTGTCAAAGCAGGAGGTGACTCCAACCCAGCCTCTGTCCACACATCCACTACTGCAAATCCTTGCAAAAACTAAATGTCAGGGCTGGGGATATAACCTAGTGGCAAGAGTGCCTGCCTCATATACAAGAGGCCCTAGGTTCGATTCCCCAGCACCACATATACAGAAAACGGCCAGAAGCGGCGCTGTGGCTCAAGTGGCGGAGTGCTAGCCTTGAGCGGGAAGAAGCCAGGGACAGTGCTCAGGCCCGGAGTCCAAGGCCCAGGACTGGCCAAAAAAAAAAAAACTAAACGTCAAGTGAGAGCACAGAAAATGACAGAACACAGACCTGACAAATATTTTCTTAAGGGTTCCCGCTTTGGCCAGGTGGCTCAGCCCTTGTTGAATTACATTTTAGTTACATACACACTTTTCCTGATCACTTCAATGAAGATGCCCTGTGAGAAACTCCTTGAAGTTTAGTTGCATACTGTTCATTAAGTCACATCCTTTTTTTTTAAAGTTTTCCATCAAGCTTTTAATGAAAAGATCATAAAATAACAGTTTCTCATCACTGTACAGTAAGACTGCACACTTCTGAATGGAGATCAGTCGTCGGTCAATCACTTGTGTATGACACTGGAGCACTGCATACCTGCAGCTCTGACCTGAATTTTACCCTAATTCTCCAGGTATGTGAACTCAATGTGATGAGTGACAACGGCAGTGGCCAGTACAGGAGTGCGATCCTGGTGTCCCTCCCCCTCTTTGGGAAGGGTGTAAAGTAGGACATGATCCCTCTTCCAATTCCCATTAAACAAAACAGCTTTGACCCAATCCATTCCCCTGCCCCTCGAGGTATTTGCAAATGAGCCAGAGCCCAATCTACAGCCCCTGGGGGGTGGGGTGGCAGGGGGAAGCAAGTGATGGGTAGGGTAGAGAGGCTCCCCTTAACAACTGTCCCCAGAGGATCCTGCCAAGTGGAGGAGGGACCCTGGGGACCCTCCCTGTCCCATTTGAGGTCTGTTATGCAGCAATTTTTAGGTCAATAAATTACAGCAATAAATAGTAAGATGAGGTAGGGAGAGGGGTTGCTGTAGAAAATTAAAGTGGGCAACTGAAGCTGGGGGCATCCGAGGAAGGGGTCCTGGGCAGCCTCAATTCCCACAGCTCCCCCCCCCATCCCATCTGGAATGTCAGACTGAGGCTCTGGTCAGGTCCTTTGCCATTCCCTCATTCCTGGCATCCACTTCACAGGTTCAGTTAATATGGAACCCAAGATGACTGGGGGCATGGAGGAACTTGGTCCCTTCAGAGGGCCATGGCAGAAGTCACATCCTTTTGCAGATTGCGAGCCTGAGCTCAGCCAATGGGAGTGGAGGGGTGGAGCCTGCTGTGTTAGGGATAAAAGGGGAGCAGCCTGCCTGCTCTGGGCACTTGTTTGCCAAACTTTTGGCTGACATCAGACCTGTCAGCGGAGGTAAACTTTGCCTCCCCATGTTCCTTCCAAATTGGTGTCTTATTCCTACATGACATCCCAACATCCCTAGCTATTTCTAACAAGTATTTATTTACCCAACAGAACTGAGCCTCTCTTCTTTACTATGGAGAACTTTTTGTCCATGTGTGACCAGTACAAAACAAAACAAAAGGTCGTTTCAGATTTTTCTTTTTCCTTTTTCTCTTTTCTGTGTCAGCCCTGGGGCTTGAACTCAGGGCCTGGGTGCTCCCCCTGAGCTTCTTATTGCCCATGGCTAGTGTTCTACCACTCCTGGCCCACTCCAGTTGGTTTGGGGTTTGTTTGTTTATTTGTTGGTTTTACTAGTTTATTGATGAGAAGAGTCTCATGGACTTTCTTGCCCAGGCTGGCTTCCAACCCTGGTCCTCAGAGCTTAGCCTCCTGAGTAGCGAAGATTACACATGAGACACCAGCACCCAGCCAGTTTCAGAACTTTGATTTACTTCCCAGTGAAAGCACAAACATCTTTCTGTGTATGTTTTAAATTTATTAGGGAAAACATTTAAAATACACTGGTTTTTTTCCCACAATCATCTTCTGGCATTTTTTTTAATTTACTATATTTGGAGTCTCAAAAAAGAGAGGCGGCCCAGCCGCTTTTGAGCTGAAGCTGGGTGAGCTGCAGAGTTCTAGGGTCAAGCCTTCATCAAGGGAAGGGAACTCCAGTGCTCCCCACTGGCCATGATGATCTAGGATGGATCCTGCTTTACAAACTCCAGTGTGCTGACAATTTCACTCCAGTTCATCGAGAAATCTGAACCATAACTCCCAAAAGAAGCGAGGAGCTGAGGCTGACAAGAATTTTCTAGACATGAGAAAGCTAAGAAGGTATCAAGCAGCTTACACCATGATCCTCAAACCCACCTTCCAGAAACAGAACTTCAAGATAGAGGTCCCACATTATCCACAGGAGAGGAATAGGGAGCCACTGAAAGGGTGTGAGGACCAGTGGCTTACTCAGGTCTCCATCTGGGAAACCAGAGCCTAGAGGAGGAAGGGAGCCCCGGGTCTGTTTTCCAGGTAGCAATTCCAAGGGAAGTTCTCTGGGCCATGGCTGGGGTCCCGACTCCAGTCTCCAGTTGGAGTTTTGACAAGACAATGCCTCTTCTCTTCCCAAAGGGCAGGCACAGACTGGTCCCAGCTCTTCCCCGTGGAATGCTTCTTTCCCTGACTTGGACAGGAAGAGGACCAGGAAAGCTCTCCGGGAAGAAGGTACAAAGCAGAAGAGAGGGTGGCTCCTCCCTGAGCAGCCTACGTATCTGCTACCCCATTTTCTGTGAAAGCCTCTGCGACCCCATTTTCTGGCACAGCCTTCTGCTGTCCATTTGCTTCCTCCATCATTTTCTTGTACTGACGGTTGAAGAAGCCCACCTGTGGAGAGGAAGGAGAAAATCAAGAGAAGATCAGAGGCCAAGCATCCATGGCTCACACCTGTAATCCTAGCTACTCAGGAGGCTGAGTGGAAGCCAGCCAGCACAGAAAAATCTGAATTGTTATTCTCCAAGTAACCATTAGAAAAAAAAGGAAATAAAGCCAGAAATGGAAACATGGCTAAAGTAGTAGAGTGCCAGCTTTAAATGGAATACGTTAATGGAGAATGCCAGTCCTCAAATCCAAGCCGCAGTACTGGCACCATAAATAAATGAGAAGAAGAAGAGAGAAGGAGGAGGAGAGAAGGGGGAGGAGGAGGAGAAATGGGGGGGAGGAGGAGGAGGAGGAGGAATATGATAATGATGATGATCAGAAGGTCCAGTACAAGAGAGGAGAGGTGACTGAGGGAAAAGGAGCTGTCACCATTTCTGGAGCATTGGCTATGTTTCTAGCACTAGAAACCTGTGTAAACTGTGTAGTTACACAAGACTACATGGCTATCAAGTGAAAGAAACATTTATGGCCATCACAGAAAGACACAAAGATCTAGAGTGGACTCTATGAAAGAAAGCATGAAGTGAACAAAACCTGGTATGACACCATATTGAATCCTGGGCCTGCTTTCTGCTGTGTCTAGGGCAAGGGGAACACAACCACACAGAGGGAGAAGTTGGTAGAAAAGGGAGAGAGGTGAGAGGAGGTCTGGGATCCAGGGGAGGACAATGCATGGGTGCACATGAGTGTACACACACACACACACACACACACACACACACACACACACTGGAGACCTTGGAAGCAGGAGGGAGTCTCTCACAGAAAGTGACTTTGTAAAGAGAAGGGAGATCCCCACAGGAAATGACCTGGGAAGGAGGAAGGAATCTCTCACAGGAAGTGACCTAGGAAGAGGAAGGGAGTTTCTCATAGGAAGTGACCTAGGATGTGCCTTAGACTCCCAAATCACCTCGTTGCTTCCAGTAGGAAGAGTAGGATCCGAGCGTGGGGTTTGAAGTGGCCTAAAACACTCACCTTGTACAGGGCAGCTGTGATGAGGGCCAGCAGCAGCAGCCCACCCACGGAACTGCCCACGATGAGGGGAATAGGGTTGGGCACCTCGTAATTCTCCAGCACTGTCTTCACCTGATGGGAGGTGAACATGTCAGGGAATGTCAGGCCTCTTGAAGCTCAGCTTCTCGGGTGCCCAGCCTTTAGGTCCCTCCCGTCCTCTCCTCCCAGGCCCCTCTCCCAGGGCTGAGATGCAAAAGCATTCATCCATTGAGGGACACTGTCCTGCCAGGGACCCTCCCCAAACCCTCCCCTCTGGGTCTGCAAATCCCCCAACCAGCACCATGAAGTCACTACCTGGGCCCTCAGAAACGCCTCCTGGCCTGGGAGCTGGGAATACACGGCTGTGTCGAACGTGATCTCAGCCACCGTTGTGACCAACACCTTCTTCTGCAATGTCTGCCGAGGGGAGAAGTTGCTGAGGGAGCTGGGTCTGAGGCATCAAGCTCAGAGCTCCAGGACTGCCCCGGCTTGAGGACGGCCCCTCGTGCCTCAGAGCACAGGTGTACACACCTTGCTGACCCAGCCAAAGCTGAGGTTGCCCTGCAGGAGGAAGTCCAGCTGCTCCTGGATGCCAAAGGAGGGGATGTCACAGCGGAACCTCAGGCAGTCTGCAATGGAGCAGTTCTGGGGACAGAGAAGACATGTTGGACCAGCCGGTGGCAGGTGAATTTTAAGGTAAGAGACAGCATTAAACAGTGAGATTGACGGGAAGTAGCAGTCCACCTGCTGTCATGTGATTCCTGAATCAAAAATCCCTGATGTGTGACCCAAGGTGGGCGATAGCCAGGAGCCCTCTGCCCAGAGCTCTCCTCACCAGCACGGGATCTTCCTTCATACTGGCCCGGAAGTCAGACTGCTTGGGAACTATTCTCTCCGAAGAGCACTGGATAGATGGGTTCTAGAGAAAAAAAAAAAAAGATATGGAGAGAATAATGTCTCAGAGGGGGATCTCAGAGATCCATGATGGATAGGAAGGTGGGAACCTAAGTGCAAAAAGCTGCGCAGTAAGGAGCACACAGTCTTGAGTACCTGGGGGTGTAGCTTCACTTCCGTCCACACAGCTGTCCCGCCTACTTCTACAGGTACCCAGAAGTGGATGCTCACGGGCAGATCCCTCTGTCCCAGGTTATGTGCCTGCTCAGAAGTCAGAACGGAGGCCTTCGTCAGACTCACAGCTCAGCCTGTTGTCCAGGGCCCTGCTCAGCCTGAGCTGCGAGATGCCACCACCTGCCTGGTATCCGTGCTTCACCATGCCGCTCAGCTCGTGCTCTGTGGCTGAGAAGTTGAGGTATTTGGTGGAATCCTCCAAGCTGGAGAGAGAAGAGGTGAGCGTGACTTTCACGTGCCAGGGAGCTCTCTTGAGGAGAGCCTGGCTCTGTCATGATGGGACAGAGGGAGTCAGGAGGCCTTAGAATGATGTGGAATGAGGCCTGTGACTGAGCTGGGATAATAAAGGTTCTAGGAGGGTTGGGATGTAGCAGTGGCAGTGTCCTGGGTTCAATCCCCAGTACCAAAAAGAAGAGAATATATGTGTGTATATATAGACAATATTGTCTCTCTACATATAATATATATAGTATATGTTGTGTATATATATACAATATTCATGTATATATAATACATAACTGTATATTATATAATATATATGTGTGTATGTATATATATATATATATATATATATATATATATGTCCACAAACAACCAGGAGCTGTTAGCTCATGCCTATAACTCTAGCTACTCAGGAAGTTGAGATCTGAGGACCATGGTTCAAAGCCAGCCCAGGCAAAAAAGTCCTTGAGACTCTTATCTCCAAAGAACCACTAGAAAACCAGAAGTGGAGCAGTGGATCAAAGTGATAAGGCACTGGCCTTGAGCAGAAAAGCTTAGGGACAGTGTCCATGCCCCATGACCAAAATACAAAAAAGAAGATTCTAGAGGATGTGCAGATCTGACCCAAATGGTAGTGCACCTTGAACAAAAACAAAAAAAAAAAAGCTAAGTAAGAGCACAAAGCCCTAAGTTCAGTCTCCAGTTCTGGCTTGCAACCACGCGCACACACACACACACACACACACACACACACACACACACACACACACACACATACAAACGCACCTCCTGCCCTAGTTAGGTGGAGAAGAAGTTTGGTTCCAGGCACCACATGCCCACTGCATACCTGCTGACCACAGCATAGACCGCGTACTTCACCGGCAGCTCCTGCTGCAAGGTGCTCTTGCTGGTCCTGGGTGAGTTGTTCTCACTGGAGAAAGAGGACACAGCCCCTTGGGCAAGGGCCCCAGAAGGCCAGGCTAGACTGTGACACCCAGGGGAGTGGGGACAAGAGGACAAGGTGGCTCCCCTGAATCTTTTGCCACGCTCACCTGGTCACATTGGCTGTCATGAGTAGCTTGTCTCCCAACATGGCTTTGGGGGAGACATCAAAAGTAGCCAAGAAGAAAATCTGAGCGAGAGGGCAGAAGGAGGAGGTGAGGTAGGGGTGAGGCAGGAGGGGGGCAGGGAGGAGGGGTGGATGGGAGCCAGGCTGACCTGTGTGCCACCGTAGAAGATGACATGGCCGATGTGGCAGCTGGTCCTCCTGATGTTCAGATCCTGGGTCTGGGCGCTGCCACAGGTCAGGGTGAGTGGGCGCTGATGCAGCGAGCTCTTAGGCAAAGGCAAGTGGAACAGAACTGATGAGGATTAATTAGGTATCCGAGAGACTCAGCATCCCAAGAACACTGTCCTGGAACACACCTTAGGATGTTTGGGGGGGGGGGCTCAAACATGGGGCCTGGGCACTGTCCTTTAGCTCCCCCCCACCCGCAGGTCTGGTAACTCTGCCACTGAAGCCAAACCCTTACTTCCAGCTTTTTGCTGATCAATGGGACAATAGGAGTCCCATGCTTTTTTTTTCTACCAGGCTGGCTTTAAAACACAGTCCTCAGATCTCAGCCTCCTGAGTAGCTAGGATGACAGGTGTGAGCCACCAGAGCCCAGCTAGGAACTCATTTCTGATAGGCATGTCTTTAAATGCCCAAAGTGAAGTGTATTCGCCCTTCCAGCCCACCCAGCCAAGCCTAGACCTGGTGGCCTATTAGAGACTGATGAGCCATGACCCCCTAGCCTGAGCTCTGACCTAATACAACCCACTGGCTTCATCCTTTCCCAGGGAGGAGCACCTGGCTGCCAGTCACTCGCCGATAGGACAGCCCTGCTGGGTAGATGAAGGTGACCGTGGTCCCGTAGGAATCCTCGCCATCGTTGGACACTGTCACGTTCACATTTAGGTCTAGGGTGCTTCCCACCACCACAGTCTGCAGGCTGAGTGTTGGGAGTGAAAAGATGAGATGATTCTGTGACTGAGGTCAGATATGGTCTAGGGGGTGACCCATGAGGTGGGGGTGGGGGTGTTAGGTAGGCAAGGGAGAGGACATTTGAGGCCCTGGGGGAAGGGAGACAGGGCAGAGGCAGCAGAGCCAGGTCCTGGGAGGAAGGGTGTGGCCAGAAGGCAGATCTAGGGGCTAGAAGTTCACCCTGAGAAGTCGAAGGTGACACCAAGGTCATCCTGGCAGATGTGGTCAGCTCCACAGTTCTTCTCAAAGGGGAGCTGAGAGAAAAGCAAGGAAAGGTTGTGTGGAAATCTAGAGGCAGCTCCCTCTGCCCGCCAACTGGAAGCCTCAACACCACAGGAGGCCCAACTCACAGAAGCCGTGTAGTAGGTCTTCATGTTCTTATCCAACATAGGAGTGAGATTTTTGAAGGAAGACAGGGGCAGGCCCACTAGAGAGAAGTTGAGGCGCAAGGTGATGGGGGTCACCGCGTCCTCCACGCAGTCCTAGAGGTTGGAAAGTAAAAGGAGGTGCTTAGGAAATCACCAAGCAGTGACTTTGTCCAGTCGTCCTGTCTGTAAAGGGGGAGATGACAACTCGGCCTCAATGAGCAAGTGCTACTCTGCCCCACAAAACCTTGCTCACCCAGGCAGAAAACACACCCTGTTCTTTTCTCGGCCCACCCTGTTGCCAGCCTCCCCAGCAATGATGCCCACCTACACTCATGCCTGTGTCCGTACAAGGCCCTCTTACCGGGAGGAGTAATTCCACTTGTTTGCAATGCGAGCTCAGTCCAAGGACTTCATTCCAGGTCAGAATCCGTGTCTTTGTGTCCTTGAAGATGGCACGGGGAATTGGACGGCCAGGGTCCAAGGCCAGGTCAAAGGTCATGGAGCTCTGAAGGTTGCCTGTAAGGGAAAGCAGAATAGGAGAGCACCAGACAACAAGTGAGCAAACAGGAAGTTTGGAGGTTCCAGAGGCAGGGGTTGCGGAAGTTTGGGGTATCCTGGGTCACTCACCTAGCTGCTGCTTAGAACTTTCAGTAACATGAAGGCAGACATCGGCACGGCCCAGTGTCTGGACGGTGGCTTGGTGGTTCTGACACTGGAACACAGTCCTGGAGATCTCTGCAGGTGAGAAGCGGATGTTTGCAGACACCCGGAGGATGGGTCTGGTCCTGTAGGCAAACACAAAGCTGAGACGCTGTCCAGAATACTTCCTGGGAGCACTAACCTGCAAGTGGGGAGGCCTGGGGACCCTCACCCAGACCTCGGGCGGAGGAGGAATGTCTGAGGAAGGTTCTCACCTGAGCAGCAGCACACGGCCCCGGGACCCCACGGCCAGGTCCACCAGTCCATCCCGGGTGAGGTCCTGACCCCCGCTCAGCGACTGCCCAAAATACTGGAGGCTGGAGGAGAGCTGGGAGGCTGCAATCCTCTGCCCAGAAGAGGAGGAGGGGAGAGGGGGAGGGTTCTGATTAGAGTGCCAAGGTGGGTGCACCACCAAATGAACCACACATCCACTCCCAGCTTTTGGCTGCTCAACTAGACATAAGAGTCTCTCAAATTTGTCTGGTTTTGAACCATGATTCTCAGATCTCCCCCTCCTGAGTAATTAAGATTATAGACACCAGCCACTGATGCCCAGCTCACACACACACACGCACACACACACACACACGTATATATATGAACCTAGATCTGATTCCACAGTGTTACTCACTAGGCATAGCGTTGAAAATAAACTATACACCAGGTGCCAGCGGCTCATGATTGTAATCCTAGCTACTTAGAAGGCTGAGATCTGAGGATCATAGTTTGAAGCCAGCTCAGGGAGGAAGGTCCCCATGAGACTCTTATCTCCAATAAACTACTCAAAATATCCACTAGTGACTCTGTGGCCCACGTGTAGACCACTAGCCTTGAGTACAAGAAGCTTAGGGACAGCGACCAGGCCCTCAGTTCAAGCCCCAGGACCAGCAAAAAAAGGAGGAGGAGGAAGAGGAGGGAAGAGGAGGTAAAAAGAAGGGAGGGAGGGAGGGAGGGAGGGAGGGAGGGAGGGAGGGAGGGAAGGAAGGAAGGAAGGAAGGAAGGAAGGAAGGAAGGAAGGAAGGAAGGAAGGAAGGAAGGAAGGGTGTGTCTGTGTGTCTGTGTGTGTGTGTGACTGCTGGGGCTCGAATTCTGGGCCTCATATTCTCACTTAGCTCTTTTGCTCAAGGCTAGCACTCTATCATTGAGTCACAGCTCCACTTCCTGCTTTGTTGTTGTTGTTGTTGTTATCATTTGGAGATAAGAGTCTCCCAAACTTTCCTGGCCCAGCTGGCTTCAAAACTCAATCCTCAGATCTCCACCTCATGAGTAGCTAGGATTACAGGCATGAGCCACCAGTGACAAGAGAGTATTTTTTCAGTTTGCATTTGCTTGATGTTTGCCAAGGAAAGCAGCCATTTATTCTAGTGACTCCTATTGCTATGTCCCTGGGCAGAGAGATCCTAGAGGCATATTTCATGCAAGAATGGAATGAAAATCACGTATCATCCAGGGATGAGAGGAGAGATGTCGTGAAACCTATACTTAGGAGCAACAGGAAACCACTGAGAGACGGAGCACTGGGTTAGGAGTCAGAAGTTACCATTCCTAGTCCTCTGGATCCTGGACAGGTCAAATTACACCTGGAAAACAGGTTTGCTATAGAAGTAAGGCTATGGGTCAAGTGGTAGAGCAACAACTTTGAGAGAGAGGAAAAAAAGCTAATTTGAGAGAGCATGAGGCTCTGAATTCAAGCTCCAATCCAATACACACACACACACACACACACACACACACACACACACACACACACATATACACACACACCCCAAAAGCAAAATAGGCTTGCTGAGATGGGGCCTATGTATCTTTTACATTGGTGGTGATTAAGAAGCCTGAATGGGACAATTCTGGATCATGGAGCTGTGCTATGAAGCAGTACATCTATCCATCAGAGTTTCCATTTCTTAATGCCACAGGTTTAACTTGCTACAAAAGGGATGAGTGCTGGAAAAAAGGGGGTCACCTTCCTGGTGACTGTGAGAAAGGCAAGAGAAGCATCCAGACGCTGTCACAGTCATGAAGCACACCAACAGGGCCTCACCTGGGTGTGTGCAGGGCCCAAGCCCAGGCCTGGGGTGCCATGAAAGATGTAAACAGCACCGCGGTTCTCCTGCTCTCCTGGAGCCCCAACGGCCACGTCTGTCAGCTTGTCCCAGTTCACATCCCCAAGCACGGTCATGGCCGCGCCAAAGCGGCCCAAGAAATGGCCCTGTTCCCCTCGGAGAACAGACACACACCGCCACGGAGCCCTCTGCACAATACAACCAGAGTCAGCCCACCCCAGGCCGGACCACCACCCCCTACCCCCACCCAGCGCTGCCCCATCTGCCACTCACCCCCCTGGGCATCGGGCACACAGACACCTGGCCCCCTCGGGTCTGCTCATAGTAATGGGGGGCCCCAATGAGGATCAGGTCAGTGTTGCCATCTCCATTGACATCCACAGAGCACAGGGAGGCTCCAAAGTAGGAGCCAATCTGGAGGGCAAAGCCTGAAGTCACCTGCCTGACCCCCCAGCCTCCTCCCCTTCTGCACCCAGTCACCACACCCCTTTGGGGTCCACCCCACTCCACCCCACACACCCACCTGGGTCCCTGTGATTTCAGCATTTGGCTGCCATTGCCCCGATTCCTGGGTGAACATGACAACCTTCCCCGTGTGCTGGTAACGAGGGGCCCCCATGACCAGGCTCCGCGCCCCCTTCCACAGGACCACCTGGGTGGAGTAACCTGCAGGGACCAGGCCTCAGCACCAGGGCATCTCCCCCTCTTCCCAGCAGCCCGTCCAGGCCTTCCTTACCTAGGTAGGCATCCCTCATGTCCACATTCTCCTTAGACATGTTGATGAAAGTGGCAGGCCTAGTGGGGGAGTGCAGGAAGGCACCTCCGGACCAGTCGAAGCTACCCACGGCCCCCAACACTGGTCCATCCTGGGAGGAAAGGATTCCAGAACTGAGCAGGCTGGAGTAAGAAGACAGCCTAGTCTGAAGAGAACCTGCCCCTAGCTTCACACCACCAACCCCCTCCGCTTCCTCTCCCTCATCCTCCATCCTCAGCCACAAAGAAACCACTCACAGGGGTGAAGGCCGCACTGAAGCCTTCCTGGGACATCTCCAGTTCAAAGGAACTACTGCTCCCGGTCCCTGTACCTGCAAAGACACAATGCCAGAGGCTACAGGGAGAAAGATGCGCTTGGCCAAGTCCAAGGAGGAGACTTAGGGTCAGCATCATACTGGAAAGTAGCCAGGAGAGGCCATGATGCCTGAGCACATGTAAAGCCAGTAGCTCCCTGTCTGACATACCCTCGATGGCAAAGATCTTGTCTTTCAGCTGTTTTTGAATCTGCTTCAGTGCATCAAAGTTCTCCACATTAAATACATAGTCCTGGGGAGGACTTGAGGCGATGGTATTTAGCTCGTTCCAAGATTCTGGCGTTTGAAAAGCCTCTCCAACCTGCTCTCAGAAAAGACCAATTCACCATGAAAATCACCCATGGTGGGGGGCAGGGGGAACCTATGTGTAGTTAGGGACCAGTGGCTCATGCCTGTCATCCTAGCTGCACAGGAAGCTGAGATCTGAGGACTGTTGCCTAAAGCCAGCCTGGGCAGTAAAGTCTACAAGACCTTTATCTCAAAGGAAGCACACAAAAAGCCAGAAATGGAGCTGTGGTCCAACGTGGTAGAGTACTGGCCTTGAGCACAAAAGCTCAAAGACAGCTCCCAGGTCCTGAGTTCAAGACCCATGAGCCCTAATGGGTTCATCTTGTAGGAGACATGGGAAAGAAAATGAGATTGGCTAGCATCAAGGAGGTGAAGAAAAAGGACAATGAGTCTCTAGCTGAGGACTGTGAACTTCTTGCCCCACAGATCTGAGAGCTGGAGGTTTCTAATCTTGAAAGGAAGCTTCCTGGAGAAGGACACGAGGGAGGCAGTGAAAAGCTAGAGTTTACCCCGATGGCATAGCGGATGATGCCCGCGGCGTTGGCCGGAGGTATCACTTCGGAATACTCCTTGTTGTCACCATATTTCCTGCCATCTGTAATAACGATGAGGATCTTGGTGGCATCTGTGCGGGCTCCTTTTTCAGCACTGAACACGTCCTTTCTGTCAGGAAATTTAAAGGTGGGGAGGGAGTGCTGGTCAGCCATCAGTGGCTCATGCCTACAACCCTAGCTACTCAGCAAGCCGAGCTCTCAGGATCCATTCAAAGTCAGCTCAGGCAGGAAAGTCTGCAAGACTCCAGCCTCCACTTAATTTTTAAAAAAAAGAAAAAAAAGCAAGCTGCGGGCTGGGAATATGGCCTGGTGGCAAAAGCGCTTGCCTTGTTTACATGAAGCCCTGGGTTCGATTCCCTAGCACCACATATATAGAAAACGGCCAGAAGTGGTGCTGTGGCTCAAGTGGCAGAGTGCTAGCCTTGAGCAAAAAGAAGCCAGGGACAGTACTCAGGCCCTGAGTCCAAGGACCAGGACTGGCAAAAAAAAAAAAAAAAAATGCTGCAACTGTGGCTCAAGTGATAGAGCACTAACCTTGAATAAAAATGCTCAAGGACAGCACACAGACCTTGAATTCAAGCCCCAGAACTCACAGAAAAAAATAGATCTATATATTCATATATAGATATATATTTTAAAGGCAGGCATGGTGGTTCGCTCCTGTAATCCTAGCTACTTAGGAAGCTGAGATCTAAGGATCACAGTTCAAAGCCAGCCTGAACAGAAAAGTCCTGTGAGGCTTTATTATGCTTTTGAAGCCAGCCCTGGGGCTTGAACTCAGGACCTGGGTGCTGTCCCTGAGCCTCTTTGTGCTAAAAACCACTGCTCTACCACTTGAGTCACAGTTTCACTTCTGGCCTTTTCTGAGTACTTTATTAGACTTTCTTGCCTAGGCTGCTCTTTGAACAGTAATCCTCAAATCTCAGCTTCCTGAGTAGTTAGGATTAAAGACGGGAGCCAAGGGTGCTCAGCACTTGTGAGAATTTAATCTCCAATTAACCACTCAAACCTGGAACTGGCAAGGTGGTTCAAAATGGTAGAGCACTAGCCTGATGCAAAAGAGCTCAGAGACAGTGCCTAGGCCATGAGCTTAAGCACCATGACAAGAAGGAGGAGGAGGAGGAGGAGGAGGAGGAGGAGGAGGAGGAGGAGGAGGAGGAGGAGGAGGAGGAGGAGGAGGAGGAGGAAGGAGGAGGAAGAGGAGGAGGAAGAGGAGGGGGAGGAGGGGGAGGAGGGGGAGGAGGGGGAGGAGGGGGAGGAGGAGGAGGAGAAAAAGAAGAGGAAGAGGAGGGGGGAGGAGGAGGAGGAGGAAGAGGAGGGGGAGGAAGAGGATGAGCAGGAGGAGGAGGAGGAGGAAGAAGAGGAGGAAGAGGAGGAGGAGGAGGAGGAGGAGGAGGAGGAGGCGGAGGAGGAGGAGGAAGAGTTCTTAAAAGAGGATCTAGAGACCTCATTAGAGACTTCAATCTCCTTTGAAAGAATGTAGCCATATCCTTTCCCCTGGAGACCTCAGTCCTACTTAAGGGGCCCCAGAGTAGGTAAGCTGGCAATTCATGTGGGAGGGATTAGGGAGGGTATTTTGAGATGGGAGAGGTCTGGACTCACCTGACTGTATCAATTGCTGTGGCAGTTCTGGTGTTTGATTTTTGCTGATGTATATTGTTCAGCAGGCTCTGGGGGTCTGAACTTTTGGCATACCCACTGAACGTAAAGTGTACCTGGACGCTGTAGGAGAACTGCACCAGGGAGAACTGAGAGAACCACAGGATGCTAGAGACCGAGCTGATTTCCACAGCACCCCAGCTCTGCCCAGCCACGCCTTCTCGCATGGCCTTCCCACCCACCAGGCCACACCTGAGCACCAGATCCCTGAAACTGGCTCATCACAGACTTCACGAAGTTTAGCATTTTGGTGAAGTCATTAGGCTGGATGCTTCCAGAGCCATCGATGAGGAATACAATATCCTGTTCCTGCTTGGGACACTCTGGAAAAGACCAAAAATCACACTCCAAGGCCAGGAAAACCTATGTCTTCTCCAGCCTCAATCTGGGGATCAAAGCTCAGCAGCCCAGCTGGGTCTTCTCCTTGTCAGGGCCACAGTTTCCAAGTCCCCTGCCTGAGACGCAAGGCAGTCTCTTCATGCCTCAAGAGGAGGCCACAACTGGCTCAACTCCTTCACCCTGCACAACCACTGACAGCTTCTCCCATCTGGAGGACAGCCTCAAAGCCACCTCCTTACACAACCGCCATTGTGCCCCTTTCCTTGAACCTGATCCCATCTCTTCTAAACACCCTCAGTGTCCCGCCAGGATAGGACCTGCACCAGCTCTGCCCATCGGTCCACATGGGACAGTCAATACCAAACTACACTCTGTGTCTGTGTCTGTGTCTGTGTGTGTGGCGCGGGCACATGCACCAATACTGGAGCTTGAACTCAGAGCCTGGGTGCTGTCCTTTAGCTGTTTTACTCAAGGCTAGCCCTCTACCACTTGAGGCACAGCTCCACTTCCAGCTTTTTCCTGATTTACTGAGGGGCTGGGAATATGGCCTTGTGGCAAGATTGCTTGCCTTGTATACATGAAACCCTAGGTTCGATTCCTCAGCATCACATATATGGAAAAGGCCAGAAGTGGCGCTGTGGTTCAAGTGGCAGAGTGCTAGCCTTGAGCAGAAAGAAGCCAGGACAGTGCTTAGCCCCTGAGTTCAAGGCAAAGGAATGGCAAAAAAACAAACACAGAAGCAATACTTACAAAACTATTCGGTGTAAACAACTGTACAATTCATGGCGGGATGGAGGGAGAGGGGTGAAGTGTGTGGGGACCGTGGAGGAATGAGGGAGGGGGTAAGAAGTTGCACAAGAAATGTACTCATTGCCTTACATATGAAACTGTAACCCCGCTGTACTTCACTTTGACAATAAAGAAAAAAAAGAATTTAAAATTTTAAAAAAAAAGTCTCACTGACTCTCCTGCCTGGGCTGGCTTTGGACCTTGCTCCTCTGATCTCAGCCTCTTGAGTAGCTAGGAAGACAATCATGAGCCACCAGGGCCAGAAAGATTCTTTCTTTCTCTTATCCAGTCTGGAAAAGTACTTCTGACCCCACTGCAGCCCCATTGGATGTGTAATATGGGGTCCCCAGAAGAGCTGGAGGTCAAGAACACTCACCCCGCTGGAACATTGGGAGCCTTTCTTTCTGCTGGAAAGATGGGGCCAGCAGGAAGCATAACCCGTTCAAATGGATATTCTCTCTGCATTCCTTCTGTAACGTGGGGCCACAGGCCTAGAAACAAAGGGAGATCCTAGAAGGGGGCTGCCTCTGCTCCCCAGCCCGACCTCCTATCCCAGCACCTCCACCCTCCACAAGACACACACCTGCCTAGGGACCCTCCTGTGACCCAAGACAACTCACCAGAAGCTGGGAGGCATTGGAGGCAGCTGCCAGGGACAGGCCTAAGGACATGTTCACAGCCTCGGGGGGCACTGAGGAGATAGATGGGCATGTGGTTACCACAGAGACCCAGGAGAATGAGTTAGAGCTGGGTGGGTCTTATCAAGGCACAGGGAGCCTTGAAGGCCAGGGAGACCCGTGGGTCCTAGTGGAGCCTAGGAAGTGCAGGGAAGTGGTGGTGGGAGGCCTAAGGGGGTCTGCAGACAGCACACAGCAGAAGAAAGAGTGTTGGGCCCCAGGGCTTGGGAGCCAGGACCCAGGCAGGGGCAGGGGCTCACCCTGCAGCTGGATGGGCTGACACTGCCCTGTGGCATAGTCACACTTGTAGAGGCCGCCTCTTTGGTTGGTGGCCTTCATCTCATGGGGGGCTCCAACCACCACCCTACAAGGGAGAACAGAACACTGTTGGTAAAAGTGCAGACAGGACTGGGAATGTGGCTTAGTGGCAGAGTGCTTGCCTAGCATGCATGAAGCCCTGGGTTTGATTTTAATAGCACATACAGAGAAACAGGTAGAACTAGCGCTGTAGCTCATGTGGTAGAGTGCTAGCCTTGAGCACAGACAGGATTGGGGAAAATGCCCAGGTCTTGAGTTCGAGCCCTAGGGCTGCCAAAAAAAAAGTTCAGACAAAACCAGGCATTGGTGACTCACACCTGTAACTGTAGCTACTCAAGAGGGTAAGATCTGATGATTGAAGTTCAAAGCCAGTCCAGACAGAAAAGTACATAAGACTCTCAGCCAGATGCTGGTGGCTCAGACCTATAATCCTAGCTACAGAGAAGGCTGAGATCTGAGGCTCATTGTTCAACTCCAACCAGGATAAGAAAGTCCATGAGAGGGGCTGGGGATATAGCCTAGTGGCAAGAGTGCCTGCCTCGGATACACGAGGCCCTAGGTTCAATTCCCCAGCACCACATATACAGAAAACGGCCAGAAGCGGCGCTGTGGCTCAAGTGGCAGAGTGCTAGCCTTGAGCGGGAAGAAGCCAGGGACAGTGCTCAGGCCCTGAGTCCAAGGCCCAGGACTGGCCAAAAAAAAAAAAAAAAAAAAAGAAAGTCCATGAGACTATTATCACCAATAAACCAGCAGAAACCGGAAGTGGAGCTCTGGCTCAAAGTGGTAAAGTGCCAGCCTTGAGCAAAAGAGATTCTGACCATATTATGAGTTCAACACTCCCCCCAGCAGGACACACACACACACACACACAGACACACACACACACACACACACACACACACACACAAGTACAGACTAACCAGCATTGGTAGCTTACACCTATAATTATAGCTACTCAGGAGTCTGAGATCTAATGATTAATATTCAAAGCCAGCCCAAGCAGAAAAGTCCATAAGACTCTTTATCTACTAGCAAAAAGCAGAAGCCAGAGATATGGCTCCAGTGATAAAGTTCCAGCCTTGAGCACAGAATATCAACTGGGAACACAAGGCCCTAACTTCAGGTCCCACCACTGACACACCAAAAGGGTAGGGGGGTGGGGAGAGGTAGACAGTAGAACTCAACTGCTTGAGCCTCTGAGCCTTATATGGAGATTAGCTACAGGTTGAACTCTGCAGAGGTGGAATGGTGGAATTTTTTTCCTCTTTTTGTCTCTAGTATATACCTGATAGATTATAGTAGGTGCCCAATAAACATTTATTGAATGGCTAGTTCCTTCTGAGACTGCTGTGTGGACTTACTCAGTGCCCACCTATTGGTACTCAGTAGTCACTCAATAAATGTTAGCCGTGAATTCAAGAGTCCATGAGATTCTTATCTCTAATTAACCCACCGAAACCCTGGGCTGGGGGCATGACTCAAATGGTAGAGCACCAGACTATTGTTGCAGAACTGAGAAGGCACGGGATTCTCTGCACAGAGAGCTTGCTCACAACCTTGTCCTTACCAGGAACTGTCATATTGGACCACACTGTATCCAAACCCGGTACTTCCCATCTGAAAGCTCATCAGATTTTCTACCTCCAGATTGAAGCCCAGAGAAACAGCAAAACCTTAGGAACAAGGAGCAAGAAGAGAGCTTTAGAAAAGGATCTTCTCTTGCCTGACCATGACCCCTCCCCACTGGGCTCCATCTCCCAGGACCCCGCTTCCTGCTCTCCTCTAGGCCCAATACCTCAGAGTCCCCTGGCTTTACCCAGCTTCCCTCTCTCCTCCACATGAGGCACAACTGCGTCACCACCCCTAGATCTGCAGTCAACTTTCAATTCTTTTCTACAGACCTTTGGTCTGGCTCTGAAGACAGCCCTCCCCCACATCTTCCCCTGGCTCAGGTCTGCCATCCTAGCTACTCAAGAGGCTGAGATCTGATGATCACAGTTGGAACCCAGACAAGGCAGACAAATCTGAGCCACTCCTACTCTAATTCACTAACAAAAGGGCAGAAGTAGGGGCTGGGAATATGGCTTAGTGGTAGAGTGTGCTTGCCTGGCATGCATGAAGCTCTGGGTTCCATTCCTCAGCACCACATATGCAGAAAAAGCCAGAAGTGGTGCTGTGGCTCAAGTGGTAGAGTGCTAGCCTTGAGCAAAAGCAGCTCAGGCCCTGAGTTCAAGCCCCAGGACTGGCAAAATAGGGGGAACAGACAGAAGTAGAGATGTGGCTCCAACTAGTAACGCACCAGCCTTGAGCAGGAAATAGCCAAGGGTAAGTAAGAGGCACTGAGTTCAAGCCCCAGTACTGGTGCACAAAAGAAAAGGAAGAAAAAGAGAGAGAGACAGAGAGAGAGAGAGAGACAGAGAAACTTCTGAACTGACAAGTCAACTGACCTCTTCCTGAATGACTTCCTTAGCATCCACTCCCTCTATGAATTCCAGATCCCAACCCTCCAAGGTCACTCCAATATCAAGTCTCTCTGACTCCCTGGCCCTGCTCCCAGCCACAGGCCTTGGCTATGTAGGGCTGGGACCCAATTCCCCTGCTGGAGAAGCAGACTCACCCATACTCAGGAGGAGAGCAGTGCACAGCCCGCTCATGGCTGGAACGTCAAGCTCAGAGGTGGATGCTCTGAGCATCTGGGCTGAAAGACTGAAGGAAGAAGTGAGTGGAGAGGTGATGAGGAAGCTGGAGCTGAGAGGGAAGTGGTCATTGAGTCATTGAGTCCTGCCCTCCAGGCAGGACTAAAATGCACAAAGAAGAGACCAAAGCAGCCCACACACTCTGCTCCCAGACAGCTCCTCGTCAGGATGACTCGCCATGGCTGGGCTGAGGAGACGCAACTCCTGGTCTTGACTTCACCCTCTCAGTGGCCTCCCATAGTGGCAGAAGGCTCCCCTTAATCTTTCGTGCCAGTCCACCTGGGGAGTGGAGGGGGCCCACGCAAGCTGTCCCGGACCTTCCACTCCTAGCCTAGAAGTCTCTAGGCCAAACGTTGAGCACAGAGCGGGCATTCGCTCGTTCACCCACTCTCTCCATCGGTGGCCATTTATTCAACAAGCCAAATTCAAGCCTCAAGGGTCTGAGCCCTTTGCTAGGTGAGAACTCCTTTCATTGTGCAACGTTGGCCCTGGGGTCAGTGGGGAAGCCTAGGGGGTAAAAAGCCACACAGCTGCTACAGAGCAGATGTTCTCTCACCTCTGCTGCAAAGGCCAAGGGCGGGGGCCTCCAGGAAGACTCCCCAGAGCCAGGGGTCAAAGGGTACAGGGGCCTTTTTTTTTTTTTTTTTTTTGTACTGGGGATCGAACCCAGGACGTTGCACTTGCTAAGCAAGCGCTTTGCCACTGTGCTACCTCCCAGCCCGGGGGGAGCTTGTTTCAGAAGGGGCTTCCAGATGTGGACCAGGCATGAAATGGAGAGCTGTGTGTGGGGTCAGTGTTGTCAGCCGTGGTCACCTTGTCAGATGTGGTCACCTTGGATGGAGGGGTTGGCCCAAGAGGAGAAAGCAAACCTTGACTCCTGGAAGTCCCCTCCCTTATGACACCTTGGTTTTGTCCTGAAGACAAGAAGGGAGCATATAAGGGAATTCGCACAGATGGGGACCTTCAGATGCTCCTTTCAGAAGGCTGGAAAGTGACTCCCAATCCAGAGCCAGGTTCCAGATACAGCCTAGAAGTCAGTCAACAATCAATGTTTAGGCTGAGCGCTAGTGATTCATGCCTATAATCCTAGCTACTCAGGAGGCTGACATCTGAGGATCGGCATTGGAGGCCCACTCAGGCAGCCAAATCCAACAGACTCATATCTCCAATTAATGAGCAAAACACCACACATGGAGGTGTGTCTCAAGTGGTAGAGTGCCAGCCAGTGAGTGGAAAAGGCCAAGTGGGAACACTAGGCCCAGCATTCCAGCCCCAGTACTGGCAATACACACACACATACACACATACGCACACACACAGAGATGACTGGATAAAGAAAATGTGGTGTATTTATGCACAAGAAAGTTTTATTCAACCAAAAAAAATGTTATGTTGCTTTCAGGAAAACCTAAACAACTGAAGATTATAATATCCCGTGAAATAAGCCAGATTTAAAGAGTGAAGTGTGACATACTTTCTCTTTCATGTGGAATTGAGGGTGGGGAGGAAAAGGCATCAAAGTAAAGGGGTGGGAGCAATTAGGGACAGGGAAAGAGAAAGTGGGGGATAAGAAATGGCAATGGACATACCACTCCTTGGCATCTACCCAGAACAACAGGTCTCAGGATATCAAAAAGACATCTGCACTTTCGTGTTTATCGCTGCACAATTCACAATAGCCAAAATACGGAAACAACCCAGATGCCCCTCTACAGACGAATGGATCCAAAAAATATGGTACCTATACACAACGGAGTACTACATAGCAATTAGAAATGGTGAAATATTGGTATTCGCAGGGAAATGGTCAGAATTTGAACAATTAATGTTGAGCGAGACAAGCCTAGAACATAGAAAACAAAGGGGCATGATCTCCTTAATATATGGCTGTTAAGGTGGGGGGAGGGGGAGACAGTAGAGACCAAGTCTGAGAAACAAAAAAGCTTCTTGTCAAATGGTATTTCCTACAGGTTTGGGTCAGCAACCTTACATTATGTAACTAAAACCAAACAACTACTCAACATATAAAGGTCAAAAATAGACCTCTCAGTGAATCACAATAGCTCAAAAGCTATGTATGTATGACCATATAAGACAAGGATAAGCAAACTCTATTGTTGACGTTATCTTTAAAGTCCTAGGTGAATTTCCTTTGGGGTAGGCCACGTGGCTACTGTATAGGTTTTTGGTACACTGTGTATTGTACCTATGTCTACCTGATCTAGGGAAGGGAAAGAAAAACAGGGTGTAAGATATCACAGGAGGGGCTGGGGATATGGCCTAGTGGCAAGAGAGTTTGCCTCGTATACATGAGGCCCTGGGTTCGATTCCCCAGCACCACATATACAGAAAATGGCCAGAAGTGGCGCTGTGGCTCAAGTGGCAGAGTGCTAGCCTTGAGCAAAAGGAAGCCAGGAACAGTACTCAGGCCCTGAGTCCAAGGCCCAGGACTGGCCAAAAAAAAAAAAAGATATCACAGGAAATGTACACACTGCCCTATGATATAACTGTAACCCTTTTGCACAACTCCTTGTCAACAAAATTTTAATTAATTAATAAATTTTTAAAAAAAGAAACAGCAATGGAGGAGGCAAATATGATGAAAGGACATGAGTGCACGATTATATACAGGAATGGAAATGTCATCGTGCGATTTACTACACTGGGGGCTATTAGTATTGGTGGTTGTTTTTAGGAAGTATTTCTTTCTTTTTTTTAATTGACTACATAAGGCCCAGGGCTTGGAATTACGCACTCAGCTTTCAAGATGAGCCTATTTTCTAGATCTCCTGATGCTTTGGTGATACTGAGGTTTGAACTCAGGGTCCCACACTTGCTAAGCAGGTGCTATTCCCCTTGAGCCATGTTCCCAGCCTGTGGGGCCACTGCTTTGGAAACTCAATTAATATTCCTTTGCCTTTATTTATTTATTTATTTATTATTTATTCATCCAGCTCAGAAAGGAAAGTCCAGGAGACTCTTACCTTCAATGAGTCACCAAAAAACTGGAAGTGGAGCTGTGACTCAGAGTGGTAGAACTCTAGCCTTGAGCAAAAGAGCTCAGGGACAGTGCCCAGGCCCTGAGTTCAAGCCCCAGGACCAACAAAAAAAAAAAGGAAAAGAAAAGAGTGGGCACTTGAATGTTTGGGTTCAGGTCTGGTTTGCCTTAGCTTTGTGATACTGGATGATCGTGAGGCTGTTCCCTCACTGAGTGCTTTCTAAGGGGGAAAGAAAACTGAAACCCCAAGGACAAAAGCCCTTAGCTTGGATCTCTCAGCCAGGCTCAGCCCCACAGCCACAACGGGGTTACTCCCAAGTTTCTTCCCTTCCTCTGACCACTTGCAATGTCTCCATTCACTTCCAGTATTTTTTTTTTGGTGGGGGGGGGGGGGCGGTCCTTGGACTCACGGCCTGAGCACTGTCCCTGGCTTCTTTTTGCTCAAGGCTAGCACTCTAACACTTTGAGCCACTGCTCACTTCCAGTTTTCTAGAAGTTCACTGAAGATAGGATTCTCAGGAACTTTCCTGCCTGGGGCTGGCTTTGAACTTGAAAGCCAGTTGTGGGTGGCTCACGTCTGTAAACTTAATTATTCAGGAGGATCCTGAGATCCTCAGCCTCCTGAATAACTGTAACTAGGTTTACAGACGTGAGCCACTGGTGGCTGGCGTTGCTAATTGCATTAGCTCATTGGATCCTTGCAAGAGCCCTGCAGGTGTTAAAGGGAATTTCTAACATCCTCCATATGACAAATGCAGAACTGAGGCACCGAGCAGTGGGGTCACATTAGGAAGGAACTCAAGGGGCAGCTATTGTCAGACATTGCCAACCATTTTCTTTTTTTGCTCTTCCTTGTCGTCCGCCTGTGCAACACTGAGTCACACAACCATCACTCTCATTGTACATACACACACACACACACACACACACACACACACACACACACACACAGGATCCACATGTCACATGACCAAGGCTCTGGATTTCTGGATTCCCCACTCTGGGAAATAAACAGGAAAAGATCACAGCTGTCAGGGAAATCTCACCCTGGAAAGTGACCACACCCTAGAAGTTTTCCTAGACAGCTGAGTGGCCCCGGAAGGAAGTGGTGACATCTGCTTCAGTGAGTCTCCAGGCAGAGATGCCTGGGGGGAACAATAATAGAACACTTGACTCTAGCAAGTGTGTGTGAGGAGTGGAGACCACAGGTTTCTTTCCACACAGAGACAGTGTCCTCAACTCTTAATGGTCCCGAACTCAGCACTGGGAGGCACACAGTGAACGGCTGGTGAGGGACTTGTGCAGGCTACTCAGGCAAGTGAATTTCTACCCAGCCGCTCTGCTCCGGGCCTAAGAAAATGTGCCGACCACTGCTTGTCATGAACATGGAGAGAAGCCAAGGGCAAGGGAAGACTTCACTATCCGTCTGTCTTCTTTAAATCTCTTTAATACCTTTTTTTAATAAATATAATTAGAAAGACAAGATATCCATGGCTCATAGGTGTGATCCTAGCTACTCAAGAGGCTGAGATCTGAGGATCAAAGTTCAAAGCCAGCCTGGGTAGAAAAATTGAGATTCTTATCTCCAATTCACCACAAAAAGCCAGAAGTGGAGGTGTGACTCAAGAGGTAGAGTGCCAGTCTGGAGGAAAAAAAAAAAAAAAAAGAAATGCTAAGGGAGAACACTCAGGCCCTCAGTACTCAGTGCTCAGTACTCAAGCCTCAGTACTGGCACAAATTTTTTTTTAATTGAATTGACACCAAAACTTATTTGTGGGGCTGGGGATATGGCCTAGTGGCAAGAGTGCCTGCCTCATATACATGAGGCCCTGGGTTCGATTCCCCAGCACCACATCTATAGAAAATGGCCAGAAGTGGTGCTGTGGCTCAAGTGGCAGAGTGCTAGCCTTGAGCAAGAAGAAGCCAGGGACAGTGCTCAGGCCCAAAGTCCAAAGCCCAGGACTGGCAAAAAAAAAAAAACTTATTTGTAGATGTTTTGTATGGTTTCAATGCATATATGCCCAGCTTACTTACTGGTCATTTCTACCCCTATTGTCACAAATTACTGCACTTAATTATTTTGTGCTTGAACTCAGGGCCTGGGCAATGTCCCTAAGCTTTTTCACTCAAGGCTGGTGCTCTACCACGTGAGCCACAGCTCCACTTCTGGGTGTGTGTGTGTGTGTGTGTGTGTGTGTGTGTGTGTGTGTGTTAATTAGAGATAAGAGTCTCCCAGACTTTCTTCCTGTGCTGGCTTCAATCTTGATCCTCAGATCTCAACCTCCTGAGTAGCTAGGATTATAGGCACAAATCATGGGCTAAATTCTCTTTAAAATCAAGAACAAGGCAGGGATGTCCACTCTCTCCCCAGCTCTTCAACATAGTACTAGAATTCCTAGCCAGAGCAATCAGGCAAGAAGAAAATATAAAGGGGATCCAAGTAGGAAAAGATGAAGTTAAACTTTCTCTCTTCACAGATGACATGATCCTATACCTAAAGAATCCCATAGACTCTACCCCCAAGCTACTAGAGCTGATCCAAAACTTTGGCATAGTTGCAGGATATAAAATAAACCTTCAAAAATCAACGGCCTTTCTCTATGCTAACGACCCGAAGACTGAGGCTGAAATCAGGAAAGCAACTCCCTTTGCAATAGCCCCCAAAAACATAAAATGCCTAGGAATAACCTTAACCAAAGAAGTGAAAGACCTCTTTGAGGAGAACTTTAAAACCTTGAAAAACGAAATTAAGTCAGAACTAAGGAAATGGAAAAACCTCCCATGCTCCTGGATTGGGAGGATTAATATAATCAAAATGGCAATATTGCCAAAGACTATCTACAAATTCAATGCAATACCCATTAATATCCCAACACCATTTTTTGATGAAATAGAGGAAGCAATCCAGAAATTCATATGGAACAATAAAAGACCTAGAATAGCAAAAACAATCCTAAGCAGAAAGAACAGTGCTGGAGGAATTACAATACCCAACTTCAAGCTGTATTATAAAGCTATAGTAATAAAAACAGCTTGGTATTGGCACCGGAACGGGCCTGAAGACCAATGGAACAGAATTGAAGACCCAGAAATGATCCCACAGAACTACGCCCATTTAATCTTTGATAAAGGAGCTAAAACAATAGTTTGGAAGAAAGATAGCCTCTTTAACAAATTGTGCTGGAAAAACTGGCTCAACACATGCAACAAACTAAAACTAGATCCTTATATATCACCCTACACCAAAATCAATTCCAAATGGATTAAAGACCTCGAAATCAAAACAGACACCCTGAAAACACAGGAGTAGGAGAAACACTTGAGCTCCTTGGTGCAGGACGGAACTTCCTTAACAAAGACCCAGAAAGGCTACAAATCAAAGAAAGGTTGGACAAATGGGACTGCATCAAACTTCAGAGCTTCTGCACGGCAAAAGACATAGCTCGCAAGATAAACAGAAAGCCCACAGACTGGGAGAAGATCTTTACCGGCCATTCAACGGACAAAGGCCTCATATCTAAAATATATACAGAACTAAAAAAATTACCTTCTTCCAAACAAAAAACCGCAAAGAACCAATAGCCCCCTCATCAAGTGGGCTAAAGACTTACAAAGAGACTTCTCTGATGAGGAATTGAGAATGGCCAAGAGACATATGAAAAAATGCTCTACATCACTGGCCATAAAGTAAATGCAAATCAAAACAACATCGAGATTCCATCTCACCCCAGTAAGAATGTCATATATCAAGAAAACTAACAATAACAATTGTTCGAGGGGATGTGGCCAAAAGGGAACCCTACTTCACTGTTGGTGGGAATGTAAACTGGTTCAGCCACTGGCAAGCAGTATGGAGATTCCTCAGAAGGCTAAATATAGAACTCCCCTATGACCCAGCAGCCCCACTTTTGGGTATCTATCCAAAAGACCACAAACAAAATCACAGTAATGCCACCAGCACAACAATGTTCATTGCAGCACAATTTGTCATAGCGAGAATCTGGAACCAACCCAGATGCCCCTCAGTAGACGAATGGATCAGGAAAATGTGGTACATATACACAATGGAATTTTATGCCTCTATCAGAAAGAATGACATTGTCCCATTTGTAAGGAAATGGAAACACTTGGAAAAAAATTATACTAAATGAAGTGAGCCAGACCCAAAGAAACATGGACTCTATGGTCTCCCTTATTGGGAATAATTAGTACAGGTTTAGGCAAGTCATAGCAGAGCACCACAAGGCCCAATAGCTATACCCTTATGAACACATACGATGATGCTAAGTGAAATGAACTCCATGTTATGGAGACAATTGTTATATCACAGTTGTAACTACTTTCAACATCCCATGTGTATCTGTAGCTTCTATTATTGATGATGTTCTTGTATCACTTTCCTGTGGTTGTACCTACACTATCTCTGTAATCTTATCTGAGTCTATTGGAAACCGTGTATACTGGTATTGGAACTAGGAAATTGAAAGGGAATACCAAAATTGAGAGACACAGGGTAAAAAAACGACAAACAACTACAAAAGCAATACTTGCAAAACTGTTTGGTGTAAGTGAACTGAACACCTCAGGGGGAGATAGGGAAAGGGGGAGACGGGAGGGGGGTATGAGGGACAAGGTAACAAACAGTACAAGTAATGTATCCAATGCCTAACGTATGAAACTGTAACCTCTCTGTACATCAGTTTGATAATAAAAATTTGGAAAAAAAAATCATGGGCTAAGCCCTGCTCTTTCATTCACACTTTTATCTTAGAATTGCTTCAAGGAGAACCCAAACTTCTAGAAACATACCTTATAAATTATCTATGCACATATGCAAAAATGACATATATCTAATTTATTTATTCAGTATTATATAGTCAAAATAAAATGCTAGAAGTCATACATCCAAAGGAGACTGATTATTTGTAGCATGTTATACACTCACAATGGAATACTATGCAGTCATATGCAGGAATGAGAAAGTCTGTCTTGATGTGAAATGATCTGAGCCAGATTAAGAACCAAAAAAAATGCAAGCTACATACAGCACAGGGTAAAGTTACTAGCATGCGTGTAAAACAGCTCATGTGTATGTGTGTACAGGTGTATCCATTTGCACAGAGCCTTAAGCTTTTCTGAAGGAGAATCAAGTCTACACCGCCCTTACTGTCCGAAGAAGACTAGAAGAGCTAGGAAGGGAGAATGCTTGCCACAGCGGCTGGATGTCTTTTGATTTCTAAACAATGAGCAGATTTTGGAAGGATAAAGGTATCACCAAGGTGACTGATGCACAGGTCAAAAGGAGATGTCTCATTCTTCACTAGATGTCTTTTGTGGGCCCACAGACTCTGGGATAAGTCAGAGGCTGGTCAGCTCCTGGGTTCTTGCTTCTAGCCACTTGGGTCCCCACAGGGCTGGCCCCATGGGCCCCTGCATTTCTGCAGATTGGCCCACACACCAGTTCCACTTCCTTCTGTGTAGACAGCACAGGCTCACTTCCCTCTGATCTGCCCTCAGACACAGACCAGCAGGATCTTCACCCACACACAAGGAAGCCAAGCAAGTTCCTTCTGCCCAAGAGAACAGGCTGTGCTGGCCACACAACCCACAGGCAAGAGACTTGTGAGTCACAGACACACACACACACACACACACACACTCACACACAGTCTCCAGGATAGAGAGCTGAAGAAGGTTCCTTCTCAACACCCAGTCTCCTCTAGAACATGTCTGTCTAGCAGCCTGGGAGACTGACATGCTCATCTGACCACAGCCTAGCTTGCTGTTGGAAAGGCCACTCCATGGAAGGCTTGTTACTGGGGTGGTGTCTCTTGGACAGCATCTTCACCCATCACGTCCTTGTACTGCCGCTTGAAGAAGCCGAGCTGTCAGGACAGAGAGAGAAAGAGAGTCGGGCTTCAGAAGCAGGGAATGGGGTGGGGTGCGGGACACCACAGGTAAAGGTTGGATAAACCAGGAGGGAAGGCAAAAAGGGCTGAGAAGGGCCAAAAACAAATGGCACAGAGTGTAGGCAGTGAGAAAATAGCATCAATGTTGTGTTGGGGCTAGGAAGTATAACAAGAACCAGGTAGGGTGGCTCGTTCCTGTGGTCCCAGCTTGTAGGAAGGCAGAGATAGGGAAAACCATGTGAGTCACAGACTCAGAGAGAGGGAAGGCCACCTTGAGGTAGCAAGTATGTAAGACTCCATCACAACAATAAAAACCAAGGGAAGGTGGTTCATGCTTATCATCTTGGCCACACAGGCAGCATAATAGGGGGACTGCAGTCCAGGCTGACCCAGGCTACAATGCAAGACCCTATCTCAAAAATGACCAAAGCATAAAGGACGGGAGTTGAGTTATACCTGCCTAGCAAGCATGATACCTTGAGTTCAAACCCCAGAACTGGCAAGATTGTGTATTTATTATTAATTTTCATTGTATTATTATTTAACATTATATTTTATTATTTCATTGTCATTATGTTTTGTGTGTGTGTGTCAGTACTGGGGCTTGAACTCAGAGCCTGAGTGCTGTCTCTTACGTTTTTCATTCAAAACTTAAACTCTACCACATGAGCCACAGCTCTACTTCCAGTTTCTTGCTGTTTCATTAGAGATAAAAGTCTTGGGGCTTGGAATGTGGCTTAGCAGTAGAGTACTTGCCTAGCAGACATGAAGCCCCGGGTTCAATTCCTCAGCACCACATATAAACAGAAAAAGCTGTAAGTGGCACTGTGGCTCAAGAGGTAGAGTGCTAGCCTTAAGCAAAAAAGCCAGGGACAGAGCTCAGGCCCTGAGTCCAAGCCCCAGGACTGGCAAAAAAAAAAAGTCTCATGGGGTCTGGGAATATGGCTCCAGTGGTAGAGTGCTTACCTAGCATGCATGAAGCCCTGGGTTTGATTCCTCAGAACCACATAAACAGAAAAAGCCAGAAAAAAAAAAGAGGCTCAGGGATAGCCCTCAGGCCCTGAGTTGAAGCCCCAAGACTGGCAAAAAAAAAGGGAAAAGAAAAAAGACAACAAATAAATGCTGGTGGGAATGTCGGGGAGTGACCCTCATAACAAAGTAGGGAATCCAGGACAAGTCTTTAATTAACTATTTTCAGTCATGTATTTCTCCGTGTCTTTTTTGTTTCTCTTTATGCCAGTCCTAGGAGTTGAACTCAGAGCCTGGGCAACTGTCCTTGAGCTTTTACACTCAAGGCTAGCACGCTACCATTTGAACCACAACTCAATTTCTGGCTTTTTGATGGTTAACAGGAGTTACAAATCTCACTTTCCTGCCCAGGTTGGCTTTGAACCATGATCCTCAGATCTCAGCGTCCCGAGTAGCTAGGACTGCAGGTGTGACCCACTGGCGCCCAGCACCATCTGATTCTTAATGAAACATGAATGTGGTCTTGATAGAATTGTTGTGTTCTAGACTTATCTCCTGACTGCGATGGGGGTGCACTGCCTAGCGGGGATAAATCACAGTCCACAGAAGGGAAGCCAACTTTCCTCTCTCCTTGGTTGGCATGTAAGCCTTCCCCTCCGGGAGGGCCCATGGCTCTCCCACACAGCACCCACACCAGGGTCTCCCAGAGAGGAGGCAAAGAGGCCCTGGAAAAAACCAGCATTTGGAGGAACAACTCATTCCCACAGAGCCCATCTCCCCTCACCTGTGTTCAGATCACAGCACCCCCAACACCCCAAATTTCCAAGCCATCCCTCCTTTCAAGCCAGACTGCCTCCAGCTGCTCCTGAGACTCCAAACAGCTAACCCATCAGATGGAGCCCCACATTCACACAGTCCCCCCAGCTTCCCCCCAGCCCTGGGGCTCTACTCACCACCCAGGAGGAGCTGAACTCCCAAGGCCAAAGCCATCACGAAGCAGCACACTGGAGGGAAGTGGAGGGGTGCTCAGCCTCCCTGGGGTGGGGGGTAGTTAAAATAGTGACTCAGGGCCTCAAAGGGCAGGAGGCGGGGTAAAGCAAGGAAGAAGGCCCCAGTGAATCGGAACACAGGGGAGGCTGGGCACCAGTGGCTCACGCCTGTCATCCTAGCTACTCAGGAAGCTGATATTTGAGGCTCAAGGTTCAAAATCAGTCCAGGCAGGAAAATCCATGAGACTGTCATCTCCAATGAATCAGCAAGACATGGAAGTGAAGGTGTGGTTCAAGTGGAAGAACATCAGCCTTGAGCAAAAGAAGAAGGAGAAGGAGAAGGAGAAGAAACAAAAAGCTAAGGGACGGCACCCCCACACAGAGGTCAAGCCCCAGGACTGGCCCAACTTAAAACAACACTAAAGACAGGCTAGAAAATTCTCTCTTACTGTTCTCCTGGACAAACCAGCACTATTTACAAAGGTCTGGATTCTTTCTCCTAAAGACCTTGGTTTTCCAGTGCTTGGTTTTCCATAGCTCTTCCGGGCCTTGGAGCTCTCTGGGTGCACAAAAGTAGAGAGGAAGGAGGCTAGACAAGCAGCAATAGAGGCCCCCAAAGGGAAGCTGGAGTGTGTCAGGAGTGTGAGAAGATGGTCAAGGTGTTTGTGTAACAAGCAGAGCCTCCCCCTCTCTTCTTGCCAGGCATGGTAGCACTCTGCTGAGGCAGGCAGATTATGAGTTCAAGCCTAGGTTACATAATAACACCTTGTTCTGAAAAGAAAAAAATACATGATCAACAAAATGGTAGTACATACAAAAGGCTCAGCAGTAAGAACAGATTGAAAAAGTGCATTCACATGGCCGAACCCAATCTTTCCTTTGTACTAGAACAGCGGCTGGGTGCTGTCCCTTAGTTTTTTCACTCAAGGTTAGTCCATCTCCACCACTTGAGCCATAGTTCCACTTCAGGCTTTTTCTGCTTAACTGGAGATAAGTGTCTCATGTACTTTCTGCGCTAGCCAGGTTGGAACTGTGATCCTCAGATCTCAGCCTCCTGAGTAGCTAGGATGACAGATGTGAGCCACTGGCACCCAGCTGAATTCAATCTTGCCTGAAGTCAAAGACAGACAGTAGACTGTATGAGGTACAGTCATGTCATAAAAAGTTAAAGAACAGGGAAAAAATAATTAGGTAGGCTAGAAATCAGAACAGTGACCCTCCCAGGCCATCAGAGACATGCTTAAAACATCTGGTACAGGGCTGGGGATATAGCCTAGTGGCAAGAGTGCCTGCCTCATATACACGAGGCCCTAGGTTCGATTCCCCAGTACCACATATACAGAAAACGGCCAGAAGCGGCGCTGTGGCTCAAGTGGCAGAGTGCTAGCCTTGAGCGGGAAGAAGCCAGGGACAGTGCTTAGGCCCTGAGTCCAAGGCCCAGGACTGGCCAAAAAAAACAAAAAAAAAAAAAAAAAAAAAAACCATCTGGTACAAATAACATTTGACATTCATAGTGCCCAGTTAAGCCCCACAACCAACAAATAAATAAAAGACAATAGTAATAATAATCAAAACAACAACAAAACTAAAGCATTAAAGACATGATCCTATAAAGAAAGAACCCAGGAACAGAGTTTGAAGGCTAAATTATTTGACAAAACCTATACCTACAGCATAATTTGGTTTCTGTATATGTGAAAGTTATTTAAAATATCTAAAGTGAAGATTAAGTGTCAAGTATTTAATGTGCACTGCACTGTGGGGGATTTTATATGGCACTATAATTTGAACATGGGACCTCATGCTCACTGAGAAAGTGTTCTATCATGGAAGCCACTCTACTTCTTCTGCTTTTAGCCAGTTTTCTTAAACAATCTACAGGTTTTTACCAGGGTTAGCCTTATACTATGGTCCTCCTACCTATGTGTCTTGTGAAGCTGGGATTACAGGCACGAACCAGCATGCTCAACCCTATAAAAGTTCACTAAACCAAAATTTTAACCTCAATGTTAAAATTTAATGGACTAAAGAAATTAATTTGGGGGCTGGGAATGTGTCTTAGTGGTAGAATGCTTGCTTAGCATGCCTAAAGCCCTGGTTTGACTCCTCAATACCACATACACAGAAAAGGCCAGAAGTGGTGCTGTGGCTCAAGTTGTAGAGTGCTAGCCTTAAGCAAAAGAAGCTCAGGGACAGAGTACAGGTCCTGAGTTCAAGCCTCAGGACTGGCACAAAGAGAGAAATTATGTTGGATTTACCAAGGATACTCTTGAAGGGAATTCAGCCAAGGGTAGAAGTGAGGCTCCCCTGAAAAGCATCATATTGGCAGTTGAACAGCAAACCTCACCCCCTGTATAAGAAGCATGTGGTCAACAATTCTGTGCCTCTGTGAACTTCCCTCTGGGTTTGGAACCCTGAAGTATTTTTTGTTGCCAGGCCTGAGGCCTAGCACTGTCCCTGAGATTTTTTTATTTAAGGTTAGCACTCCACTTCTGAGTGGGGGTGAGGGGGCATGCGTGTGCGCTTAATTGGAAAGAAAAGTCTTAAGGTCTTTCCTGCCCAGGCTGGCTTGAAACCATGATCCTCAGATCTCAGCCTCCTGAGTAGCAAAGATTATAGGCATGAGCCACCAGCATTCAGCAACAGGTAATTTTAAAAATAATAACACTAATTCTCTATTTCTTCCATTTTCACCATTTCTTGTCTTTTAGACCCAATCTTCCATAATATCACATCTCATACATCATCTTTTATTTTGGACTTCCTAAAACAAGTAGGCTTGAGGTCAATGTTTTGCTGATTCCAACAAAATGAACGTTTCCAACTTTGTCTCAGTTGTAGTGTCACTTGACACAGCAGAAGTGTTTTGTTTCCCACTCCATTTCAGAGAAAAAATAAGGGTGAAAGGTAGCAAGATTCACTGTCACTGCTGTTCCTCAGATTAGGCATGTTCAGGAGGCCCCAACTTGTTGGGTACCGCATGATGAGAACCACCGACTCTAGCAGGCAATGGGGTTGGGGGCGGGGGAGGCCTGTAATCCCAGCAATGGGAAAAAAAGAGAATCCAAAAAATCAAGGCCAGTGTAGGCTACATCTACTCTAGCCCTGCCAACCCAACAGGTGCAACTTAAAAGTCAATACATCCAGGAACTGTTTCATAGCAATATAAATTTATGTTAAGTGAATCGTCATGATGATAATACACATTTAAGCCAGATAGCTGTGGCTCACACCTCTAATAGTAGCTACTTCAGGAGGCTGAAATCTGAGGATTAGGATTTGAAGGCAACCCAGACAAGAAAGTTACCTCCAATGAACCACCAAAAAAAGAAAGTCTAAAATGGAGCTATGGCTCAAGTGGCAAAGCACTAGCCTTGAGTAAGAAAGTTCAAGGAGGCCAGGCACTGGTGGCTCAGGTCTGTACTTCTAGCCCAGGAGGCTGAGATCTGAGGAGAGTGGTGCAAAGCCAGCCCCAGCAGGAAAGTCAGAGAAACTTTTATCTCTAATGAGCCACCAGAAAACCAGAAGTGACACTGTGTGGCTCAAGTGGTAGAGCACTAGCCTAGAGCAAAAGAGCTCAGGGACAGCGCGTAGGCCCTGGGTTCAAACTCCAGGACACACACACAAAGTAAATTTTGAACGACAAGCAAAAATATCCATTATGGGATCGACAAGACACGTATGAGTAGACGATGGCACAGATCCCTGTGCATCTCACTGTCTACCCTCAATTCACCGGCATGTACTGTGGTGACTCAGGCCTGTCAGTGCCAGACAGGCTGGAAGTGTACATGTCTGAAAGTGTTCACACACAGTGGCAGAACTACAGTGATCCACTGTTGAGACCAGATGTGGTGAGGTGACTCCACCTGACCTGGATGACCTCAATGACCTTGGCCCTGATGATTGATCATGATGCAGTCCACGTCCTTGTCAAAGCAGGAGGTGACTCCAACCCAGCCTCTGTCTACACTGCCAGTCCTTGCAAAAACTAAATGTCAAGTGAGCGCACAGAAAATGACAGAACACAGAACTGACCCAAATCTACGTCTGATCTCCCCATAGAAGCAAAAGCATTCAGTTCATATGTAAGAAAAGCATCTTTTCTCTCCCACTAGTTGCTTCATTTCTGTGAATCTTGAGAGAATTGTTTTTTTCTTAAGGGTTCCCGCTTTGGCCAGGTGGCTCAGCCCTTGTTGAATTACATTTTAGTTACATACATACTTTTCCTGATCACTTCAATGAAGACACCCTGTGAGAAACTCCTTGAACTTTAGTTGCATCCTGTTCATTAAGTCACATCCTATTTTTTTAAAGTTTTCCATCAAGCTTTTAATGAAAAGATCATAAAATAACAGTTTCTCATCACTGTACAGTAAGACTGCACACTTCTAAATGGAGATCAGTCGTCGGTCAATCACATGTGTATGACACTGGAGCACTGCATACCTGCAGCTCTGACCTGAATTTTACCCTAATTCTCCAGGTATGTGAACTCAATGTGATGAGTGACAACGGCAGTGGCCAGTACAGGAGTGCGATCCTGGTGTCCCTCCCCCTCTTTGGGAAGGGTGTAAAGTAGGACATGATCCCTCTTCCAATTCCCATTAAACAAAACAGCTTCCCCTGCCCCCTCAAGGTATTTGCAAATGAGCCAGAGCCCAATCTACAGCCCCTGGGGGGTGGGGTGGCAGGGGGAAGCAAGTGATGGGTAGGGTAGAGAGGCTCCCCTTAACAACTGTCCCCAGAGGATCCTGCCAAGTGGAGGAGGGACCCTGGGGACCCTCCCTGTCCCATTTGAGGTCTGTTATGCAGCAATTTTTAGGTCAATAAATTACAGCAATAAATAGTAAGATGAGGTAGGGAGAGGGGTTTCTGTAGAAAATTAAAGTGGGCAACTGAAGCTGGGGGCATCCGAGGAAGGGGGTCCTGGGCAGCCTCAGCTCCCACATCTCCCCCCCATCCCATCTGGAATGTCAGACTGAGGCTCTGGTCAGGTCCTTTGCCATTCCCTCATTCCTGGCATACACTTCACAGGTTCAGTTAATATGGAACCCCAAGATGACTGGGGGCATGGAGGAACTTGGTCCCTTCAGAGGGCCATGGCAGAAGTCACATCCTTTTGCAGATTGTGAGCCTGAGCTCAGCCAATGGGAGTGGAGGGGTGGAGCCTGCTGTGTTAGGGATAAAAAAGGAGCAGCCTGCCTGCTCTGGGCACTTGTTTGCCAAACTTTTGGCTGACATCGGACCTGTCAGCGGAGGTAAACTTTGCCTCCCCATGTTCCTTCCAAATTGGTGTCCTTATTCCTACATGACATCCCAACATCCCTAGCTATTTCTAACAAGTATTTATTTACCCAACAGAACTGAGCCTCTCTTCCTTACTATGGAGAACTTTTTGTCCACCTGTGACCAGAACAAAACGAAACAAAAGGTCTTCGTTTCAGATTTTTCTTTTTCCTTTTTCTCTTTTCTGTGTCAGTCCTGGGGCTTGAACTCAGGGCCTGGGTGCTCCCCCTGAGCTTCTTTTTGCCCATGGCTAGTGTTCTACCACTCCTGGCCCACTCCAGTTGGTTTGGGGTTTGTTTGTTTATTTGTTGGTTTTATTAGTTTATTGATGAGAAGAGTCTCATGGACTTTCTTGCCCAGGCTGGCTTCCAACCCTGGTCCTCAGAGCTTAGCCTCCTGAGTAGCGAAGATTACACATGAGACACCAGCACCCAGCCAGTTTCAGAACTTTGATTTACTTCCAGTGAAAGCACAAACATCTCTGTGTATGTTTTAAATTTATTAGGGCAAATATTTAAAATACACTGGTTTTTTTCCCACAATCATCTTCTGTCATTTTTTTTTATTTACTATATTTGGAGTCTCAAAAAAGAGAGGCGGCCCAGCCTCTTTTGAGCTGAAGCTGGGTGAGCTGCAGAGTTCTAGGGTCAAGCCTTCATCAAGGGGAGGGAACTCCAGTGCTCCCCACTGGCCATGCTGATCTGGGCTGGATCCCACTTTACAAACTCCAGTGTGCTGACAATTTCACTCCAGTTCATCAAGAAATCTGAACCATAACTCCCAAAAAATGTGAGGAGCTGGCACTGACAAGAATTTTCTAGACATGAGAAAGCTAAGGAGGTATCGAGCAGCTTACACCATGATCCTCAAACCCACCTTCCAGAGACAGAACTTCAAGATAGAGGTCCCACATTACCCACACGAAAGGAATAGGGAGACACTGAAAGGGTGTGAGGACCAGTGGCTTACTCAGGTCTCCATCTGGGAAACCAGAGCCTAGAGGAGGTAGGGAGCCCCGGGTCTGTTTTCCAGGTAGCAATTCCAAGGGAAGTTCATGGCCGTGGCTGGGGTCCCGACTCCAGTCTCCAGTTGGAGTTTTGACAAGACAATGCCTCTTCTCTTCCCAAAGGGCAGGCACAACCTGGGCCCAGCTCTTCCCGGTGGAATGCTCCTTTCCCTGACTTGGACAGGAAGAGGACCAGGAAAGCTCTCCGGGAAGAAGGTACAAAGCAGAAGAGAGGGGTGACTCCTCCCTGAGCAGCCTACGTATCTGCTACCCCATTTTCTGTGAAAGCCTCTGCGACCCCATTTTCTGGCACAGCCTTCTGCTGTCCATTTGCTTCCTCCATCATTTTCTTGTACTGACGGTTGAAGAAGCCCACCTGTGGAGAGGAAGGAGAAAATCAAGAGAAGATCAGAGGCCAAGCATCCATGGCTCACACCTGTAATCCTAGCTACTCAGGAGGCTGAGTGGAAGCCAGCCAGCCCAGAAAAATCTGAATCGTTATTCTCCAATTAACCATTAGAAAAAAAAGGAAATAAAGCCAGAAATGGAACCATGGCTCAAGTAGTAGAGTGCTAGCTTTAAATGGAATACGTGAATGGACAATGCCAGGCCTCAAATCCAAGCCGCAGTACTGGCACCATAAATAAATGAGAAGAAGAAGAGAGAAGGAGGAGGAGAGAAGGGGGAGGAGGAGGAGAAAAGGGGGGGGAGGAGGAGGAGGAGGAGGAGGAGGAGGAGGAGGAGGAATATGATGATGATGATCAGAAGGTCCAGTACAAGAGAGGAGAGGTGACTGAGGGAAAAGGAGCTGTCACCATTTCTGGAGCATTGGCTATGTTCCTAGCACTAGAAAGCTGTGTATACTGTGTAGTTACACAAGACTACATGGCTATCAAGTGAAAGAAACATTTATGGCCATCACAGAAAGACACAAAGATCTAGAGTGGACTCCATGAAAGAAAGCATGAAGTGAACAAAACCTGGGATGACTCCATATTGAATCCTGGGCCTGCTTTCTGCTGTGTCTGGGGCAAGGGGAACACAACCACACAGAGGGAGAAGTTGGTAGAAAAGGGAGAGAGGTGAGAGGAGGTCTGGGATCCAGGGGAGGACAATGCTTGGGTGCACATGAGTGTACACACACACACACACACACACACACACACACACACACACACACTGGAGACCTTGGAAGCAGGAGGGAGTTTCTCACAGACAGTGACTTTGTAAAGACAAGGAGATTCCCACAGGAAATGACCTGGGAAGGAGGAAGGAATCTCTCACAGGAAGTGACCTTGGAAGAGGAAGGGAGTTTCTCATAGGAAGCGACCTAGGATATGCCTTAGACTCCCAAATCACCTCTCTGTTTCTGGTAGGAAGAGTAGGATCTGAGCCTGGGGTTTGAAGTGGCCTAAAACACTCACCTTGTACAGGGCAGCTGTGATGAGGGCCAGCAGCAGCAGCCCACCCACGGAACTGCCCACGATGAGGGGAATAGGGTTGGGCACCTCGTAATTCTCCAGCACTGTCTTCACCTGATGGGAGGTGAACATGTCAGGGAATTGCAGGCCTCTAGATTCTCAGCTTCCCCGATGGCCAGCCTTTAGGTCCCTCCTGTCCTCTCGTCCCAGGCCCCTCTCCCAGGGCTGAGATGCAAAAGCATTCATCCATTGAGGGACATTGTCCTGCCAGGGACCCTCCCCAAATCCTTCCCTCTGGGTCTGCAAATCCCCCAACCAGCACCATGAAGTCACTACCTGGGCCCTCAGAAACGCCTCCTGGCCTGGCAGCTGGGAATACACAGCTGTGTCGAACGTGATCTCAGCCACCGTTGTGACCAACACCTTCTTCTGCAATGTCTGCCGAGGGGAGAAGTTGCTGAGGGAGCTGGGTCTGAGGCGTCAAGCTCAGAGCTCCAGGACTTCCCTGGCTTGAGGACGGCCCCGCGTGCCTCAGAGCACAGGTGTACACACCTTGCTGACCCAGCCGAAGCTGAGGTTGCCCTGCAGGAGGAAGTCCAGCTGCTCCTGGATGCCGAAGGAGGGGATGTCACAGCGGAACCTCAGGCAGTCTGCGATGGAGCAGTTCTGGGGACAGAGATGCCATGTTGGACCAGCCAGAGGCAGGTGAATTTTAAGGTAAGAGACAGCATTAAACAGTGAGATTGATGGGAAGGAGCAGTCCACCTGCTGTCATGTGATTCCTGAATCAAAAATCCCTGATGTGTGACCCAAGGTGGGCGATAGCCAGGAGCCCTCTGCCCAGAGCTCTCCTCACCAGCACGGGATCTTCCTTCATACGAGCCCGGAAGTCAGACTGCTTGGGAACTATTCTCTCTGAAGAGCACTGGATAGATGGGTTCTAGAAAAAAAAAAAAAGATATGGAGAGAATAATGTCTCAGAGGGGGATCTCAGAGATCCATGATGGATAGGAAGGTGGGAACCTAAGTGCAAAAAGCTGCGCAGTAAGGAGCACACAGTCTTGAGTACCTGGGGGTGTAGCTTCACTTCCGTCCACACAGCTGTCCCGCCTACTTCTACAGGTACCCAGAAGTGGATGCTCACGGGCAGATCCCTCTGTCCCAGGTTATGTGCCTGCTCAGAAATCAGAACGGAGGCCTTCGTCAGACTCACAGCTCAGCCTGTTGTCCAGGGCCCAGCGTCCTGCTCAGCCTGAGCTGCGAGATGCCACCACCTGCCTGGTATCCGTGCTTCACCATGCCGCTCAGCTCGTGCTCTGTGGCTGAGAAGTTGAGGTATTTGGTGGAATCCTCCAAGCTGGAGAGAGAAGAGGTGAGCGTGACTTTCACGTGCCAGGGAGCTCTCTTGAGGAGAGCCTGGCTCTGTCATGATGGGACAGAGGGAGTCAGGAGGCCTTAGAATGATGTGGAATGAGGCCTGTGACTGAGCTGGGATAATAAAGATTCTAGGAGGGTTGGGATGTAGCAGTGGCAGTGTCCTGGGTTCAATCCCCAGTACCAAAAAGAAGAGAATATATGTGTGTATATATAGACAATATTGTCTCTCTACATAGAATACAAATATAGTATATGTTGTGTATATGTATACAATATTCACATATATATAATACATACCTTTATATTATATATGTATATAGGTGTATATACATATAAACCCACAAACAACCAGGTGCAGGTAGCTCATGCATGTAACCCTAGCTACTCAGGAAGTTGAGATCTGAGCATCGTGGTTCAAAGCCAGCCCAGGCAGAAAAGTCCATGAGATTCTTATCTCCAAAGAACCACTAGAACCAGAAGTGGAGCTGTGGCTCAAAGTAGTAGAGCACTGGCCTTGAGTAGAAAAGGTTAGGGACAGGGCCCATTCCTCATGACCAAAATACAAAAAAAGAAGAAGATTCTAGAGGATATGCAGTTATGACCCAAATGGTAGTGCACCTTGAATAACAACAAAAAAAAAGCTAAGTAAGAGCACAAAGCCCTAAGTTCAGTCTCCAGTTCTGGCTTGCACCCACGCGCACACACACACACACACACACACACACACACACACACACACACACGCACACACCTCCTGCCCTAGTTAGGTGGAGAAGAAGCTTGATTCCAGGCGCCACACGCCTACCGCATACCTGCTGACCACAGCATAGACCGCGTACTTCACCGGCAGCTCCTGCTGCAAGGTGCTCTTGCTGGTCCTGGGTGAGTTGTTCTCACTGGAGAAAGAGGACACAGCCCCTTGGGCAAGGGCCCCAGAAGGCCAGGCTACACAGTGACTCCCAGGGGAGCGGGGACAAGGGGACAAGGTGGCTCCCCTGAATCTTTTGCCACGCTCACCTGGTCACATTGGCTGTCATGAGTAGCTTGTCTCCCAACATGGCTTTGGGGGAGACATCAAAAGTAGCCAAGAAGAAAATCTGAGCGAGAGGGCAGAAGGAGGAGGTGAGGTAGGGGTGAGGCAGGAGGGGGGCAGGGAGGAGGGGTGGATGGGAGCCAGGCTGACCTGTGTGCCACCGTAGAAGATGACATGGCCGATGTGGCAGCTGGTCCTCCTGATGTTCAGATCCTGGGTCTGGGCGCTGCCACAGGTCAGGGTGAGTGGGCGCTGATACAGCGAGCTCTTAGGCAAAGGCAAGTGGAACAGCACTGATGAGGATTGATTAGGGATCCGAGAGACTCAGCATCCCAAGAACACTGTCCTAGAACCCACCTTAGGATGTTTTGGGGGGGGCTCAAACATGGGGCCTGGGCACTGTCCTTTAGCTCCCCCCCACCCCAGGTCTAGTAACTCTGCCACTGAAGCCAAACCCTTACTTCCAGCTTTTTGCTGATCAATGGGACAATAGGAGTCCCAAGCTTTGTTTTTTCTACCAGGCTGGCTTTAAAACACAGTCCTCAGATCTCAGCCTCCTGAGTAGCTAGGATGACAGGTGTGAGCCACCAGAGCCAAGCTAGGAACTCATTTCTGATAGGCATGTCTTTAAATGCTCAAAGTGAAGTGTATTCGCCCTTCCAGCCCACCCAGCCAAGCCTAGACCTGGTGGCCTATTAGAGACTGATGAGCCATGACCCCCTAGCCTGAGCTCTGACCTAATACAACCCACTGGCTTCATCCTTTCCCAAGGGGGAAGCACCTGGCTGCCAGTCACTCGCCGATAGGACAGCCCTGCTGGGTAGATGAAGGTGACCGTGGTCCCGTAGGAATCCTCGCCATCGTTGGACACTGTCACGTTCACATTTAGGTCTAGGGTGCTTCCCACCACCACAGTCTGCAGGCTGAGTGTTGGGAGTGAAAAGATGAGATGATTCTGTGACTGAGGTCAGATATGGTCTAGGGGGTGACCCATGAGGTGGGGGTGGGGGTGTTAGGTAGGCAAGGGAGAGGACATTTGAGTCCATGGGGGAAGGGAGACAGGGCAGAGGCAGCAGAGCCAGGTCCTGGGAGGAAGGGTGTGGCCAGAAGGCAGATCTAGAGGCTAGAAGTTCACCCTGAGAAGTCGAAGGTGACACCAAGGTCATCCTGGCAGATGTGGTCAGCTCCACAGTTCTTCTCAAAGGGGAGCTGAGAGAAAAGCAAGGAAAGGTTGTGTGGAAATCTAGAGGCAGCTCCCTCTGCCCCCCGACTGGAGGCCTCAACACCACAGGAGGCCCAACTCACAGAAGCCGTGTAGTAGGTCTTCATGTTCTTATCCAACATAGGAGTGAGATTTTTGAAGGAAGACAGGGGCAGGCCCACTAGAGAGAAGTTGAGGCGCAAGGTGATGGGGGTCACCGCCTCCTCCACACAGTCCTAGAGGGTGGGCAGTGAAAGCAGGTGCTTAGGAAATCACCAAGCAGTGACTTTGTCCAGTCGTCCTGTCTGTAAAGGGGGAGATGACAACTCCGGCCTCAATGAGCAAGTGCTACTCTGCCCCACAAAACCTTGCTCACCCAGGCAGAAAACACACCCTGTTCTTTTCTTGGCCTAGCCTGTTGCCAGCCACCCCCCCCCCCAGCAATGATGCCCACCTACACTCACACCCGTGTCCGTACAAGGCCCTCTTACCGGGAGGAGTAATTCCACTTGTTTGCAATGCGAGCTCAGTCCAAGGACTTCATTCCAGGTCAGAATCCGTGTCTTTGTGTCCTTGAAGATGGCACGGGGAATTGGACGGCCAGGGTCCAGGGCCAGGTCAAAGGTCATGGAGCTCTGAAGGTTGCCTGTAAGGGAAAGCAGAATAGGAGAGCACCAGACAACAAGTGAGCAAACAGGAAGTTTGGAGGTTCCAGAGGCAGGGGTTGCGGAAGTTTGGGGTATCCTGGGTCACTCACCTAGCTGCTGCTTAGAACTTTCAGTAACATGAAGGCAGACATCGGCACGGCCCAGTGTCTGGACGGTGGCTTGGTGGTTCTGACACTGGAACACAGTCCTGGAGATCTCTGCAGGTGAGAAGCGGATGTTTGCAGACACCCGGAGGATGGGTCTGGTCCTGTAGGCAAACACAAAGCTGAGACGCTGTCCAGGATACTTCCTGGGAGCACTAACCTGCAAGTGGGGAGGCCTGGGGGACCACACCCAGACCTTGGATGGAAGAGGAATGTCTGAGGAAGGTTCTCACCTGAGCAGCAGCACATGGCCCCGGGACCCCACGGCCAGGTCCACCAGTCCATCCTGGGTGAGGTCCTGACCCCCGCTCAGCGACTGCCCAAAATACTGGAGGCTGGAGGAGAGCTGGGAGGCTGCAATCCTCTGCCCAGAAGAGGAGGAGGGGAGAGGGGGAGGGTTCTGATTAGAGTGCCAAGGTGGGTGCACCACCAAATGAACCACACATCCACTCCCAGCTTTTGGCTGCTCAACTAGACATAAGGGTCTCTCAGAGTTGTCTGGTTTTGAACTATGATTCTCAGATTTCCACCTCCTGGGTAGCTAGGATTATAGACACCAGCCACTGATGCCCAACTCACACACACACACACACACACACACACACACACACACACTTATGTATATGAACCTAGATCTGATTCCACAGTGTTACTCACTACACGTTGCGTTGAAAATGAACTATACACCAGGTGCCAGCGGCTCATGATTGTAATCCTAGCTACTCAGAAGGCTGAGATCTGAGGATCATAGTTTGAAGCCAGCTCAGGCAGGAAAGTCCCCATGAAACTCTTATCTCCAATAAACTACTTGAAATATCCACAAGTATCTCTGTGGCCCAAGTGGTAGACCACTAGCCTTGAGTACAAGAAGCTTAGGGACAGCAACCAGGCCCACAGTTCAAGCCCCAGTACCAGCAAAAAAAGAAGGAGGAGGAGGAAGAGGAGGAAAAAAGAAGGAAGGAAGGGAGGAAGGGAGGGAGGGAAGGAGGAAGGAGGAAGGAAGGAAGAAAGGAAGTCAAAATCAACTGTACAACTCGGCAAAGGAAGAATGCCAGGCGGGAAAAAAAATTTGACAGAAAATGAGGGATAAGGTGACACTGTTCAAAAATAAATGTACTCAATACCTGACTAATGTTACTATAACCCCTCTGTACATCATCATTACAATATAATTTTTTTAAATAATCTAGTGAGCATGCAATTTTATGTACCTCATTGCGGTTTTGATTTGTTGGTGCCTGATCAAAAAATAGTTGAGGGGCTGGGGATATGGCCTAGTAGCAAGAGTGCTTGCCTCCTATACATGAGGCCCTGGGTTCAATTCCCCAGCACCACATATACAGAAAATGGCCAGAAGTGGCGCTGTGGCTCAAGTGGCAGAGTGCTAGCCTTGAGCAAAAAGAAGCCAGAGACAGTGCTCAGGCCCTGAGTCCAAGCCCCAGGACTGGCAAAAAAAGAAAAAAGAAAAAAAAATTTTGAACATCTTTTTAATGTATTCTTTGGCCTTTGTTAATTCTTTTTGTCTGAACACCTTTATTACTCTGCAGGATGTGACATTTTTTTCCTGCCTGTTTTTCCAGGCTCCTTTTGAATGGCCCTTGTTAATTTTCTTTGGAAAAAAATCTATTTAGATATTTGAGTGTGTATGCCGGCTGGCATGCATGAGTCTGTGTGTGTGTGTCTGTGTGTGTGTGTGTGACTGCTGGGGCTCGAATTCTGGGCCTCATATTCTCACTTAGCTCTTTTGCTCAAGGCTAGCACTCTATCATTTGAGTCACAGCTCCACTTCCTGCTTTGTTGTTGTTGTTGTTGTTATCATTTGGAGATAAGAGTCTCCCAAACTTTCCTGGCCCAGCTGGCTTCAAAACTCAATCCTCAGATCTCCACCTCCTGAGTAGCTAGGATTATAGGCATGAGCCACCAGTGACCAGAAAGTATTTTTTCAGTTTGCATTTGCTTGATGTTTGCCAAGGAAAGCAGCCATTTATCCTAGTGACTCCTATTGCTATCCTCCTGGGCAGAGAGATCCTAGAGGCATATTTCATGGATGGCAAGAATGCAATGAAAATCATATATCATCCAGGGATGAGAAGACACATGTCCTGAAACCTATACTTAGGAGCAACAGGAAACCACTGAGAGATGGAGCACTGGGTTAGGAGTCAGAAGTTACCATTCCTAGTCCTCTGGATCCTGGACAGGTCAAATTACACCTGGAAAACAGGTTTGCTATAGAAGTAAGGCTATGGGTCAAGTGGTAGAGCAACAACTTTGAGAGAGAGGAAAAAAGCTAAGTTGAGAGACCATGAGGCTCTGAATTCAAGCTCTAATCCAATACACACACACACACACACACACACACACACACACACACACACACACACACACACACACACCCCAAAGGCAAAATAGGCTTGCTGAGCTGGGGACTATGTATCTTTTACATTGGTGGGTGATTAAGAAGCCTGAATGGGAAACTCAGTGCGTAAGAAAAACAGGGCGTAAGATATCACCAAAAATGTACACACTGCCCTACTATGTAACTGTAACCTTTTTGGACACCTTGCCAAAAAAATTTGTGTTCAATTAATAAATAAATAAATTTTTTAAAAAAGAAGCCTGAATGGGAAACTCCTGGATCATGGAGCTGTGCTATGAAGCAGTACATCTATCGATCAGAGTTGCCATTTCTTAACGCCAAAGGTTTAACTTGCTACAAAAGGGATGAGTGCTGGAAAAAAGGGGGTCACCTTCCTGGTGACTGTGAGAAAGGCAAAAGAAGCATACAGACACTGTCACAGTCATGAAGCACACCAACAGGGCCTCACCTGGGTGTGTGCAGGGCCCAAGCCCAGGCCTGGGGTGCCATGAAAGATGTAAACAGCACCGCGGTTCTCCTGCTCTCCTGGAGCCCCAACGGCCACGTCTGTCAGCATGTCCCAGTTCACGTCCCCAAGCACGGTCATGGCCGCCCCAAAGCGGCCCAAGAAATGGCCCTGTTCCCCATGGAGAACAGACCCACACCGCCACGGAGCCCTCTGCACAATACAACCAGTGTCAGCCCACCCCAGGCTGGACCACCACCCCCTACCCCCACCCAGCGCTGCCCATCTGCCACTCACCCCCCTGGGCATGGGGCACACAGACACCTGGCCCCCTCGGGTCTGCTCATAGTAATGGGGGGCCCCAATGAGGATCAGGTCAGTGTTGCCATCTCCATTGACATCCACAGAGCACAGGGAGGCCCCAAAGTAGGAGCCAATCTGGAGGGCAAAGCCTGAAGTCACCTGCCTGACCCCCCCAGCCTCCTCCCCTTCTGCACCCAGTCACCACACCCCCTTGGGGTCCACCCCACTCCTCCCCACACACCCACCTGGGTCCCTGTGACTTCAGCATTTGGCTGCCATTGCCCCGATTCCTGGGTGAACATGACAACCTTCCCCGTGTGCTGGTAACGAGGGGCCCCCATGACCAGGCTCCGCGCCCCCTTCCACAGGGCCACCTGGGTGGAGTAACCTGCAAGGACCAGGCCTCAGCACCAGGGCGACTCCCCTACTTCCCATCAGCCCGTCCAGGCCTTCCTTACCTAGGTAGGCATCCCTCATGTCCACATTCTCCTTAGACATGTTGATGAAAGTGGCACCCCTAATGGGGGAGTGCAGGAAGGCACCTCCGGACCAGTCGAAGCTACCCACGGCCCCCAAAACTGGTCCATCCTGGGAGGAAAGGATTCCAGAACTGAGCAGGCTGGAGTAAGAAGACAGCCTAGTCTGAAGAGAACCTGCCCCTAGCTTCATACCACCAACCCCCTCCGCTTCCTCTCCCTCATCCTCCATCCTCAGCCACAAAGAAACCACTCACAGGGGTGAAGGCCGCACTGAAGCCTTCCTGGGACATCTCCAGTTCGAAGGAACTACTGCTCCCGGTCCCTGTACCTGCAAAGACACAATGCCAGAGGCTTCAGGGAGAAAGATGGGATTGGCCAAGTCCAAGGAGGAGACTTAAGATCAGCATCATACTGGAAATTAGCCAGGGAGAGGCCATGATGCCTGAGCACATGTAAAGCCAGTAGCTCCCTGTCTGACATACCCTCGATGGCAAAGATCTTGTCTTTCAGCTGTTTTTGAATCTGCTTCAGTGCATCAAAGTTCTCCACATTAAATACGTAGTCCTGGGGAGGACTTGAGGCGATGATATTTAGTTCATCCCTAGATGTTGTTGCACGAAAAGCATCTCCAACCTGCTCCCAGAAAAGACCAATTCACCATGAAAATCACCCATGGTGTGGGGGGGGGGGGAAACCCATGTGTAGTTAGGGACCAGTGGCTCATGCCTGTCATCCTAGCTGCACAGGAAGCTGAGATCTGAGGACTGTTGCCTAAAGCCAGCCTGTGCAGTAAAGTCTACGAGACCCTTATCTCAAAGGAACCACACAAAAAGCCAGAAATGGAGCTGTGGCAAAGCTCAAGGACAGCACCCAGGCCCTGAGTTCAAGACCCATGAGCCCTGGGCTGGGGATATGGCCTAGTGGCAAGAGTGCTTGCCTCGTATACATGAGGCCCTGGGCTCGATTCCCCAGCACCACATATACAGAAAATGGCCAGAAGTGGCGCTGTGGCTCAAGTGGTAGAGTGCTAGCCTTGAGCAAAAAGAAGCCAGGGACAGTGCTCAGGCCGAGTCCAAACCCAGGACTGGCAAAAAAAAAAAAAAAAGACCCATGAGCCCTACAGGGTTCATCTTGCAGAAGACATGGGAAAGAAAACGTGTTTGGCTAGCATCAAGGAGGTGAAGAAAGAGGACAATGAGTCTCTGGCTGAGGACAGTGAACTTCTTGCCCCACAGATGTGCGAGCCGGAGGTTTCTAATCTTGAAAGGAAGCTTCCTGGAGAAGGACACGAGGGAGGCAGTGGAAAGCTGGAGTTTACCCCGATGGCATAGCGGATGATGCCTGCAGCCTCGACCAGAGGTATCACTTCGGAATACTCCTTGTTGTCGCCAAATTTCCAGCCATCAGTAATAACGATGAGGATCTTGGTGGCATCTTTGCGGGCTCCTTTCTCAGCAGTGAACACGTCCTTTCTGTCAGGAAATTTAAAGGTGGGGAGGGAGTGCTGGTCAGCCATCAGTGGCTCATGCCTACAACCCTCCCTACTCAGCAAGCCAAGCTCTCAGGATCCATTCAAAGTCAGCTCAGGCTGCAAAGTCTGCAATACTCTTGCCTGCACCTAATTTTAAAAAAAAGAAAAAAAGCCAGAACTGTGGCTCAAGTGATAGAGCACTAACCTTGAATGAAAATGCTCAAGGACAGCACCCAGACCTTGAATTCAAGCCCCAGAACTCACAGAAAAAAAAAAATATATATATATATATATACATTCATACATACATATATATATATTTAAGGCAGGCATGGTGGTTCACTCCTGTAATCCTAGCTACTTAGGAAGCTGAGATCTAAGGATCACAGTTCAAAGCCAGCCTGGACAGAGAAAAGTCTTGTGAGGCTTTATTATGCTTTTAATGCCAGCCCTGGGACTTGAACTCAGGACGTGGGTGCTATCCCTGAGCCTCTTTGTGCTAAAAACCAGTGCTCTACCACTTGAGTCACAGTTTCACTTCTGGCCTTTTCTGAGTACTTTATTGGACTTTCTTGCCTAGGCTGCTCTTTGAACAGTAATCCTCAGATCTCAGCTTCCTGAGTAGTTAGGAATAAAGGCGGGAGCCAAGGGTGCTCAGCACTTGTGAGAATTTAATCTCCAGTTAACCACTCAAAACCTGGAACCAGGGGCTGGGGATATGGCCTAGTGACAAGGGTTCCTGCCCTCGTGTACATGAGGCCCTGGGTTCAATTCCCCAGCACCACATATACAGAAAACGGTCAGAAGTGGCGCTGTGGCTCAAGTGGCAGAGTGCTAGCCTTGATCAAAAAAGAAGCCAGGGGGGCTGGGGATATGGCCTAGTGGCAAGAGTGCCTGCCTCGGATACACGAGGCCCTAGGTTCGATTCCCCAGCACCACATATACAGAAAACGCCCAGAAGCGGGGCTGTGGCTCAAGTGGCAGAGTGGTAGCCTTGAGCGGGAAGAAGCCAGGGATGGTGCTCAGGCCCTGAGTCCAAGGCCCAGGACTGGCAAAAAAAAAAAAAAAAGAAGCCAGGGACAGTGCTCAGGCCCTGAGTTCAAGGCCCAGGACAGGCCAAAAAAAAAAAACTGGAACTGGCAAGGTGGTTCAAAGTGGTAGAGCCTTGTGCAAAAGAGCTCAGAGACAGTGCCTAGGCCATGAGCTTAAGCAACATGACAAGGAGGAGGAGGAGGAGGAGGAGGAGGAGGAGGAGGAGGAGGAGAAGGAGGAGGAGGAGGAGGAGGGGGAGGAGGAGGAGGAAGTGGAGGAGGAGGAGGAGGAGAAAGGAGGAGGAGGAGGAGGAGGAAGTGGATGAGGAGGAGGAGGAGGAGGAGGAGGAGGAGGAGGAGGAGGAGGAGGAGGAGGAGGAGGAGGAGGAGAAGGAGGAGGAGGAGGAGGAGGAGGAGGAGGAGGAGGAGGAGGAGGAGGAGGAGAGGAGGAGGAGGAGGAGAAGGAGGAGGAGGAAGAGTTTTAAAAGAGGATCTAGAGACCTCATTAGAGACCTCAATCTCCTTTGAAAGAATGTAGCCACATCCTTTCCCCTGGAGACCTCAGTCCTACTCAAGGGCCCCAGAGTAGGTAAGCTGGCAATTCATGTGGGAGGGTGCAGGGAGGGTACTTTGAGAAGGGAGAAGTCTGGACTCACCTGACTGTATCAATTGCTGTGGCAGTTCTGGTGTTCGATTTTTCCTGATATATATTGTTCAGCAGGCTCTGGGGGTCTGAACTTTCCGCGTAGGCACTGAACGTAAAGTGTACCTGGACGCTGTAGGAGAACTGCACCAGGGAGAACTGAGAGAACCACAGGATGCTAGAAACCAAGCTGATTTCCACAGCACCCCAGCTCTGCCCAGCCACGCCCTCTTGCACTGCCTTCCCACCCACCAGGCCACACCTGAGCACCAGATCCCTGAAACTGGCTCATCACAGACTTCACGAAGTTTAGCATTTTGGTGAAGTCATTAGGCTGGATGCTTCCTGAGCCATCGATGAGGAATACAATATCCTGTTCCTGCTTGGGGCACTCTGGAAAAGACCAAAAATCACACTCCAAGGCCAGGAAAACCTATGCCTTCTCCAGCCCCGTTCTGGGGATCAAAGCTCAGCAGCCCAGCTGGGTCTTCTTGTCAGGGCCACAGTTTCCAAGTCCCCTGGCTGAGACGCAGGGCAGTCTCTTTATGCCTCAAGAGGAGGCCACAACTGGCTCAACTCCTTCACCCTGCACAACCACTGACAGCTTCTCCCATCTGGAGGACAGCCTCAAAGCCACCTCCTTACACAACTGCCATTGTGCCCCTTTCCTTGAACCTGATCCCATCTCTTCTAAACACCCTCAGTGTCCCTCCAGGATAGGACCTGCACCAGCTCTGCCCATCGGTCCACATGGGACAGTCAATGCCAAACTACACTCTGTGTCTGTGTCTGTGTCTGTGTGTGTGCGCGGGCACATGCACCAATACTGGACCTTGAACTCAGAGCCTGGGTGCTGTCCTTTAGCTGTTTTACTCAAGGCTAGCCCTCTACCACTTGAGGCACAGCTCCACTTTCAGCTTTTTCCTGATTTACTGAGGGGCTGGGAATATGGCCTTGTGGCAAGATTGCTTGCCTTGTATACGGGAAGCTCTAGGTTCAATTCCTCAGCAGCACATATATAGAAAAGGCCAGAAGTGGCGCTGTGGTTCAAGTGGCAGAGTGCTAGCCTTGAGCAGAAAGAAGCCAGGACAGTGCTTAGCCCCTGAGTTCAAGGCAAAGGAATGGCAAAAAACAAACAAAAACAAACACAGAAGCAATACTTACAAAACTATTTGGTGTAAACAACTGTACAACTCATGGCGGGATAGAGGGAGAGGGTTGGGGCAATGTGGGGGCCGTGGGGGAATGAGGGAGGGGGTATGAAGTTGCACAAGAAATGTACTCATTGCCTTACATATGAAACTGTAAACTCGCTGAACTTCACTTTGACAATAAAGAAAAAAAAAGAATTTAATTTTTTTTTTTAAAAAAGAGTCTCACTGACTCTCCTGCCTGGGCTGGCTTTGAACCTTGCTCCTCTGATCTCAGCCTCTTGAGTAGCTAGGAAGACAATCATGAGCCACCAGGGCCAGAAAGATTCTTTCTTTCTTTTATCCAGTCTGGAAAAGTGCTTCTGACTCCACTGCAGCCCCATTGGATGTGTAATATGGGGTCCCCAGAAGAGCTGGGGGTCAAGAACACTCACCCCGCTGGAACATTGGGAGCCTTTCTTTCTGCTGGAAAGATGGGGCCAGCAGGAAGCATAACCCGTTCAAATGGATATTCTCTCTGCATTCCTTCTGTAACGTGGGGCCACAGGCCTAGAAACAAAGGGAGATGCTAGAAGGGGGCTGCCTCTGCTCCCCAGCCCGACCTCCTATCCCAGCACCTCCACCCTCCACAAGACACACACCTGCCTAGGGACCCTCCTGTGACCCAAGACAACTCACCAGAAGCTGGGAGGCATTGGAGGCAGCTGCCAGGGACAGGCCTAAGGACATGTTCACAGCCTCAGGGGGCACTGAGGAGATAGATAATCATGTGGTTACCACGGAGACCCAGGAGAATGAGTTAGAGCTGGGTGGGTCTGATCAAGACACAGGGAGCCTGGCAGGCCAAGAGGACCCGTGGGTCCTAGTGGAGCCAGGGAAGTGGGGGGATGTGGTGGTAAGAGGCCTAAGGGGGTCTGCAGACAGCACACAGCAGAAGTAAGAGTGTTGGGCCCCAGGGCTTGGGAGCCAGGACCCAGGCAGGGGCAGGGGCTCACCCTGCAGCTGGATGGGCTGACACTGCCCTGTGGCATAGCTACAGTTGTAGAGGCCGCCTCTTTGGTTGGCAGCCTTCATCTCATGGGGGGCTCCAACCACCACCCTACAAGGGAGAAAAGAACACTGTTGGTAAAACTGCAGACAGGAGTGGGAATGTGGCTTAGTGGCAGAGTGCTTGCCTAGCATGCATGAAGCCCTGGGTTCGATTCCTCAATACCACATACATAGAAACAGCTAGAAGTAGCACTGTGGCTCAAGTGGTAGAGTGCTAGCCTTGAGCACAGAGAGGCTTGGGGACAATGCCCAGGCCTTGAGTTCAAGCCCTAGGGATGGCCAAAAACAAAAAAAAGTTCAGAGAAAAACCAGGCATTGGTGACTCACACCTGTAACTGTAGCTACTCAGGAGGGTGAGATCTGATGATTGAAGTTCAAAGCCAGTCCAGACAGAAAAGTACATAAGACTCTCAGCCAGATGCTGGTGATTCAGATCTATAATCCTTGCTACTGAGAAGGCTAAGATCTGAGGATCAGGGTTCAACTCCAACCAGGATAAGAAAGTCTATGAGACTCTTAATCTCTAATAAACCAGCAGAAAATAAAAGCGGGGCTGCGGCTCAAAGTGGTAGAGTGCCAGCCTTGAGCAAAAGAGTTTAGAGATTCTGGCCAGATTATGAGTTCAACATCCCACCCATGGACACACACACATACACACACACACACACACACACACATACACACACAAATACAGACAAACCAGCATTGGTAGCTTACACCTATAATTCTAGCTACTCAGGAGTCTGAGATCTAATGATTAATATTCAAAGCCAGCCCAAGCAGAAAAGTCCATAAGTCTCTTTATCTACTAGCAAAAAGCAGAAGCCAGAGATATGGTTCCAGTGATAAAGTTACAGCCTTGAGCACAGAATGTTAAATAGGAGCACAAGGCCCTAACTTCAGGTCCCACCACTGACTGACTAAAAGGGTAGCGGGGTGGGGAGAGGTAGACAGTAGAACTCAACTGCTTGAGCCTCTGAGCCTTATATGGAGATTAGCAACAGGTTGAACTCCGCAGAGATGGAATTGTGGAATTTTTTTCCTCTTTTTGTCTCTAGTATATACCTGATAGATTATAGTAGGTGCCCAATAAACATTTATTGAATGGCTAGTTCCTTCTGAGACTGCTGTGTGGACTTACTCAGTGCCCACCTATTGGTACTCAGTAGTCACTCAATAAATGTTAGCCATGAATTCAAGAGCCCATGAGATTCTTATCTCTAAATAACCCACCGAGACCCTGGGCTGGTGGCATGACTCAAATGGTAGAGTACCAGACTATTGTTGCAGAACTGAGAAGGCACGGGGTTCTCTGCACAGAGAGCTTGCTCACCACCTTGTCCTTACCAGGAACTGTCATATTGGACCACACTGTATCCAAACCCGGCACTTCCCATTTGAAAGCTCATCGGATTTTCTACCTCCAGGTTGAAGCCCAGAGAAACAGCAAAACCTTAGGGACAAGGAGCAAGAAGAGAGCTTTAGAAGGATCTTCTCTTGCCTGACCATGACCCCTCCCCTCTGGGCTCCATCTCCCAGGACCCCGCTTCCTGCTCTCTTCTAGGCCCAATCCCTCAGAGTCCTCTGGCTTTTCCTGGCTTCCCTCTCTCCTCCACATGAGGCACAACTGTGTCACCACCCTGAGATCTACAGTCAACTTTCAATTCTTTTCTACAGACCTCTGCTCCGGCTCTGAAGACAGCCCTCCCCCACAACTTCCCCTGGCTAAGGCCTGCCATCCTAGCTACTCAAGAGGCTGAGATCTGATGATCACAGTTGGAACCCAGACCAGGCAGACAAATCTGAGCCACTCTTACTCTAATTCACTAACAAAAGGGCAGAAGTAGGGGCTGGGAATATGGCTTAGTGGTAGAGTGTGCTTGCCTGGCATGCATGAAGTTCTGGATTCCATTCCTCAGCACCACATATGCAGAAAAAGCCAGAAGTGGCGCTGTGGCTCAAGTAGAGTGCTAGCCTTGAGCAAAAGCAACTCAGGCCCTGAGTTCAAGCCCCAGGACTGGCAAATAAAAAAGGGGGGACAGAAGTAGAGATGTGCTCCAACTAGTAAAGCACCAGCCTTGAGCAGGAAATAGCCAAGGGTAAGTAAGAGGCACTGAGTTCAAGCCCTAGTACTGGTGCACAAAAGAAAAGGAAGGAAAAGAGAGAGAGAGAGAGAGAGAGAGAGAGAGAGAGAGAGAGAGAGAGAGAGAAACTTCTAGGACTGGGAATATGGCCTAGTGGCAAGAGTGTTTGCCTCATATACATGAAGCCCTGGGTTCAATTACCCAGCAGCACATATAAAGAAAACGGCAAGAAGTGGCGCTGTGGCTCAAGTGGCAGAGTGCTAGCCTTGAGCAAAAAGAAGCCAGGGACAGTGCTCAGGCCCTGAGTCCAAGGCCCAGGACTGGAAAAAAAAAAAAAGAAAGAAAGAAACTTCTAAACTGCCAAGTCAACTGACCTCTTCCTGAATGACTTCCTTAGCATCCACTCCCTCTACGAATTCCAGATCCCAACCCTCCAAGGTCACTCCAATGTCAAGTCTCTCTCACTCCCTGGCCCTGCTCCCAGCCACAGGCCTTGGCTATGTAGGGCTGGGACCCAAGTTCCCCTGCTGGAGAAGCAGACTCACCCATACTCAGGAGGAGAGCAGTGCACAGCCCGCTCATGGCTGGAACGTCAAGCTCAGAGGTGGATGCTCTGAGCATCTGGGCTGAAAGACTGAGGAAGAAGTGAGTGGAGAGGTGATGAGGAAGCTGGAGCTGAGAGGGAAGTGGTCATTGAGTCAGAAGTGAGAGTCCTGCCCTCCAGGCAGGACTAAAATGCACAAAGAAGAGACCAAAGCAGCCCACACACTCTGCTCGCAGAGAGCTCCTCGTCAGGATGACTCGCCATGGCTGGGCTGAGGAGACGCAACTCCTGGTCTTGACTTTACCCTCTCAGTGGCCTCCCATAGTGGCAGAAGGCTCCCTTTAATCTTTCGTGCCAGTCCACCTGGGGAGTGGAGGGGGCCCACGCAAGCTGTCCCGGACCTTCCACTCCTAGCCTAGAAGTCTCTAGGCCAAACGTTGAGCACAGAGCGGGCATTCGCTCGTTCACCCACTCGCTCCATTGGTGGCCATTTACAACAAGCCAAATTCAAGCCTCAAGGGTCTGAGCCCTTTGCTAGGTGAGAACTCCTTTCATTGTGCAACGTTGGCCCTGGGGTCAGTGGGGAAGCCTAGGGGGTAAAAAGCCACACAGCTGCTACACAGCAGATGTTCTCTCACCTCTGCTGCAAAGGCCAAGGGCGGGGGCCTCCAGGAAGACTCCCCAGAGCCAGGGGTCAAAGGGTACAGGGGAGGATGTTTCAGCATTTGGGGAGGGCGGGGTAACTGTATGTCTTTTGTCATTTTTTTTTTGTACTGGGGATCGAACCCAGGACGTTGCACTTGCTAAGCAAGCGCTTTGCCATTGAGCTACCTCCCAGCCCGGGGGGAGCTTGTTTCAGAAGGGGCTTCCAGATGTGGGCCAGGCATGAAATGGAGAGCTGTGTGTGGGGTCAGTGTTGTCAGCCATGACAGTAGAAGATGTGGTCACCTTGGATGGAGGGGTTGGCCCAAGAGGAGAAAGCAAACCTTGACTCCTGGAAGTCCCCACTCATATGACACCTTGGTTTTGTTCTGCAGACAAGAAGGGAGCATATAAGGGAATTCGCACAGATGGGGACCTTCAGATGCTCCTTTCAGAAGGCTGGAAAGTGACTCCCAATCCAGAGCCAGGTTCCAGATACAGCCTAGAAGTCAGTCAACAATCAATGTTTAGGCTGAGCGCTAGTGATTCGTGCCTATAATCCTAGCTACTCAGGAGGCTGACATCTGAGGATCGGCATTGGAGGCCGACTCAGGCAGCCAAATCCAACAGACTCATATCTCCAATTAATGAGCAAAACACCACACATGGAGGTGTGTCTCAAGTGGTAGAGTGCCAGCCAGTGAGTAGAAAAGGCCAAGTGGGAACACTAGGCCCAGCATTCCAGCCCCAGTACTGGCAATACACACACACACACACACACACACACACACACACACACACGACTGGATAAAGAAAATGTGGTGTATTTATGCACAAGAAAGTTTTATTCAACCAAAAAAATAATGTTATGTTGATTTCAGGAAAACCTAAACAACTGAAGATCATAATATTTTGAGAAATAAGCCAGATTCAGAGAGTCAAGTGTGACATACTTTCTCTTTCATGTGGAATTGAGGGTGGGGAGGAAAAGGCATCAAAGTAAAGGGGTGGGAGCACTGTGGGACAGGGAAAGGGAAAGTGGGGGATAAGAAATGGCAATGGACATACCACTCCTTGGCATCTACCCAGAACAACAGGTCTCAGGATATCAAAAAGACATCTGCACTTTCATGTTTATCGCTGCACAATTCACAATAGCCAAAATACGGAAACAACCCAGATGCCCCTCTACAGATGAATGGATCCAAAAAATATGGTACCTATACACAACGGAGTACTACATAGCAATTAGAAATGGTGAAATATTGGTATTCGCAGGGAAATGGTCAGAACTTGAACAATTAATGTTGAGCGAGACAAGCCTAGAACACAGAAAACAAAGGGGCATGATCTCCTTAATATATGGCTGTTAAGGTGGGGGGAGGGGGAGACAGTAGAGACCAAGTCTGAGAAACAAAAAAGCTTCTTGTCAAATGGTATTTCCTACAGGTTTAGGTCAGCAACCTTACATTATGTAACTAAAACCAAACAACTACTCAACATATAAAGGTCAAAAATAGACCTCTCAGTGAATCACAATAGCTCAAAAGCTATGTATGTATGACTATATAAGACAAGGATAAGCAAACTCTATTGTTGACATTATCTTTAAAGTCCTAGGTGAATTTCCATTGGTGTATGCCACGTGGCTACTGTATAGGTTTTTGGTACACTGTGTATTGTACCTATGTCTACCTGATCTAGGGAAGGGAAAGAAAAACAGGGTGTAAGATATCACAGGAAATGTATACACTGCCCTATGATATAACTGTAACCCTTTTTCACAACTCCTTGTCAACAAAATTTTAATTAGTTAATAATTTTTTTAAAAAGAAACAGCAATGGAGGAGGCAAATATGATGAAAGGACATGTGTGCGCGATTATATACAGGAATGGAAATGTTATCGTGCAATTTACTACTCTGGGGGCTATTAGTATTGGTTGTTGTTTTTAGGAAGTATTTCTTTTTTTTAATTGACTACATAAGGCCCAGGGCTTGGAATTACATACTCAGCTTTCAAGATGAGCCAATTTCTAGATCTCCTGATGCTTTGGTGATACTGAGGTTTGAACTCAGGGTCCCACACTTGCTAAGCAGGTGCTATACCCCTTGAGCCATGTCCCCAGCCTGTGGGGCCGCTGCTTTGGAAACTCAATTAATATTCCTTTGCCTTTATGTATTTGTTTGTTTGTTTGTTCATCCATCCCAGGAAGGAAACTCCAAAAGACTCTTATCTCCAATGAGCCACCAAAAAATGGGAAGTGGAGCTGTGACTCAGAGTGGTAGAGCTCTAGCCTTGAGCAAAAGAGCTCAGGGACAGGCCCAGGCCCTGAGTTCAAGCCCCAGGACCAACAAAAAAAAGGAAAAGAAAAGAGTGGATGTTGAATGTTGGATTCAGGTCTGGTTTGCCTTAGCTGAGTGGTACTTTTATGCCAAGTTGCGAAACGACCACCAAGAAGTCCACCAAGACTCAGACATTCCGAAATGCAAAAGCAAGGCTTTATTCAGGCGAGCTGCAACTCGGGCCTCGTCCTACCCACCGACACAGTGGAGGTTAGGAGGAAGCCCCGAGCTGCGATTGCACAGGGCTTATAAAGGCAAAAAACAAAGTTACAGCAATCAGGTGTTCAAGCAAGACAAAAAACAAAGTTACAGCAATCAGGTGTTCAAGCAAGCAAGATTACGGGTACAAATCTGATTGGCTCAGGGCTCGAGGCATTCTGGGGTTGGTTAGAGTTAAGCATTCCCAGGCGGTTAGAGTTCTTGACCGGCTGGGCCCTAATAAGCTTGCCCTGGGTTTGCTTTAAACAGACAACAAAACGGGGGCTGCCTGAAAATGGGGTTTACTTTAACTCTTCATTCCCCCCTTCATTTCCCCCTTCTGATAGGTAACTCGAGAACCAATCGTGGTTCTCCTTGCTTATTAGTTTGATTCTCACTGAGAATGGGTAGGGATAGATTGGCATTTTGCCCACAATACCATAAGTTGTCAGTGGCGCTTTACTCAGTTGGTAGCGGGTGTGGCTCAGGAGGAGGTCCAGTCTCATAAAGGGCCTTTAGCTTGAGCCAGATCTCTTGGTGGACTTGCTATATAGGGCTCTGAGGGGGCGATAAAAGCTCATAACAAATGTGATTGCAAGTTAGGAATAACATTTAATGACATCACACAAGTCCCCTAGCCCTGTAGATACAGGTACAGATAAACATAGTTTTACACCCAAGCCCCAATTCTGACCCTCTTTATATTATAGCCAATTTGATTACATACCAACTTTACTCATATGCTCTAATTTTAACACATACTGATACCATTTGTTACATACTCAAACTTTCTAGGGATTGTCTTACTTTTAACATACCAAAACCTTTTAATCTAAAGTCTTTCCTTATACAGTTTTATAATCTGTGTCTTATAAAATTTAACATATCCCCACTCACACCATCTTCTACTTCCTCACACCATCAGTGACTTACTGGAACATTCTGTGACAATTTACTTTTTAAATCCCTTTCTTATCCAGAGGAAACCATTTCTCTATCCCTTTCTCCAAGGCTTTCTATACTAACCTTCCTCTTTACATTTCCTGGGGCTTCTTTGCTGCTAGAGGTTTTGTTTTTGTTTTGGCCAGTCCTGAGCCTTGGACTCAGGGCCTGAGCACCGTCCCTGGCTTCTTCCCGCTCAAGGCTAGCACTCTACCACCTGAGCCACAGAGCCCCTTCTGGCCGTTTTCCATATATGTGGTGCTGGGGAATCGAACCGAGAGCTTCATGTGTAGGAGGCAAGCACTCTTGCCACTAGGCCATATTCCCAGCCCCTGCTGCTAGAGTTTTAAACTGTCTACATTTTCCGGTTTATCTCAACTACATCAAGGCAATTTACTGTGACTCTACCCACAGGCTGTTGGGGAAAACAAAGATGGGGCAATGGTCAGTCCAATAGGACTGCTGCTTCTAAGAAGCCAGACCAGAGCCAACTATTCTATATCTATATTCTATATCATGAGCCAACTATTCTAGAGTGGATTTCTCCAGTTTCCAGTTCCTCTAAGTGCCTAAGGTTGGCCAGTGACATCTGTAAGATTCACCCCAGCAGGGCTCCATGAAGATGCCCACGGCAGTTTAAATCTGTCCAGTTACCCTGGCACCTAGCACACCTGATGGCAGTTACCTCCCTCTCTTCTGAGGTCACACCCTAATTCATCTGGTCACATTCTAATACTCTTGGACACACCTCCCACCCCAGGCATTTCCTGGAAGTGACTCTCCAGCCTGTCATACATGCTTTGAATTTAGCAGCAGGCCAGTCTGCTTGAAAATTTCTTACAATATCCAATTTTCTTAATAGAGCTAGTTAACTCCAGTCAACTCAAGAATGTCCCCCCAAAATTTGTTTTAGCAGATCCAAAGCACTTTCCAGCAGAAATCAGCTGTGTGTGATAGAGTCCCATCTGAAGATGTAGATTCTTCCAGATCACTGTTAGACTCTCCTTGATCCTCACTCAAATGCAATGGGCAGGGGCCATGGTGGTGTCAAACAGCAGTGGCTCCCAGTGGTTCCAGTAGAATGTCACACCTTCTGCTAGGTTACCTGCAACTTTCTCCATAGACTGGTTAGAGAAGCTTAACCTAAGTTAACCTAAAGCCTAACTTTAGTCAAATTTCCTAGTATTTTCCTGATTCCTTCTTAAGCACACTAGCTTTTGTAGGCTGGCACATCACTAAATGTCAAGACAGGTTTAGGTAATCAATAGCCCTTGGGTCATTTTTGCCAGGGCAATAAGTTTAAATCAGATATTTCCAATAAGGCTAAGATTTTTTTTAAGCCAACATAGAAGGCTTGGCCTGTAACCATTTCTCACAAGTGCAGTCTCTGTATACTGTTACCTCTGTTTTCCATGCCTCTAGTTTATCCTGCCTCATCTTCCCAAAAACAACTCTGGTCCCTTGGTCCTAAAAGGGGGACTGATGGGCGAAGATCATCCATCTTCTATAACTTCTTCATGCTGAATCAGGGACGTTGACCTTACCTAGCCAGGAAACTTAACCTTAGTCTACTTTACCAAGGGGCTGCAGGCTCAGATGTCCATTAGGAGCTTTACTCCAAACTGGAAATTACATTCAACATTTTAACTTTCAACTATACAGACTTCTTTTTGGGCTACCACAGTGTAGCCTTTTAACATTCTAGTTTGTAAAAGTTTTTTCCTGACTGGCTAGGGAACTGATCTCTGATGACCTAAAAAAATGCCTACATTACCTTTGTAGGCCTTTAACAGATCTCAGTAAGGACAAAATCGCAGGTCTACAAGCTTTCTTTCCTGAACAGATGTATCAGCTTAAAATTCTCACTGCCAGATAGGGCTTTGAGTAGATGCGGGGGTTGGGATTTTATTTTATTTTATTTTTTTGAAGACCACAACAAAAATAAGAAATGATTTAATATAAAATGTACAAATTTCTCAGTATGAGGACTTTCACAGAACAAGAATAAGAGACGGACAACTAGAACAGATTCCTAGAAAACAACATTCTTCTTACCGTGTCCCTGATACTCCACACTCAAAAAAAAAAATCTGTACAAAACTTGGAACATAAAAAAGGACCTAAGAGAATGTTATGTTGCAAAGTCTTAGGACCTACTCTACACCTCTGTTCATACCAAGACTGCCCACTACCGGAGCCGAGAGTTCCTCAGGCCACCACAGGTGAGTGGCCTCCCTGGTCTTCCCTGCTTTGCTATGGGCGGCCCCGGGTCACTCGCTGTCGAACTTGATGGAATTGACCTGGACGGAGATGGAACCTCCCCAGTAGCTGCCCCGCTTCTTCTTGGTTTTCTCATGCCGAAATGATTTGCCTTTGGTAAACTTCAGAACCTCATTGGCTCGTTCCCCCCAGTCTCCAGCTGCACCTCACTTGGCATCAAATGAGTTGTCTGCCACTTGTGAATCCACCTCAATTTCCTCCTCCCGCACCCGTCGGAATGGCGAAGATGCCCTTTTTTCTCCTTTCTTCCTTTTTGGAAATGTGTTGGGAGTCTGGAGCTTAGGCTTCTTGGCTTGAGGAGTCTCTGCATCCTTAGTTGTCTCATTCTGCTTCTGCTTCTTTCCTGAACCTGGCTTGGAAACTGACAATGCTACCTTTTTCTCTTCCTCCTCTTCCTCACTGTCCTTGCCTGCTTTTCCATTCTGAGCAGTCACTGCAGGGGTGTCATTGGCCTTAGGAGCTTGTGATTTGGGGGTTGGGATTTTAAACTATCCTCTCATTTGACACTTACCCTTACTACCCACTATCACAGATGACTGGCAAGTTCCTGCCCAGTAGACAGACATGGGCATTGGAAAGGCATGCTTATGAACTATTCTTCTAGGACTTCCCAGCTTTGATTAACTTTTGAAAGGCCAAACTGGAGTGGCTCTAGGATCTGACACCATCTCTACCATCCAAGCAGCGGCTTACTGCCTCGGGATGCTCCATCACTTTTGTCCCAGGAGGAGTGACTTTTCACTGGACTTGGACTCAGGGCCTGAGTGCCGTCCCTCAGCTCTCCAGCTCAAGACTAGCACCCTACCACTTTTGAGCTCCACACAACTCCGTTCCCAGCACTCTGCTGGCTGATTAGAGACAAGTCTCTCACAGGGATCTTTCTTTGCCTGGGCTGGCTTCGAACCGCAGATTTCAGCTCAATGAGTCTTACAAGAGGCCACTTTACTCCAATTAAAAGCAACAAGGTGGTCCACACAGAAGTAGTTTTTTTTGTTTTTGGGTTTTTTTGGCCAGTCCTGGGCCTTGGACTCAGGGCCTGAGCACCTTCCCTGGCTTCTTCCCGCTCAAGGGCAGCACTCTGCCACCTGAGCCACAGCGCCCCTTCTGGCCGTTTCCATATATGTGGTGCTGGGGAATAGAACCGAGAGCTTACGTGTAGGAGGCAAGCACACTTGCCACTAGGCCATATTCCCAGCCCACACAGAAGTAGTTTTTAAGCATGCTCTTACCTGGAACTTACTAAGAGCCAGTATTAGATCTTGACAAACTTGTAGGAATCACCTGTGCTTCTCTGTAGGCCTGCTGGAAACGGTTACAAAAAACCTACAAAGAAACTGGAATGGCAATTATACATTTTGGTAGCCATAATTCTCCTTTTCTCACTTTGCAATAATCATTTAGGACAATTTTACTTCCAAATTTCTTATTTAGAAATGTATTCTTGATTTCCATAGCCTTTTTACTAACCTCTGCTTTAACACTAACACAACACTTTAGCTTTTATCTGCATTGGAAAAACTCTGAAGTTTACAGGCATTCTGAAACCAGGTGCCGCCCTTTGCCTCCTAGCTGCTTGTTTCAAAAGAGCCTCTTTTTTTTTTCTTCAGTCCCAGTTACCACTTGGCATGAAGACCTTTGAACTCAAATGACAATTTTTCCTTGATGCAAGAATTACAATTACAGAATTAGAAATACTTATCCATTCAGCTTTCCAATAAGTTAGTGAGAAACATTGGCCCATTTTGCCATTTCTTCCTACATACATAGAGTTAATGAGAGTTTACTCCTATCCCCATTAGTTTCCAAATTACAAAAATAGCACAGGAATCGAATCACATCAAATAAACTTTCTAACCATTTAAAAAACTTTTCCAATTCTTAGTACCTCCCAAGGGACAATTTTAGAAATTCCAGTCAAATCATTCATTTTTACCACAAGGTTTCCAAAGTTCACCAGAAAACAAGAGACAAAAGAGAGGCCTCCATTGGCCTGTCCTACCGAACAGCCTATCTCCATCCTACTCCTCAGAGCTTGATGAACTGTCTTGGTGCCGGCTGGTCCTCTTCCACCATGAATGGACACCCCCTTATGGCTGTCCCACCACGTGGATTCCCTCCAGGGCCTGTGCCACCATGTGGACTGGCTAAGCTGCACCTTTGCCAGATCACCTCTCACTCCTGTGGATAGGCACACGGGCCCATCCCAGGTTTTTCCTGTCCTTTCCTATTGGTCTTTGAACTGAGAAACCCAAGCATTTTTTTTAACAGTGATAAACCTTTACATCCAAATTTCTGACACTTAGCTCTGATTTTTTTAATTAAACAATTTTTTTAACTATAGTTCCTGTTCTTTTAAAACATTTGGTAATGCTCGAACTTGATGACCATTTGAATTTAAACTTAAACTTAATTTATCATACTCAAGCCTAGGGGGCTAGATGGAGGTTCCCATGATAGAATGTTACCCATAGCTCTGATCAGATGTTCAGTCCAAAAGGCTACAAAAAACAAAACAATTATAACAATACAAAAGGAAGAAAACACGCAGGCCTGAGAACAAGAAAAGCTACGAGTTGGAGATGGAAATTTCCCAAATTAGCCCACAACCTCCTGCAAGGGTGCAGGAGTGGACCCAAGTTGAAGGCGGGGTTCCAGGGGTCCCCTTTCAAGGGTGGAGAGTCTGGGGAGTCCCCCAGTCTCCCGGGATTGCCGAGTAAGCACGGCCGCTTCGACAACCCCTTCAAGAAATAAGCAAAAGCAAAACAGACAAACAGACACATTACAGGACAAGACAAATGAACAGGGCTGTTTTCTTACCTTCGGAGTCTGGGGTCTCAGGGGTCTCTGGGGCTATCCCAGACGAAACCCCAAATGTTATGCCAAGTCGCAAAACGATCACCAAGAAGGCCACCGAGACTCAGACTGAAGTGCCAGACTTTGAAGTCAGGCCCCACTTTACCACGTGAACCCCACTTTACCACGTGAACCTGAGATAAGCAGGCCCTGTTTGCAGACCCAGGGCAAGCTTATTAGGGCCCAGCCGATCAAGAACTCTAACCACAGGGAATGCTTAACTCTAACCACCCCTAGAATGCCTTGAACCCTGTGCCTCGAGCCCTGAGCCAATCAGATTTGTACCTGTGTCCTAATCTTGCTTGCTTGAACACCTGATTGCTGTAACTTTGTTTTTTGCCTTTATAAGCCCTGTGTAATCACAGCACGAGGCTCCCTCCTAACCTCCGCTGTGTCGGTGGGTAGGATGAGGCCTGAGTTGCAGCTCGCTTGAATAAAGCCTTGCCTTGCTTTTGCATTTCGGAACGTCTGAGTCTCGGTGGCCTTCTTGGTGGTTGTCTTGCGACCTGGCACAAAAAGACATTCCGAAATGCAAAAGCAAGGCTTTATTAGGCAAAAAACAAAGTTACAGCAACCAGGTGTTCAAGCAAGCAAGATTACGGGTACAAATCCGATTGGCTCAGGGCTCAAGGCATTCTGGGGGCGGTTAGAGTTAAGCATTCCCAGGCAGTTAGAGTTCTTGACCGACTGGGCCCTAATAAGCTTACCCTGGGTTTGCTCATAGTTTAAACAGACAACAAAACTGGGGCTGCCTGAAAATGGGGTTTACTTTAACTCTTCATTCCCCGCTTCAGTACTGGATGATCGTGAGGCTGTTCCCTCACTGAGTGCTTTCTAAGGGGGAAAGAAAACTAAAACCCCAAGGACAAAAGCCCTTAGCTTGGATCTCTCAGCCAGGCTCAGCCCCACAGCCAGAGCTGGGTTACTCCCAAGTTTCTCCCATTCCTCTGACCACTTGCAATGTCTCCATTCACTTCCAGTATTTTTTTTTTGGGGGGGGGGCGGTCCTTGGACTCACAGCCTGAGCACTGTTTGGCTTCTTTTTGCTCAAGGCTAACACGCTACCACTTTGAGCCACTGCTCACTTCCAGTTTTCTGGAGGTTCATTGAAGATAGGATTCTCAGGGACTTTCCTGCCTGGGGCTGGCTTTGAACTTGAAAGCCAGGCGTGGGTAGCTCACATCTGTAAACTTAATTATTCAAGAGGATCCTGAGATCCTCAGCCTCCTGAATAACTGTAACTAGGTTTACAGATGTGAGCCACTGGTGGCCGGCATTGTTTACTGCATTAGCTCATTGGATCCTTGCAAGAGCCCTGCAGGTGTTAAAGGGAATTTCTAACATCCTCCATATGACAAATGCAGAACTGAGACACCAAGCTCTGGGGTCACATTAGGAAGGAACTCAAGGGGCAGCTATTGTCAGACATTGCCAACCATATTCTTTTTTTGCTCTTCCTTGTTGACTGCCTGTGCAACACTGAGTCACACAACCATCACACTCATTGTACATACACATGCGTACACACACAGACACACACACAGACACACACACACACACACACACACACACAGGATCCACATGACCCAGGCTCAGAATTTCTGGATTTGCTGCTCTGGGAAATAAACAGGAAAAGGTCACAGCTGTCAGGGAAATCTCACCCTGGAAAGTGATCACACCCCAGAAGTTTTCCTAGACAGCAGAGTGGCCCCGGAAGGAAGTGGTGACATCTGCTTCAGTGAGTCTCCAGGCAGAGATGCCTGGGGGGAACAATAATAGAACACTTGACTCTAGCAAGTGTGTGTGAGGAGTGGAGACCACAGGTTTCTTTCCACACAGAGACAGTGTCCTCAACTCTTAATGGTCCCGAACTCAGCACTGGGAGGCACACAGTGAATGGCTGGTGAGGGACTTGTGCAGGCTACTCAGGCAAGTGAATTTCTACCCAGCCACTCTGCTCCAGGCCTAAGAAAATGTGCCGACCACTGCTTGTCATGAACGTGGAGAGAAGCCAAGGGCAAAGGAAGACTTCACTATCCGTCTGTCTTCTTTTAATCTCTTTAATACCTTTTTTTTTATAAATATAATTAGAAAGACAAGATATCCATGGCTCATGGGTGTCATCCTAGCTACTCAAGAGGCTGAGATCTCGGGCTGGGGATATGGCCTAGTGGCAAGAGTGCTTGCCTTGTATATATGAGGCCCTGGGTTTGATTCCCCAGCACCACATATACAGCCAGAAGTGGCGCTGTGGCTCAAGTGGCAGAGTGCTAGCCTTGAGCAAGAAGAAGCCAGGGAAAGTGCTCAGGCCCTGAGTCCAAGGCCCAGGACTGGCCAAAAAAAAAAAAAGAGGCTGAGATCTGAGGATCAAAGTTCAAAGCCAGCCTGGGTAGAAAAATTGAGATTCTTATCTCCAATTCACCACAAAAAGCCAGAAGTGGAGGTGTGACTCAAGAGATAGAGTGCCAGTCTAGAGAAAAAAAAAAAAAGAAATGCTAAGGGAGAACACTCAGGCCCTCAGTGCTCAGTACTCAAGCCTCAGTACTGGCACAAAATTTTTTTTAATTGAATTGACACCAAAACTTATTTGTGGATTTTTTGTATGGTTTCAATGCATATATGCCCAGCTTACTTACTGGTCATTTCTACCCCTACTGTCACAAATTACTGCACTTAATTATTTTGTGCTTGAACTCAGGGCCTGGGCAATGTCCCTAAGCTTTTTCACTCAAGGCTAGTGCTCTACCACGTGAGCCACAGCTCCACTTCTGGGGTGTGTGTGGGTGTGTGTGTGGGTGTGTGTGTGTGTGTGTGTGTTAATTAGAGATAAGAGTCTCCCAGACTTTCTTCCTGTGCTGGCTTCAATCTTGATCCTCAGATTTCAACCTCCTGAGTAGCTAGGATTATAGGCACAAATCATAGGCTAAGCCCAGCTCTTTCATTCATACTTTTATCTTAGAATTGCTTCAAGGAGAACCCAAACTTCTAGAAACATACCTTATAAATTATCTATGCACATATGCAAAAATGACATGTATCTAATTTATTTATTCAGTATTACATAGTCACAATAAGATGCTGGAAGTTATATACCCAAAGGAGACTGATTATTTGTAGCATGTTATACATTCACAATGGAATACTATGCAGTCATATGCAGGAATGAGAAAGTCTGTCTTGATGTGAAATGATCTGAGCCAGATTAAGAACCAAAAAAAATGCAAGCTACATACAGCACAGGGTAAAGTTACTAGCATGCGTGTAAAACAGCTCGTGTGTATGTGTGTACAGGTGTATCCATTTGCACAGAGCCTTAAGCTTTTCTGAAGGAGAATCAAGTCTACACCGCCCTTACTGTCCGAAGAAGACTAGAAGAGCTAGGAAGGGAGAATGCTTGCCACAGCGGCTGGATGTCTTTTGATTTCTAAACCATGGGCAGATTTTGGAAGGATAAAGGTATCACCAAGGTGACTGATGCACAGGTAAAAAGGAGATGTCTCATTCTTCACTAGATGTCTTTTGTGGGCCCACAGACTCTGGGATAAGTCAGAGGCTGGTCAGCTCCTGGGTTCTTGCTTCTAGCCACTTGGGTCCCCACAGGGCTGGCCCCATGGGCCCCTGCATTTCTGCAGATTGGCCCACACACCAGTTCCACTTCCTTCTGTGTAGACAGCACAGGCTCACTTCCCTCTGATCTGCCCTCAGACACAGACCAGCAGCATCTTCACCCACACACAAGGAAGCCGAGCAAGTTCCTTCTGCCCAAGAAAACAGGCTGTGCTGGCCACACAACCCACAGGCAAGAGACTTGTGAGTCACAGACACACACACACACACACACACACACACTCACACACACACAGTCTCCAGGATAGAGAGCTGAAGAAGGTTCCTTCTCAACACCCAGTCTCCTCTAGAACATGTCTGTCTAGCAACCTGGGAGACTGACATGCTCATCTGACCACAGCCTAGCTTGCTGTTGGAAAGGCCACTCCATGGAAGGCTTGTTACTGGGGTGGTGTCTCTTGGACAGCATCTTCACCCATCATGTCCTTGTACTGCCGCTTGAAGAAGCCGAGCTGTCAGGACAGAGAGAGAAAGAGAATAGAGCTTCAGAAGCAGGGAATGGGGTGGGGTGGGGGACACCACAGGTAAAGGTTGGATAAACCAGGAGGGAAGGCAAAAAGGGCTGAGAAGGGCCAAAAACAAATGGCACAGAGTGTAGGCAGTGAGAAAATAGCATCAATGTTGTGTTGGGGCTAGGAAGTATAACAAGAACCAGGTAGGGTGGCTCATTCCTGTGATCCCAGCTTGTAGGAAGGCAGAGATAGGGAAAACCATGTGAGTCACAGACTCAGAGAGAGGGAAGGCCACCTTGCGGTAGCAAGTATGTAAGACCCCATCACAACAATAAAAACCAAGGGAAGGTGGTTCATGCTTATCATCTTGGCCACACAGGCAGCATAATAGGGGGACTGCAGTCCAGGCTGAACCAAGCTACATTGCAAGACCCTATCTCAAAAATGACAAAAGCATAAAGGATGGGAGTTGAGTTATACCTGCCTAGCAAGCATGATACCTTGAGTTCAAACCCCAGAACTGGCAAGATTGTGTATTTATTATTAATTTTCATTGTATTATTATTTAACATTATATTTTATTATTTCATTGTCATTATATTTTGTATGTGTGTGCCAGTACTGGGGCTTGAACTCAGAGCCTGAGTGCTGTCTCTTACGTTTTTCATTCAAAACTTAAACTCTACCACATGAGCCACAGCTCTACTTCCAGCTTCTTGTTGTTTCATTAGAGATAAAAGTCTTGGGGCTGAGAATGTGGCTTAGCAGTAGAGTACTTGCCTAGCAGGCATGAAGCCCTGGGTTCAATTCCTCAGCACCACATATAAACAGAAAAAGCTGTAAGTGGCACTGTGGCTCAAGAGGTAGAGTGCTAGCCTTAAGCAAAAAAGCCAGGGACAGAGCTCAGGCCCTGAGTCCAAGCCCCAGGACTGGCAAAAAAAAAAAAAAAAAAGTCTCATGGGGTCTGGGAATATGGCTCGAGTGGTAGAGTGCTTGCCTAGCATGCATGAAGCCCTGGGTTCGATTCCTCAGTACCACATAAACAGAAAAAGCCAGAAATGGCATGGTGGCTCAAGGGGTGGAGTGCTATCCTTGATGTCATCATTTGATCATATAAGCTGATGGTTACGTCTCATTTGATCATGCAGTAAAGATTTTCTCTGCAGTTCCAAGGAGCTCTGATCTATACTAAGGGTTGGGAATACATGTGGAGAAGACAGAAAAATGTGTCCCTTGTTCCCTGCCCTCAAGAACTTACAGGGTAGCCAGGTACTGATGGCTCACCCCTGTAATCCTAGCTACTCTGGAGGCTGAGATCTGAGGATCCCTGTTCGAAGTCAGCCCTGGGCAAGAAAGTCTGTGAGACTCTTATCTACAACAAACTATTCTCAGGAGAAGCCAGAAGTCATGCTATGGCTCGAGTGATAAAGCATTAGCCTTCAGCAAAAGAAACTGAGGGACAGCGCCCAGATATTGAGTTCAAACCCCTTGACCGACAAAATAAATAAAATAAAATAAAACTGAATATGATATCCAGCTGAAGGAACTGAGGCACAGAGAGGCCCTGACTTTCCCAAGGCCACATGAACTAGGAATGGAACCGACTGCTGTAGCCGCGGAGTGAGAAGCGGCAGCAGCATGGGAGGGGCAGGACGGAGGTGGACTCCTGGGTACCTTGTACAGACCAGCAGTGATCAGGGCCAGGAGGACCAGTCCCCCGATGGTGCTACCCACTATCAGTGGCACAGGGTCGTGAAGTTCATACAGCTCCACTTTAGTCTCAGTCTGAGGAGAGGGGAGCATGAAGAGAAGAAAAGATGGTTGGATGTTTTTCCAATCAAACCTGCATATACCCCCCACTCAATGATCAGCACCTCCCTATGTGCCCTCATTCTTCCTGGGACACACACACTTGCTCCTCCCTCCACCCTCAGATGGCACCCTCTGTGCCTGAGACCTTACCTGGGACTTTACAAACATGCCTTGTCCTGGAAGCAGTGCAAACTCGGAATCATTGAACAAAATCTCCGCCAAGCTCACCAGCAGAAGGTGGCCATGAGACTTCTGCAGAAAACAACACAGTGGGCTGGGGATGTGGCTTAGTGGTGCAGCGCTTGCCTAGCACGCATGAAGCCCTGGGTTCCATTCCTCAGCACCACATACACAGAGAAAAAGCTGGAAGTGACGCTGTGGCTCCAGTGGGAGAGCTTTGAGCAAAAGAAACTCAGGGACAGTGCCCAGGCCCTAAGTTCAAGACCCAGGACTGGCAAAAAAAAAAAAAATGCAGTGATGGCAAGCAAAAGCCCAGAGGATCCTATCTGTGCCTGGCCAGGCCCGAGTGCCATGCCACGTACCTCAATATACCAGTCAAATGAGAGATTGCCCATGAGGGCCACCTCGAATTCTTCCTCCATGCTGAAGGTAGGGATGTCGCACTGGATCCTGTGGCAGACAGCAATGGAACAGTTCTGGAAGGAAGGAAGAAGAGGCTGATGATGAAGGAAGGTGACACACATGCGCAGCCCTCTCAGTGAATAGACCACATGGGGCTCCAGAGAGCAGATCGAATGGGATCGCGGTGGGTCGTGTGTGGATCCCCGGCGGGGGGGTGGGGGTGGGGGACAGGCATCTTCTCACCAGCACAGGGGTCTTCCTGAGCTGAGCCTGGAAGTCAGATTGAGGGGGGCGTCTCTCTTCAGTATGACAGGTGCTTGAGAGGTTCTGAGGAAAGAAATACCATAAGGAGGGAAGGAAATGGCGGCTCCTCCAGGCGAGGCAGCCTGGGCCCACGGAGAGGTCAGAAGAGGCTCAGGGGTCCCCTTCAGGAGACAAACAGGAAAAGACAGACTGAGGGGTGTGGGGAGAAGACTGGAGCTACTTCTAAGATACAACTGGACTCACCTGAGAGAAGATGACTTGGGGGCGGTCCCATATGGTCATCTTAGCCAACCGGACAGGAACCCAGAAAACCACACTCATGGGGAAGCTCCTGTGGCCCAGATTTTTGAACTAACCAAGAAAAAGTAGTGGTCAGGGCTCTCCGGCCTTTGGCCTCCCCCACCTCCTAGAACCAGCCTCCATCCTCCCCACACAGTCCCTTCCAGAAGCGAAAGGAGTTCATCCTCTGCGTGAGGGTGCACCCTGAGTGTGCGCATGCGTGCACCCCGCTCTCCCTATTGTTCCCAGTATCCTCTCATCCCTACCTGGTACTGATGCTTGATCACCTGACTGCTCTTCTCTGAGGCGGTGAAGTTGAAATACCTGGTCGAATTCTCGCCACTGAGGAAAGACGAAGATGGAAGATGACAGAATAGGAGGGGGGTTGTAGGACGATGCAGGACCGAACTGACACATAGGAGCCAGACACACACACACACACACACACACACACACACACACACGAACTCAACCAGCTGTGTCCAGCCCAGTGCCAACAGCTCAGCCATGGCCCCAGCCCCCACCTGGTGACCACCAAGTACACGGCGTATTTTACAGGCAGCGCCAGTTGGAATTCAGTTTTGTTGGTCCTAGGCATGTTGTTCTCACTAGAGAGAGAGAAAAAGACACACACACAGAGACAGAGAGAGGGGAGAGAGAGAGAGAGAGATTAGCCAACTCTTGAGATCTAAGAAATTAGCCACCGGGCACTGGTGGCACACACCCATCATCCTAGCTTCTCAGGAGGCTGAGATCTGCGATCACAATTCAAAGCCAGCCTGGGCAGGATAGTCTGTGAGACTCTTATCACCAATGAACCACCAGAAAACCAGAAGTGGAGCTGTGGCTCAAGTGCAGGAGGGCTAGCCTTGAGCAGAAAAGCTTAGGGATAGCACCTAGGCCCTGAGTTCAAGCCCCATGTCTGACAAAAAAAAAAAGAAAGAAAGAAATCAGTCTTTCCTTCTCTCTCTCCTTCAGTCAGCAAGTTTGTTATCTCTGGATCCTAAACCTCCCCTTCCCTAATCATCCCCCAAGACAGAGACCCCTAATCATCCCCCAAGACCCATCCTTGCTAACTCAGAACTGCCCCTCAGCCCTCCTGTCACACTTACGGATTAAACTCGTCCATCAGTCATTTCCTGGTATGACCTCCATCTCCTTACATCCTGCTACGTGGGCTTAGCCTATTCATGTCTGTTTGTGTCTTGAACTTGGGGCTTGGGGCTTGAATTCAGGGCCTAGGCACTGTCTCTGAGCATTTTTTGCTCAAGGCTGGTATTCTACCACTCAAGCTTTACTTCTGGCTTTTTTTTTAATTAATTGGAGATAAGTGTCCCACAGACTTTCCTGCCTAGGCTGGCTTCAAATCTCAGCCCTCAGATTTCAGCCTTCTGAGCAGCTGGAATGGCGGATGCCTGGCTGTTATTTTGTTTGGGGGGATAGTGTCACTGATGTGGCCCATGTTGCCTTCAAAACTGGCCAGCCTTCAGCTTCCACCTCACAAGTGCCTGGATTACAAGCAGGTGCTACCATGCCTTCAACACATGCTGGTCTTGCCAGGCTCTGGGCTTTGCCTTGTTCATGCTTCTTTTTTCCTGTCTGTCTCCATGCCCACCTCCGTGGAGATCTTTGCTCGGCAGACTCACAGCCTAAATATGTTTCCTTCAGAGATCTTCTCTGGTCACCCAGCTCCAAGAACAGTGCATATCCCCTGCTAGTCAGTTTTCTTGTCTACCCATGGCACTAAATCATAACCTCCAAACCTCCAGGAACCACAGCACTCTCAGTCCACCAGCGCGTATCACAATATCTAGCACACGGGGAGGTGCTTGGTGTTTGTTGAATGAATGAATGGTCTGATCTGAGGACCAGTGTGGAGTGGAACAAGAGGCAGAGCCCTGAAAGGGGAGGATGCCCATGGCAGGGTAGGATTAGGGCACCTGGTCACGCTGGCCTTGAGGAGTAGTCTGTTTCCAAGAAAAGCATACACGTCCACATAAAATAAGACATTAAAGGTGACCTGGAGGTGGAGAAAGCGGAGAGGTGAGAAGAAGAAGGAACATGATGTCCACAAACAATGGCTGGATAAAGAATGACCCTGCCAGCCAATGGAATACGACTCAGCACTAAAAAAGTTATGGTCCTTGAAAACTTTTTCCCTAGCGGGAAGAAGTGGCTCAGCAAGGGCCACACACTGTCTGTGTGCATTTATAGGAAGCCAGGATAGGCAACTCTACAAAGCTGAGTGGTTGCCAGGACCTGGGAGCATGGGGACTATGGGGCAGACTGCGAAGTCCCTAAAGTCAGTCAGGGTGACGGCTGCACAGCTGTGATTCCATGAAAGGCCACTGGACAAAAGGTGACGCAATGCAGCGCTGGTCCTCACTGGACACTATGTTGAAAATAAACTGTGCAACTTGTGAGTGGGAATCAGAGGGAAAAACTAGGACCAAGGGAGGGAGGACTGACATTATCCAAAAAGAAATGTACTGTTTACCTGACTTATGTAACTGTGACCCTGTAACTACACATCACCTTTTTTTTTTTTTTCTGGTCGTGGGGCCTGGGTGCTGTCCCTGAGCTCTTCAGCCCAAGGCTAGCACTCAACCACCTGAGCCACAGTGCCACTTCCAGTTTTCTGGTGGTTAATTGGAGATAAGAGTCTCACAGACTTTCCTGCCCGGGCTGGCTTTGAACCACAATCCTCAGATCTCAGCCTCCTGTGTAGCCACTGGCACCCAGCCTTGTACATCATCTTTATAATAACAATTTTTAAATTTTTAAAAGAAAAGCTACTGGGCTGTAAATGGGTACATTCATGGGATGTGAGCTGTAGCTCAATAAAGGTGTTTTGTAAGAAAGAACCCTCTAATTTGGAGGAGGAGGAAGAAGAGGAGGAAGAGGAGGAGGAGGAGGAGGAAGAAGAGGAGGAGGAGGAAGAAGAGGAGGAGGAGGAGGAGGAGGAGGAGGAGGAGGAGGAGGAGGAGGAGGAGGAGAAAGGGAAAAGAAAGGGGATGGGGGAAGAAAAGAAAGAGGAAAGAAGGAAGGAAGGGAGGGAGGGAGGGAAGGGGGAGGGAGGGGGAGGAAAAGAGGGAAGGAGGAAAGAAGGAAAGGAAGGGACAAGGAAGAGAAGATAGAGAAGGCTCAGGAGGAAGAGGAAGAGATGAATTGAGGAGGAAGAGCATTGGGAAGAGGAGCGGAGGTCAAGGATGCTGACCTCTGAGTTTCCAGGGAAGATGGGGTTGCTGACACTGCACACAGTGCTCTTCAAGGCCCCATGCTCATCAGTGGGGGACACAGATGTGCAAGACAAGGTCCAGGGTATCTGGATGCGCTGGTTCTGGAAGGCAACGTGGGCAGCTGTGGCCTCCGGGACTGCCAGCCGCGCGTGGAGGAGGGCGCAAGGCACATGCAGTGGAGAAGGATTCTGCTACCTGGGTTAATTTATTCCGGAAGGACAAGGCGTCTGGGTGGTAGAAGGTCACCTCGGTGTTGTAGGAGTCCTCACCTTCATTACCCACAGTCACCATCACATTGAAGTCTCGGGGGTCTCCCACCACCAAGGAATCCAGGCTGTGGGAGCAACCAGACCAGACATGGAGCATCAGAGGGCTGTCCTGTGGTTAAGTGGGCTTGGGTGGAAGTGGACGCAAGCATGGAGCTCCCACAGGGACCTGGCGACCACCCAAGAAAGGGACTCAAACAGCCCAGAGGCCATACAGTACAGGAGTGGATCTGAAACACGTGGTACCTATACACAAAGGAATTTTGCACAGCCATTAGAAGGAATACTATGATGTCATTTGCAGGGAAATGGATGGACCTAGAACAAATCATGTTAAGTGAGGCAAGCCAAGCTCAGAGAGACCAACCATGCATGTCATCGGTCCTATTTGGAGGCCAGATCTAAAATACACCGGGACACGATAAATGATACAGGATTCTAGGCATGCACACACAGTGAGACCAAAGGAGGACACTCTTAGGAGAGGAACAGAAAGGCACAATGCCTAGGTGCCTCTAACCATATAAAATCATATTTACCAAAATGAACTCCAGGAAATGAAAACAAGAGGGTTTGTTTTTTTCTCTTTTTGGCTGTTTTTATTTTCTTTCCTCTTTTTACTGTTTGTTCATGTATACGTCTTTGGGAGGGTAAGGGGGGGACACAGAAATAAAGGGACAGAGGGTGAACAAATGTAGCAATGGTGTTCACCAGACACTATGTTGAAAATGAACTGTGCAACTTTGTGGGTGGGGATGGGAGGAGAAAACAGAGAGAGCAGAGGAAGGGGTGACATTGTCCAAAAAGAAATGTACTCTTTACCTGACTTATGAAACTTTAACCTCTCTGTACATCACCTTTAAAATAACAATATATATTTTAATGGACTCAATGAAGCTTTCTTGGGGATCAGGAAAAGAACAGAGCAGCAACGAGGAGAAGAAACTCACCCCAGAAAATTGAAGGAGACACTGAGGTCATCCTGGCAAACATTGTCATTGCCACAATTCTTCTCAAAGGGAAACTGTAAAAAAACAGAATGTGAGGAAAGGAAGTCATGAAACAATCAAGCGTTGGAATAAAATTGGGTGAAATAAAATAAGCCTTAACACCAGGCACCGGTGGATCACACCTGTCACCTTAGCTACTCAGGAGGCTGAGATCTGAGGATCACAGTTTGAAACCAGTCTGGCAGAAAAGTCCATGAGACTCTTACTTCCAATTAACCACCAGAAAATCAGAAGTGGAGCTGAGGCTCAAAGCGGTAGAGCACTAGCCTGGAGTAAAAAAAGCTCAGGACACCACCCAAGCCCTGAGTTCAAGCCCTACGACCAACCAAAAAACAAACAACAACAAAACTATCTTAGCCTCTTCTCCATACCCTTGTGGGGCCCCAACTCAAGACTCACTGAGGCTGTGAAGATGGTCTGAGCATCTTCAGCCAGAACCGGCCGAAGGCCCCCAAAATGGGCCAAGGGGACCCCCACCAGACTATAGTTGAGGCGCAGGACGATGGGTCTCAGTGAATCTTGCACACAGTTCTAGAAGATAAGAAGGGCTAATGATCTGTCCTCCTTCCTTTCCCAGGCCCACCCATCCATGTGTGGTTCAGAGGACTGCTCACCGGTAACTGTAGATTTAGGGTTTCACATGCTGGTGTCAGCCCCAAGGTCTGTGTGCGTGTGCGCGTCTTTTTTCCTGTATCCGCAAAGATGGCCCGTGAATGAGTGGAATCCAGGATCAGGTCGTATGTGATGATGCTCCGAATATCCTCTGGAGAGATGCAGGAGCTGGCGGTGAGGAGCCTGTCTTCCCAGCGTGACAGACAGGACTTCCATGCCCAGGCTTCTGAGCTCCAACCACATTATTTGGGAGGTATTACTTGACCTTTCTGGGTCTCCATTCTTTTTTGGTTTTTGCCAGAACAGGGGATCTCTCAATTTGCTTACTTATCTGGTGCTCTACCACTTGAGCCATGCCTCCAGCTCTATGTGGGGTTTTTTACTGGTTATTTTGGAGATGAGAGTCTTGTGGACCTTTTTGGCCTAGGTTGACTTCAAGCCTTGATCCTCCGAATTTTACCCTCCTGAGTAGCTAGAATGACAGCTGTAGATCATCACTACCCAGTGTAATGCTGCTAAATTCTTAATTTCAGTCACTGGTTTTCTGTGCTAGAATTTCAGTTTGCTGCTGTTCTCTGAATTTCAGGTTCTGGCTTTTGTTTTTTTTTATTCTTGAGTATAGTTTATTCCTCTCTCCTCCCTGTAATTCCTGAATAAGCCATAGGTCTATTTCTACTGTGTGCTGTTTCTCTTGATTTCTGGTCAGTTCAATTCAAGAAAAAGGAGAAGAATGAGGAGAAAGGAGGAGGAGGAGGAGGAGGAGGAGGAGGAGGAGGAGGAGGAGGAGGAGGAGGAGGAGGAGGAGGAGGAAGAGGAGGAGGAGGAGGAGGAGGAGGAGGAGGAGGAGGAGGGCGGGAGGGAGGAAGAGGTTGAAGAATCTACTTTATGCACCAACATGGGGCCCTATGCTCCCCACCTAGCAGGGGAGGGGCCATGTCACTGCAGCCAGACGGAAAAGAGAACTTTCCCTGGACTGCCATGAATGCCCAGTCACTTCATCTAGAGACTCACCCATCATGCCTCACCTTCTCTGAGCCGATCCCTTGTGTTCTTGCGGACTCGGAGACAGATGGTGACCTTTCCAGCAGCCTTGCTTCTGGCATTCCCGTTGCCACACTCGAACACATCCCTCGCCACTTCCCTGGGGTTGAATTCCATGGTCACCTCAACCCTTAGCACTGGCTGGGCTCTGTAGGGACATCATAGGGCCATCAGAAAACCTCAGACCACAAAGAAGCAGCTCCTTCAAGGAAAAAATCCCTCCTGTGCTCCCAAAGGAGCTCTTACCTGAGCAGAAGCAGGTGACCCTCGGCCCCTACAGCCAAATCCATCAGCCCATCCATCGTGAGATCCTGGCCCCCGCTCACTGCCTGACCAAAATACTGGAGCTTGGGGGAGAGCTGGGAGCCTGTGATCCGCTAAGGTCACGAAGGAGGAGGAAGAGCGAGAGGAGAAGGAAGAGTAGGAGGAGGAGAGAGAAAGAAAGGACAAAGCAATAAGAAAATGTGTGGCTTAATCACCAGGATGACCCAAGTTCACCTCCTCTAGGACCCACTCAGTCTCATTTCCCACAATTCTCAGACATGACAGCAACTTAGGAATGAATTATTCACCTTAGAACCACATCCTCAAGGCTATATTTGAACTTACCTTGATGTTCTAAAGAAAGAAAAAACTTTTACATGAAAGAAATCAAAAGTATACTGTCTGAACCAAATCTCATTTATATGGCCAAAATGAGGCAAACATGCAACATTGGTCTAGCCAAAATTATCACCTAAATATAAGGAGTGAGTTTTACTATGTGACAAGGGAAAGAGAAAAAGAAAGGGAGAGAGAGTGAGAGAGAACAAACCTCACTTTGGATTATGAAAAGTCAATATTAAAACAAATCTCAATCTCAAGAGACAGCTAGGTGCCAGTGGCTCATGCCTATAATCCTAGTTACTCAGGAGGCTGAGATCTGAGGATCCTAGTTTGCAGCCAGATAGGGCAGAAAAAAAAATCAACAAGACTCTTATCTCCAACTAACCACCCCCCAAAAAAAAATCAGAAGAGGAATTGGTGATCAAGTGGTAGAGTGCCAGCCTTGAGTGTAAAAGATCAGGAACAGTGCTCAGGCCCTGAGTTCAAGCCCCAGGACTCACACAATACAAGGAATGGGGAGGAAACAAAATTTCCTGTATCTGGGCTGGGAATATGGCCTAGTAGCAAAAGCACTTGCCTCGTATACATGATGCTCTGGGTTCAATTACCCAGCACCACATATATAGAAAATGGCCAGAAGTGGCGCTGTGGCTCAAGTGGTAGAGTGCTAGCCTTGAGCAAAATAAATAAATAAATAAGCCAGGACAGTGCTCAGGCCCTGAGTCCAAGGCCCAGGACTGGCAAAAAAAAAAAAAAATTCCTATATCTGTCCATTTATGAATAACTCTATACCTTGGCTTGAACTCAGGGCCTGAGCACTGTCCCTGAGCTTCTTTTGCTCAAGGCTAGCACTCTAGCACTTTAGCCACAGCACCCCCTCTAGCTTTTTCTGTGTATGTGGTACTGAGGAATCGAACCCAGGACTTCATGCATGCTAGGCAAGCACTCTACCACTAAGCCACATTCCCAGCCCAAGGGATCTTCTTAATGAGATGATTTCATTTTCTATAGCTATATTCCCAGTAATGAGAGTAACAGATTGTGTAGTCAATCTAGGTTTAACTTTTTGAGGCTACTCCCTAAGCTGACATTCCCACCTAAAACAGGAATGTCTCCACGTCCTCCCCAGTCTAGTCAGGGCATATTCCCTTCCCCTATGTCTTCAAAGTCTGAATGCCAATGGCCCCAGAGCATGTTACAGAAAAATTCCATGTTATAGAGAGTTACTGTGGTACCTGGGAAGAGTGAGTTGTTCTTTTTGTTGGTGGTGGCCATGTGTCTTGAACTTAGGGCCTAGGTCCTGTTCCTGAGCTCTTTTTGCTCAAGGCTAGTGCTCTATCACTTTGAGCCACAGCTCCACTTCTGGTTATCTAGTCATTAACTGGAGACAGTCTCATGGACTTTGCTGCTTGGGCTCGCTTCAAATCTCGAACCTCAGGTCTCAGCTTTCTGAGTAGCTAGGATTACAGGCATAAGCCACCAGTGCCCAGCTGCGAGTTGTTCTTTTGAAGATTCTGAGAATACCGGGATAACTAACAGGGAAGCCGTGGGACTGATAACTTCCAGGGAAAAGGTCAGAAAAGCCGTTAGTACTGTGATCAGCGCAGTGACCAGGCCTTACCTGGCTGTAGGTAGGTTTGATGTTCAACTTTGATGATCCATGAAAGATGTAAACAGCACCCCGGTTCTCCTGCTCTCCTGGAGCCCCGACAGCCACGTCTGTCAGCTTGTCCCCATTCACGTCCCCAAGCACGGTCAGGGCCGCCCCAAAGCGGCCCAAGGGATGGCCCTGTTCCCCATGGAGAACAGACCCACACCGCCACGGAGCCCTCTGCACAATACAACCAGAGTCAGCCCACCCCAGGCCCGCCCATCCCCTCCTGCCCCCACCCAGCCCTGCCCCATCTGCCACTCACCCCCTTGGGCATGGGGCACACAGACACCTGGCCCCCTCGGGTCTGCTCATAGTAATGGGGAGCCCCAATGAGGACCAGGTCGGTGTTGCTATCACTGTCCAGGTCCACAGAGCAAAGGGTGGCCCCGAAATAGGAACCAATCTGGAAGAGACAGAGACAAGATCACATAGATTCCCCCTGCCTCCATCAGAGTATAGAGGAGATGTTCTCTACATGTCTAGCCAGATGCCAGTGGCTCACGCCTATAATCCTAGATACTCAGGAGGCTGAGATGTGAGGCTCGAGATTCAAAGCCAGCCCAGGCAGGCAAACCCATGACACTCTTAGTCTCCAATTAACTACCTTAAAAACCTGGAAGTGGAGCTGTGGCTCAGAGCAGCAAAGTGCCGGCCTTGAGAAACAAAGCTCGGGGACAGCGCCCAGGCCCTGAGTTCAAGCCCTATGACTGAGAAGGAAGGAAGGAAACCAGAGGAAATCTTCTTTTTTTTTTTTTTTTGGCCAGTCCTGGGCCTTGGACTCAGAGCCTGAGGACTGCCCCCGGCTTCTTTTTTGCACAAGGCTAGCACTCTGCCACTTGAGCCACAGTGCCACTTCTGGCCAATTTTCATTATATGTGGTGCTGGGGAATCAAACCTAGGGCTTCATGTATATGATGCAAGCACTCTTGCCACTAGGCCATATTCCCAACCCCTACTAGAGGAAATCTTATGGAGACAATGTGATTTCCTATATGATTCTTGATGAATGATTGTGTGGGGGGGGGGTGTGTATGTGTGTGAGAGAGAGAACATGCACACACATGTGTGTGTTTGGCTGAGGAAGGAACCCAGGGCCTCACATGTGCCTGCTTTGGAAGCAGCCCAGGCAGAAAAACAATCTGTGAGACTTTTAGTTTCAAGGAAACACCAAAAAGCCAGAAGTAGAAACATGGCTCAAGTGGTAGAGCACCAGACTTGAACAGGAAAAGGTAAAGGACAGCACCCAGAACCTCAGTTCAAACCTCAGTACCAGAACACAGAAAGAAGGAAAGAAAGAAAGAAGGGAGGGAGGGACGGAGGGAGGGAGGGAGGGAGGAAGGGAAGGAAGACAGGAAGGAGGGAAGGCGGGAAGATTGTGCCACAGAAGAGGTCAGGCCACGTCCATCCTGCAATCTCTGAGCTCCACACTCTTCACTTACCTGGCTGCCCTTGATTTCCATGCTGGGCTCCCAGACCCTAAAATTCCTCTTCAACATCACCACCAGGCCAATGTGCTGATACCGGGGTGCCCCCAGGACCAGGCTTTGCACCTTGTTCCTCAAGATAACTGCAGAAGCATAACCTAGAAACAGAGCCCCAAGAAGCAAAGTGTTTCCCACCTCAAACCCTGGCCCCTTCCACTAGCCCATCCTGATGTAGAGACCCTGGGGGCCCCTCCAGGCTCCTGTAGGTTGGGGTCACTGAGCCCTGAACTGTATTCCTCTTTGTGAGCAGAACTAAAACCAAATTGTATCAAAGCGCCAGTGGCTCACACCCGTAATCCTAACTACACAGGAGGCTGAGACCTGAGGATCGCACTTCGAAGCCAGTCTGGGCAGAAAAGTCTAGGCAGACTCTTATCTCTAACTGCCAGAAAAGCCAGAATAGAAGTATGGCTCAAGGGGCTGGGGATATGGCCTAGTGGCAAGAGTGCTTGCCTCTTATACATGAAGCCCTGGGTTCGATTCCCCAGCACCACATATATAGAAAACAGCCAGAAGTGGCACTGTGGCTCAAGTGGCAGAGTGCTAGCCTTGAGCAAAAAGAAGCCAGGGACAGTGCTCAGGCCCTGAGTCCAAGGCCCAGGACTGGCAAAAAATAAAAAAAAGAAGTATGGCTCAAGTGGTAGAATAATACCAGCCTTGAGCAAAAAAAAAAAAAAAAAACAAGATGACTGTACCCAGGCCCTGAATTCAAGCCCTAGTACCAGCAAAATTTAGTTAATGTTAGGATTTCTGTCTTTACAGTTATGCAAAATCCTGTGGAAGAGTCACAGGACCTACACTCGTTGAGTTACATTGCCTCTTGACTCTCTGAGAGAACCCCACTCTCCCCCACTTACCCAGGTATGCATCATTCATGTCTGAATTCACCCTGGTTTTGTTAATGAAGGTGACTTGATCCTTGGATTCGTAGAGAAAAGCCCCACCTGCCCAGTCAAAGCTCCCCACGGAACCCAGCAAGGGGCCATACTGGGAGAAGGGAAGAAAAGGAAGGATGAGAAAGCAGACACAAGTGCTATATACAAATAAATAAATAAATAAACAAACAAGACAGAAGCCAGGCATCGGTGGCTGACACCTGTCATCCTAGCAACTAAGGAGTCTGAAATCCGAGGATCCCAGCTCAAAGCCAGCCCAGGCAGGAAAGCCCAGGAGACTCTTCTCTCCAATGTCCCAATAAAAAGCCACAAGTAGAGCTGTGCGGCTTCAGTGGTAGAGTGTCAGCCTTGAGTGAAAAAGCTCAGGGACTAGTGCTCAGGCCCTGAATTCAAGCTCCATACCACACACACACACACACACACACACACACACACACACACACACACAGAACCCATCACATGAAGAGCCCCAAGCCTTGGCACCTCTTCTCTCTTCATTGTGAGCTGTTCCCCCTCCCCCAACTTCCTGACAGGCCACTTACAGAGGTGACAACAGCGCTAAACCCTTCCTGGGACATCTCGTGCTCGAAGGAGCTGGCAGTACTTCCTGTCTGAGTACCTGTGAGAAGACATGCTTTCTTTATTCAGACAAACACTAAGTGATGCGAACAGGGGCTGGATGCTTAAATGCTGCCCAGATGAGAGGTGGAGGCCGAGATGGGGCCTGCCATTGATCATCCTAGAGCCCAACTTAAGTGTCGAGAGACATTATCAAGCTTTGCAAAGGAGAACAAGGGGGAGCCCCTTCTGGGGGTTTTGTGGGGGGGGGCAGTGTTGTCTTCCCGGTTATTCTGGAAACAAGGATGGATGCCTTGGCTCACCTTCGATTGCAAAGATCTTTTCCTGCAGTTGGTCCTGAATGGTCTTCAGAGCATCAAAGTTATTCACCCGGAATACATGGTCCCGAGAAGGCTTGGAAGCAATGGTATTAAGCTCCTCTCTATTCTTCTCACTTCTGAACGCATCTCCCACCTGGTACCAAGGAACAAAGGCCAAAGCAGACACTTGGCGAGGGAGGCAGCAGCAGCTAGCAAAGCAAACCCTAAGGAAAAAGAACCTGACGTATGATTCGTTAACTGAAAGAATGTAACCGAAGACCCCAAGACTGTGCTGCCATGTACAGTTGGACAGGCTGTGCGCTGCACAAGGAGCAATTAAGGCTAAAACACAGCCTTGAAAGCTTCTCAGCTGTGGGGGGAGTCTGTATAGAAGGCGCTGCTTGCATGCCATGCCATGGACTTGCATTGATCTCTTTTTCTGTACTAAGTATCTTAACCTTTTAGCTCTTCCTGGATCCAAATCCTTTTCCCAAAACTTTACTGTACCCTGCTACTCTTTATTGCTTTATTTCTTGTGCCCATGCTGAGCCTTGGACTCCGAACCTCTTGCTCAACTTGGTTTATTTGCTCGCAGATGGTGCTCTACCACTTGAGCTACACCCCCACTTTCGACTTTTTGCTGGTTAACTGGAGATAAGCACCTCTCAGATTTGTCAGCTCAGGCTGGCTTCTAACCCTGACCCTCAGCTCTCAGTCTCTGAGCAGCTTGTGTGACAGGTGGGCACTACCATGCCCAGCTGGGATTACCTATCTTCAGCCACGTGATTATTACAACGACAGACCCATGATTACAAGCGTCTAAGGGCTAGCTAGCAGGGGCGTGGTTTCAGGTTCATTTGACAACGCGTTACATTGTGCTGCCTGCCAGTAGAAAATGCATCTAGAAGAATGGGGGGGGGGGGACAGAACAGTGTTTCCTACCCCAATGACATAGCGAATGACCCCTGCTTTGTCAGCTTGAGGGATGACTTCCTCATAGCCCAAGGGGTCGCCATACTTCTCCCCATCTGTGATAACGACTAGGATCTTCACAGCATTCTCGCGGGCCCCATGGGAGCTCTGGAAGAGTTCTGTTCTGTGTGGGAAAGGGGAAGACAAGGACAAGGGCAAGGAGACCACCATGCTGTTGATGCTGCCAGCCTTAGGAAATGTCAGCACAGTTGATAGCACAGACAAGGGTAGGCACTGTGAAAAAGGGAGGTCCCTCTTGCTTACACAAACATGACCACCCCAATACCTCAGCCTCCCCTTTTTATTTGTGCCAGTACTGGGACTTGAACTCAGGACCTCTCGAGCACTGTCCCTGAGCTTCTTTTGCTCAAGGCTAGCACTCTACCACATGAGCCATAGCACCACTTCTAGCTTTTTTTGAGTGGTTAACTGGAGATAAGAGTCTCACAGACTTTCCTGCTCGAGATGGCTTCAAACTTTGATCCTCAGATCTCAGCCTCTTGAGTAGCTAGGATGACAAGCATGAGTCCCCAGCACCTGACCTATCATTCATTTTTTTTAAGCCTACAGTCCACATGTGAGAAAGAACATGCAATACTTGTTTTTCCTCAATCTGCCAACCCACCTTTGCATGCACTCACATATGTGTGTGTGTGTGTGTGTGTGTGTGTGTGTCTTGTAGTACCATGCTTGATGCATGCTTGATACCCAGGGCCTTAACACTCCCAGTCCAAACTCAACCCATCTTCCCAGCCTCCCCATCGCCACCTGCTGCTTTGTGCCCATGTCCTACTCAGCCCCTCCTTCAAAGCTTCCTTCCCTCCACACACTTACCCCTACCCCCTTCAGAGCAAAGACCCTCACTGATGCTCACCAGGTACAGCCCAGCTACCCACGTCTCCTTACTCACACTACTTTGAGGATTGCTGTGGCCGTGTGCGTCCTCCCATTGAGCTGTCTGATTGGGGCTATCAGTGATCGTGGGTTCGGGTTATTCTTGAAATCGCTGAAGGTGAAATGAGTCCAGAAGTTTTCAGAGTACTGCATTAAGGAGAACTGGGAACACAGCACCTGGCATTACATAGGAGAAATCGCCCCTCGTCCCCAGCATACTGTATGTGACTCTTTCCATAGCGCCTAGTCCTCCGTGTATACTTCAACTCTGGCACCAGATCCCTATCAGCTAAGCTGAAAAACCATGAGAGCAAGCTGGGCACCAATGGCTCATACCTAAAATCTGAGCCATTCTGAAGGATCTGAGTATGGTGGTTCAAAGCCAAGCTGAGAAGGAAAATCAAGGAGACTTTTTTTGGGGGGGAGGGGTCACGGTGCTTGAACTCAGGGCCTGGACACTGTCCCTGAGTTCTTTTGCTCAAGGGTAGCGCTCTACCACTTTGAGCCACAGCTCTACTTCCAGTTTTCTGGTGGCTCATTGAAGAGAAGAGTCTCATGGCTTTTCCTACCCAGGCTGGCTTTGAACCACAATCCTCAGATCTCAGCTTCCTGAGTAACTAGGCTGACAGAAGTAAGCCACCAGTGCCTGGCTTCTGAGAGTCTTATTTACAATGAACCACCAAAAATCTGGGAGTAGAGCTGTGGCTCAAGTAATAGAGAGCCAGCCTTGAGAGAAGAAAGCTAAAGGGCAGTGCTCAAGGCCAGCGTTCAAGCCCCAGGACCGACACAACATAAATACAACTTCTCCATCAGGCTTTGCTAGGGAATGTTGTCTGGTTTGTCAAGCATTTGCCAGCTTCCTGTAGACAATTCCCAGACCTACCCATGGGCTCTCACCAAGGTTTTAGAGTTTGTGAATTGGTTCATCACAGTTGAGACAAATTCCTTCATCTTCTGAAAGTCATTTCCCCGGATGCTACCTGAACCATCAATCAAGAAGACAATGTCGCTCTCCTGCTGAGGACATCCTGGAGAAGAGAACAAGTATGGACCAAGTAATGAAATGGAGACTCCTACTCATTTTGTTTCATTTCCTGTCGGTTTGTTTCCATACTGGAACTTGAACTCAGGACCTGGGTACTGTCCCTTAGCTTTTTCCACTCAAGGCTCTACCCCTTGAGCTACATAGCTCCACTTCCAACTAGTTGTTTATTGGAGATAAGAGGCTCTCAGATTTTCCAACCCCAAGCTAACTTTGAACCACAGTCCTCAGATGTCAGCCTCCTGAGTAGCTAGGATGACAGATGTGAGCCACCAGTACCAGGCTTGACTTTGATCTTTTGAGAGACTCCCAAGTAGAGGCAAAACCACAAGCAGTTTTCTGACATAGAATTTTGATCTATTGCTTGTTGTTTTAAGCTGTTAAAGGAAATGTGTTAAGAGGCAAAAGACAGGGCTGGGGATATGGCCTAGTGGCAAGAGAGCTTGCCTCCCATACATGCAGCCCTAGGTTCAATTCCCCAGCACCACGTATACGGAAAACGGCCAGAAGGGGCGCTGGAAAACGGCCAGAAGGGGCGCTGTGGCTCAAGTGGCAGAGTGCTAGCCTTGAGCAAAAAGAAGCCAGGGACAGTGCTCAGGCCCTGAGTCCAAGGCCCAGGACTGGCAAAAAAAAAAAAAAAAAAAAAATAGGCAAAAGACACAAGGACATACAGCAATGCATGAAGGACAGATAAGAAACAAGCAAACTATGAGTCCACAAATAGGAGATAACAAAGGATGGGTGGTAGGTAGATGGTGGTATGATCAGAAGCAACACACCTCTTGGACAGGTGACATCTGAGCTGAGATGATTAGAATGGGCTCTTAGATGAGCTATGAGGCAAAGCAACCAGTAATAGTCAGTACAAAGGTCCAGAGGCCGGGACAATTTGGTGTGATTCCTGGAGAGAAAATGCAGCCAGAGGAGCTGGTGCAAAATGGAAACTGAGGTAGAAGGGATGAGAGGAAGCTGGAGAGGTCTGCAGAGGCTTGAGCCTTCTAGAACACCACCGTGGCACTTGTTATAAAGACAATAGTTCGGGGTCAGGTAGTCTTCTCTTGCCTCACAGAAGTGAGTCTCTCATTCTCTCTCTGTCTCTGTCTCTGTCTCTCTCTGTGTGTGTATGTGTGTGTGTATATGTGTGTGTGTGTGTGTGTGTATTAGGTGGAGACATGAAACTATGGCTTGAATTCAGGTCCTCATACTTGCTAGGCAGGCACTCTACCACTTGAGTCAAGCCTCCAGCCCTTTTTTGTTTTAACTAGGGTCTCCTTTTTACTCAAGCTGGCCTAGACCACAGTCCTCCTATTTACACTTCCTGCTGTAGCTGGGATGACAGGTGCCTGACACCACATACAGCTTTTTCTGTTGAGAAGGGATCCTGAGAACTTTTTTGCTTAGGCTCACCTCAAACCTTGATACTCCCCCATCTCAGCCTCCAGAATAATTAAGATTTACAGGTCTGTGAGTAGCTGCATGTGGCTGGAACATTCCTTAAAGTGCAACTCCCAAGTCTCTCCTCCCTCTGATCCTAGACCATGAGGAGTCACAGCCCAGTCCTGACCCCCATCCTCTGGTCTCTGCCAGAGAAGACCCACCTCTGAGGGACTCTGGGAACCGCTGAGGCTGCTGTAGCAGGTTGGAGCCAAACAGGAAGCAGAAGCCATTCACATATGTGTTCTCCTTGCAGGTCTGATGCACAGTAGGGCCACAGGCCTGAGGGGTGGGGCCGGTGAGGGGAGAGACCAAAGAGGAACAAGGACAGTGATGGGGGTGTGGCCATGAAGGGGCAGGGCCAGTGAGGGGAAGGCCAATGAGGGACATGGACAGTGATGGGGGTGCGACCATGAAGGGGCAGGGCTGGTGAGGGGAGAAGCCAATGAAGGACAAGGACAGTGATGGGGGTGTGGCCATGAAGGGGCAGGGCCGGTGAGGGGAAGGCCAATGAGGGACATGGACAGTGATGGGGGTGTGGCCATGAAGGAGCTGCTTTGCTTCCTGTCCTTACCAGCACCTCCATGCTCCTTCATCTCCAGTAGCCCACGTCCCCTCTCTTTCCCCACAGGACCCTCATGTGACCCAGGGCAACTCACCAGGAGCTGGGAGGGGTTGGTGGCAGCTGCCAAGGACAGGCCCAGGGACATGTTCACAGCCTCTGGGGGCACTGAGGAGGTAGATAGGCACATAATTACCCTCATAGACAGAAGAAACTGTGCAAGAGCTGCATGGGGGTCACCTGGACGTGGGGACGAGGAACCTGGCAGGTGAAGGGAGCCTCCAGATCAGGAGAAAGGGATGAGATGGGCCTACCTGAGGGTGGCTGGAGAGAGATGTGCATGCAGAGCAGAGGCTGGGGAGCCAGCACCCCCTCCCCCCACTACAGCCCCCTCCCCACAGTGCAGAAGGCTTGCTAAGTGCGGGTCTTCTCCAACATGGAATCCAGCCCAGCCAGCCAGGCCGGGACAGTGGCTCACCCTGCAGGTGGACCGGCTGACACCTGCCCGTGCCGAAGTCACACTGGTAGAGGCCACCTGTTTGGTTGGTAGACCTTATCTCTTGGGGGGCTCCAACCACCACCCTGCAAGGAGACATAGGAATAGAGAAATGTGTGGGTGTGGAGAAAGCAGCCATGGGAGAAATGAAGGAAATCCCCATGAAATGGAGCAAGGATTAGCAAAGAAAATGAGTAGCTAGAATTATAAGAGTGAGGGCTGGGAATATGAACTAGTGGCAAGAGTGCTTGCCTCACATACACGAAGCTCTGGGTTCGATTCCCCAGCACCATATATATAGAAAATGGCCAGAAGTGGCGCTGTGGCTCAAGTGGCAGAGTGCTAGCCTTGAGCAAAAAGAAGCCAGGGACAGTGCTCAGGCCCTGAGTCCAAGCCCCAGGATTGGCCAAAAAAAAAAACAACAACAGAATTACAAGAGTGAGCCACAGGCGTCTGCCTCCACCTTTTTTTCTGCCACCTTTTTTTTCTTAAAAAAAAAAAAAAGAGAGAGAAGGGGAAATATTTCTGTAAATACTTTCATAAAGGTAAACATTTTACACTTTGTAAACCATACAATCACTGTCACAACTACTCCATCCAGCCATCGTAGCTCAGAAGCTGCCATAAACCAGGTAGGATGACACACACATGTAATGCCAGCACTTGGGAAGCTAAAGCATGCGATCTCAAGTTCAAGGCCAGCTTGGGCTACATAGCAAGTTTGAGGTAAGCTCTTGCAGCTAATCAAAAAGAGGAAGAGAAGGAAATGAAGGAGGAGGAGGAAGGGAGGGACGGAGAGAAAAAGAGGGAGGGAGAGACTAAGGAGGGAGGGAAATGAGGAGGAGTAAAAGTCACAAAGCCAGGCACTGGGGGCTCATGCCTATAATCTTAGCTACTCAGGAGACTGAGATCTGAGGATCACAGTGCAAAGCCAGCCTGGGCAGGACAGTCCCTGTGAGACTCTTATCTCCAATTAACCACTCAAAAATGGGAAGTGGAGCTGTGGCTCAAATGGTAGAGTGCTAGCCTTGAGCAAAAAGAGCTCAGAGATAGTGCCCATGCCCCGAGTTCAAGCTCCCCAACCAACAAAACAAAACAAAACAAAAAGTCAGTCAAGGGCTGGGGATATGGCCTAGTGGCAAGAGTGCTTGCCTCCTATACATGAGGCCCTGGGTTCGATTCCCCAGCACCACATATACAGAAAATGGCCAGAAGTGGCGCTGTGGCTCAAGTGGCAGAGTGCTAGCCTTGAGCAAAAGGAAGCCAGGGACAGTGCTCAGGCCCTGAGTCCAAGGCCCAGGACTGGCCAAAAAAAAGAAAGAAAGAAAGAAAGACACTCCCAGTGGATTGAAAGGGAGTCATCTCTAAGGTAAGAATGACTGGGACTTTTTATTCTTTTAGTGTTACACACACTTCAGCATCCTTTGAATTTAAAACATTGTCTCTTTACTCCTTGTTCAGAAAAAGCAAAGAAACTGATTTATCTTTTTCAGGTATTTAGAAACGCACATGAAAAACAAAGACTCTTCCAGAAGCTCTTACCGGGACCCTTCAAACTGGACCACAGTCTGCCCGAAGCCCCTTGCATTCTCCTGAAAGGTCATTGGATTTTCAATATCCAAGTTGAACCCGCGACACAATGCCAGAGCTAGAGGGAGGAGAAGCAGGTAAAAGCTGAGCAGGGAAGCAGGACAGGCAAGAAGGCAGTAAGCCCTCTTCTGCCCCCATTTGACCAAACTCAGCATCTAGTGTGTCTGCCTCCAGGTTCAGTTTGGATGGCTGGCTCAGGGATTGCATGCTTTGTCTTTAGACAGCCAGAGAGGGTATAATTCAAACTTCTTCAATCCCAGAGACAAACAGAACATGTTATGCAGGTATTTATACAACAAGATAAAATATATGTCCTTAAATTGATCATCAAGGAAATTGATAGTATTGGGGCTTGAACTCAGGGACTGAACACTGCCTCCTAGCTTTTTCTACTCAAGGGTGGCACTCTACCACTTGAGCCACAGCTCCACTTGAACCCCTTAGTGGTGAGTGGGAGGTAAGAGTCTCATAGACTTGCCTGCTCTGGCTGACTTTGCACTATGATTCTCAGATCTCAGCCTCTTGTGTAGCTAGGATTACAGGTGTGAGCCACTGGTGCACAGCAAGTACAGCATTTTGATAATACAGATTTACTAATAAGACAGTGGAATTCTTTGAGGTGAGGTTGGCATTTCACTTATCTGGGATTCAACATTAGTGTTCACAGGCTGGGTGCTGTGGTTCAAGTGATAGAGCACCAGCCTTAAATGAAAAAGTTAAGGGATAACATGAGGCCCTGAGTTCAAACCCCAATACCAGCACCAAAATGGTGTTTGCTATGATCAGACTGCATGTAAATGGCCACCTACAGCCTATGGCTTGTAGGTTGTCACAAACTGACTCACAGACTCAGAGCCACATCATGGGGTGTATGTAGTAAGACACCCCCCCCCCGAACTCCACCCTGGCCAATACGCTCGCAAATGGCCTCTTTCGCCACCACCACCACCACTGATTTGCTCAACAATCAAGTTCCTGTAGGCGCAGAAAATTTCCTTCCTACGGAACTCTCAAGCATTTGCTTCCCTTCCTGACTTAGTTTCCACAGAACATAAGCATAAAAGGAAACAAAATCACCAGGCACCAGAGGCTCAAGCCTATCATCCTTGCTACTCAGAAGGCTGAGACCTGAGGATCCTGGCTTGAAGTCAGCCTGGGCAAAAAAGTCTGTGAGACTCTTATCTCCAATTAACTACCAAAACGATCTGGAAGTAGAGTTGTGGCTCAAGTGGTACAGTATCAGCCTGGAGCAAAACAGCCCAGTAAGAGCGCAAGAGTTCAAGCCTCAGTACTGCCAAAAAGTTAAAGTAAAATTCAATTTAAAAAAAAATAAGCCAGGCTCCAGTAGCTCACACCTGAAATCCTAGCTATTCAGAAGGCTGAGATCTGAGGATCATGGTTCAAAGCCAGTCTGGGCAAGTAAGTCCCTAAAACCCTTATCTCTAACTAATCACACACACAAAAAAAGAAAAATCCAGAAGTGGTCCTGTAGATCAAGTGGTAGAGCACGAGCCTTGAGCAAAAGAGCTCAGAGACAGCGCTCAGACCGAGTTCAAGCCCATGACTGGCAATCAATCAATCAATTAAGCTAGGCATTGATGGCTCATGCCAGCAATTATATCTGCTCAGGAGGCTGAAATCTGAGGATCACAGTTCAAAGCCAGCCCCAAGCAGGAAAGTCCACTAGACTCTTATCTCCAGGTAACCACCAAAAAGCCAGAAATGGCACTGTGGTTCAAAGTGGTAGAGCACTAGCCTGGAGCACAAAAGCACAGGGACAGCGCCTAGGCCCTGATTTCAAGCCCTAAGACCAGCACAAAAATAAAGTAGTGAGATAGGATCCCTGAGGAAACATGAAGGTGTAAATTTGCTGTGCAGACCAGGCATGTCCTTTCACCTCTCTGAGCCTCGGTTTCCTCATCTATAAAGCAAAGGGTGCCAAAGAACCTCACAGAGTTCATGAAGTCATTCATCCAAGCCTCCCAGCCCAGCCCAGCTTCATCTAGCTTTATTTTCTGCTTCTTCTCGAATCTTCCATCCTCGTCCATCCCCTTTGCCCTTCCCCATCCAACTCCTGCATCTTCTGCTTCTTTTTTCTCCATTCACAGACCCCCAAATTTAAATACACACACACACACACACACACACACACACACACACACACACACACACACACAATGAGGTCCCCCAATTCCCTGGGTACCTGTCAACAGAAAGATTCTCCAAGTCATGGCTAAAAGCAGCAAGAACCTGAGAGAGAAGAACCTGGGTAGCAGGCACCACTGAACCCCTTCATAGAAGCCATTAAAGTCTAGAAGGGTAGAAAACGAGAAGTAGCTCAAGGAAGAGGGCGAGGGCGGGGGCTCAGAGAGCATTTGACCCAGCCCTCCTCCAGGGATAGCGTTCAGCACTCGCCCACTCAAAAACCACCAAGGTCACTCAGGATCCACAAGATCACGTACTCTGTCACTTGTGACTCACTTGCTCCTAGGGTTGGCCAAAGTATGAGGAAAGGCAGGAAAATACCTTTAGGATCTGCCTCCCCAAACATGTGGTCAGAACAGTCATATAGAGACCAAACACCTATAGAGAGGACTCTGGGTCTCTCAAAAACACTTTGCAAAATGTCTCGACTCCACTTAAAGACCCAGGGGCACACTCCTGCCAGAGCTGTTCTGGGCAGCTATTTTGCAAAGAACTGTAGTGCTTTCTCAGTGTTTTAGGGTTGTTTTTTTTTAAGTCTCAAGAGCTGGACATCATGGTACACACCTATAATCTCAGTGACTCAGAGGTGGAGGTAGGAGAATCATGGTTCAAGACCCACTCTGGGCCTGAGACCCTACAAGAAAACTAAATAAATAAATAAATCTAAATAACTAAAATAAAAATACACTGGAATGTAGCTTAAGAAGTAGAATATTGGGCTGGGGATATGGCCTAGTGGCTAGAGTGCCTGCCTCATATACGTGAGGCCCTGGGTTTGATTCCCCAGCACCACATATACAGAAAATGGCCAGAAGTGGCGCTGTAGCTCAAGTGGCAGAGTGCTAGCTTTGAGCAAAAAGAAGCCAGGGACAGTGCTCAGGCCCTGAGTCCAAGCCCCAGGACTGGCCAAAAAAAAAAAAAAAGAAGTAGAATATTTGTCTAGAAAGCATGAGGCCCTGAGTTCAAGCCCAATCACTATCCAAAATAAAGTGAAAAGAAAAAATTCATACCATTTTTGATAGACAAAAGCTAAGCAAATTCATCTCCACTAGACCTATCCTTCAAGAAATGCTACAGGGGGCTGGGGATATGGCCTAGTGGCAAGAGTGCCTGCCTCGGATACACGAGGCCCTAGGTTCGATTCCCCAGCACCACATATACAGAACGGCCAGAAGCGGCACTGTGGCTCAAGTGGCAGAGTGCTAGCCTTGAGCGGGAAGAAGCCAGGGACAGTGCTCAGGCCCTGAGTCCAAGGCCCAGGACTGGCCAAAAAAAAAAAAAAAAAAAAGAAATGCTACAGAGAAAAAGCCAAAGGATTAAGGGAGTGCCTGGTACAAGCACCAAAAACAAAGCTACAGAGACTCCTGCAGACAGGAGCGCAAAGGTACTGTTTTATCTTTTTTAACACCTATTATTATATAAGGACAATTTTGTGAGCTGTGTGCTGGTGGCTCATGTCTAGAACCCTAGCTACCCAGGAACCTGAGATCTGAGGATTGAAATTCAAAACCAGCCTTAGCATGAACTGAAAGCGAGGCAGGCTTACTGGCCCGACATTTGGCTGAGGATGGGGCATGGGTGGAGAAGGTGCCTGCTCACCCAACTGGTCAACTGGGTGGAGGTGATGGCACAGATAAGAAGTTTCTCTCAGACATGATGAGAATGTAGCCAGACACCAGGGGCTCATGCCTGTTATCCTAGCTACTTCAGGAGGTTGAGATCTGAAGATCAAGGTTCAAAACCAACCTGAGCAGGAAGTGGAGCTGTGGTTCCAAGTGGTAAAGTGCTAGCCTTGAGCCAAAAAAAAAAAAAAAAAAACTCAGAGATAGCATCCAGGCCCTGAGTTCAAAACCCCATGGCCAACACAAACCAACAAACAATAAATAAGTTGATGGTGACCCATGGCAGCAACAGAGGCAGAGGGTCTATGACAGAGGCTGTGCTTGCAGGATGGTGAGTGACAGAGAAGCATCTGAGGGTACCACAAAGATGGAGGGGTGAGGGGACACCCTGAACACCGACCATGGGTCATGATGGATTCTGCCAAGGTAATGACTCTTGGGAGGACCATAGATGTGACCACAGAGGTCCAAGGATCTAACACCTGGCTTCCTCTTGAGGTGGATCTTCCTCTGCCTTTACCTCCTCGCCATCTTGGCAGAGGCAACACCCGTTCACACAGCTGCTCGAGAAAGAGAAGCAGAAAGACAGCTGCAGACAGAGCCAGAGAATAATAGCATCAGCTGGATGAGCCAAAACAAGAGTGGCAGCCCTGGGAGAGGCAAGCAGGCCGGCCAAGCAAGGGGGCTCAGGAGACGCAAAGCTGGAGGACATGAAATGAGTCATCACAGACCAAGACCTCAGCCACAGCTTGCAGAAAGGTACCAGACCATGATGCATGAAGGAAAGGGCATGAGGTATCTCTAGAAAGTGAAGCAATAGAAGAATGACTGGCACTGGCACTCTCCATCTTCTAGCTGGATCAGCCTCTGTTGTTTTTTTTTTTCTTTTTTTTGTTTTTTTTTTGTGTGTGTGTATCCTGGGACTTAAATTCTGGGCTAATCATAGCTTTTTTACTCAAGGATAGCACTCTACCACTTAAGCCATACCTCCACTTTCAGCTTTTTGCTAGTTAGTTGGAGATAGGAGTCTTTCCGATTTGTCTGTCTAGGCTGCCTTCAAACTCAGATCCTCAGATCTCAGCCTCCCACGTAGCTAGGAGCACCTGGTTTCTCGACCTCCTGATTCTCTTCCTCCTCTCCCCAGAGGGGATTCTTCAAATACCAGTACAAGGACGTGATGGAAGAAGTAAACAGACAGATTGTCCCAGAAAATGGGGTAACAGACATGGAGGCTGCTCAAAGGGGGAGACATGCTCCTCTTCTCCTTTGTACCTTCTCCTTTCACCTAAGTCAGGACTCAGAGAAAGAAGCAGTCCACAATCAGGGCTAGGACCAGGCTGTGTTTGCTCTTTGTATCCTGTTCAGGAAGGGCTACTGTCTTGTCAACGCTCCTAATGGGGCCAAACACTGCTGGCTCACAACTGTCATCTTAGCTAGTCAGGAAGCTGAGATCTGAGGATCAAGGTTTGAAGCCAGCCCGGGCAGGAAAGCCCATGAGATTCTTATTGCCAAGTAATCATTCTTCCCCCCAAAAAGCCAGATGTGGAGCTGTGGCTCAAGTGGTAGAGAGCCAACCTTGAGCAAAAAAAGTTCACAGACAGAGCCCAGGCCCTGAATTCAACACTGGAACACACACACACACGCACGCACGCACGCACGCACGCACGCCGCACACGCGGCAGAAGTAGCTTTGGGCCTGACCTGAACAGAGGGGCTAGTCCGAGCCCAATTCCTTTAGTAAGACAGGATGAAGTGACCTCGGTGGAGAATAAGAACCACAACTTTTGTGTGTATTTTCTTGCTTCTAGGGCTAAACAGGATGAACACAATGTTAAGAGCAACCGATGGAGCCAGGTGACAATAGCTCACATCTGTAACCCTAGATTCTCAAGAGGCTAAGATCTGAGGATCGTGGTTCAAAGCCAGCCTGGGCAGACAAGTCCAGGAGCTTCTTTTTTTTTTTGGCCAGTCCTGGGCCTTGGACTCAGGGCCTGAGCACTGTCCCTGGCTTCTTCCCGCTCAAGGCTAGCACTCTGCCACTTGAGCCACAGCGCCGCTTCTGGCCGTTTTCTGTATATGTGGTGCTGGGGAATCGAACCTAGGGCCTCGTGTATCCAAGGCAGGCACTCTTGCCACTAGGCTATATCCCCGGCCCAGGAGCTTCTTATCTTGAATTAACCAACAAAAAATCTGGAAGTGGAGGTCTCAAGTCAAGAAGCATTAGCCTTGAGGGGAAAAAAAAAGCCAAAGATAGCAAGGCCCCTCACGGTTGAGCCAAGCCTAAGAAACCACTATAATTCTATTCCTTTCCCAGTTGTATTGGCTATGACAATATTACGGAAAACAGAAAACACACACATAGCATCACCACCACAAGAGATCAGCTCTGACACCAACCCGCAGGCCTCATTCCTGCACAGGTATGGTTTACTGCCTGCCAAGATGAGATAGCTTTAATTGTACATCATGGTTTTGCTATATAACATTTTAGCATAAATATACCTCACGTAGCTTTATTAGAGTCATAACTATATTTTCATGGGTGTAATTCATTCCATTAAGTTGAGAAATTTTAGTGTTTTACCTGTAGGTTGGTTGGTTTGTTTTTAGGTGTGGCTCAAGTAGTATAGTACCAGCCTAATAAGCATAAGGTCCTGAGTTCAAATTCCAGGAATGCAAAAAAAAGTTCAGCTAACGTGGGTTGAATAAATACATAACCGAAATTTCAGCTCTGAGCAAGATTGTCTGATGTGCAAATGAGGGGGAAATAGAAAGAGAAAAGAGAAGAAAAAAGGGAGAAGAGAAGAGAAAAGAACCAATGTTAACCCTCTATAATCCCAGCACTGAGGAGGCAGAGGCAGGATAATCAAGAGTTTTAGGCCAGCTTGTGTCAAAAATATATATAGGAGCTGAGAATGTGGCTTAGTGGTAGAGTGCTTGCCTAGCATGCATGAAGCCCTGGGTTCGATTCCTCAGCATCACATAAAAAGGTAAAGCCAGAAGAGGAACTCTGGCTCAAGTGGTAGAGTGCTAGCTTTGAACCAAAGAAGCCAGGGACAGTGCCCAGGCTCTGAGTCCCAAGCCATGCCAGGCACTGATGGTTTACTCCTGTAATCCTAGCTACTTGGGAGGCTAAAAGCTGAGGACTGCAGTTTGAAGCCAACCCAAGCTAGAGACTCTTATCACCAGAAAACCAGAGTGCAGCTATGGCTCCAAGTGGGAGAGCACTAGCCTTTAGCAAAAGAGCCCAGGAACAGCAACCAGGTCTGAATTCAATCCGTATGACAAAAAAAATGTCTGTCTGTGTGCCAAGCATGGTGGCTCATGCCTATAATCCCAGTGACTCAGGAGGTCATTGATCAGGAGGATGGAAATTCAAGGCCAGCTGGGCAAAAAGTAACACCCCGTCTCTACCAATAAGATGGGCATGGTAGGTCATAGGGGCATAAGTAGGAGTGTCACAATCCAGACCAGTCTGGGCACAAAACACAAGACACCTTCAAAAAAAAAAATTGTTACAGCAAAAAGGGATGGGGGCATGGCTCAAGTGCAAGAGTGTATGCCTGTTAGGTGACAGCTGGGCCCTCAGTTGTTCAAATCACAGTACCACAGGAAAAAAAAAATAACAGTTGAGAGCAGAGCAATAAGCAAGCCTGGGGAGGATGAGAAGCCAGATCTTGATAGCATCTTAAAAGAAGAACGTCTGGTTTCGGTCACTTCCGGCTCACAGAGCCAGAGGAAGTGTGGCCTAACAGGCCCCCAGTGGGGCTGGGAGGGCTGTGGTTGGAGACCTTGTTCCAGAATCTGAATAATGCAACTTATTTGGGAGTGGAGAACAGGAAGGTCTCAGAGTGAGTCTAAAACCCAAAGGGAGCTTGAGAAGTTGATTAGAATGATGCCCAGTGAGGAGAATAAGAGGGAGCCGGAGAGTTTTGGGGAAGATTTCAAAAGAGTAGATAAATTCTGACTTATTCTGATAGATACAGAAACATTCTGAACAACATAACTAATAAGTAGCATTACCCCAGTGTGGTGGTGCACGCCTGAAACCCCAGCAATTGGGAGGTAGAGCTAGGAAAGTCACTAACCCTCTACACACACACACACAAAAAAAAAAAAAAGCCAGGGGCGGGTGGCTCGTGCCCAGCCCCCAGAAAGACTATATTTCTTAGTTATGCTGGTAAACAAGACTAGAATGAGACTCAAAAGCTAGATCATTCAGAAGCTCAATGACAGTACTGAAGACTAAGAGAGCCAGGTGCCCATGGCTCATGCCTGCAATCCTAGCTACTCAGGAGGCTGAGATCTTAGGATCTCAGTTCAAAGCCACCTAAGGAAGAAATAAGACTTTTATCTCCTATTAATCACCCAAAAAGCCAGAAGTGGAGCTATGGTTCAAGTGGTAGAGTGCCAGCCTTGCCCTGAGTTCAAGCCCTATGATTTTACTCAGGTCACTTAAATGTCACAAAGAGAATAGCCAAGTTTCCTCATACCTCTACATGGAAGTGAAATTCATTTACCCAACAAATAAATTCCCCAGAGTCTACCACAGTTCATTTAGGATCTTTACAATTCACTTAATGAATTCTTTACTCAGTCATTTATATGGGGGAAAAAGTACTGTGGTTTCAACCCAAGGCCTCAGACTTGCTCAAAAAGTGTCCTGCCATTTGAGCCAAGTCCCTTAACCTTGTGCATGAAACAACTGCAATGTGCCAGGGATCCAAAAGGAGACAGAGCCCTCATGGACTTTATCTTCTCTCTAGAGAGTGCCATAGACAGCACCCTGTCCTCCATGCCTCAGGTCCCACCCCTCAGACCCTGTCAGTCAACTTCTAGACAGCTGAAGTACCCAACCAAGTCAACAGTGCCCCAAGAATTAACACCCTCCCCATCCTACCACCAAAGCATCTCTTAAGCACTCTCTTATTTTGGTGAATAAGACTGGAAGCTTGGCTCATGTGGTGGAGCACTAGCCACCTAAGCAAGCATAAAGCCTTGAGTTCAAATCCCACTACCAGAAAATAATACTAATTATGTTTTCACATACCTTACCTGGAATAATTCTGGGATATGTGTTGTGCCACACCCCACTCCACCCCCACCTTTACTGCCTGCTTCCCCTCCTGCCCCACACTGTTACTGGGGCTTGAACTCAGGGCCTGTGCACTGTCCCTTAGCTTTTCCACTCAGGGTTGGTGCTCTACAACTTGAGCCACACCCCCATGTCTAGCTTTTTGCTGGTTAACTGGAGATAAAAGTCTCACAAGCTTTTCTTCCCAGGCTGGCTTTGAACCACAATCCCCAGATCTCAGCTCTTTGAGTAGCTAGGATTATAGGTGTGAGCCACCGATGCCTGGCTTTATGAACTACTTTCTTGTGCCCTTCTCCACTGTGGTTCCTAAACCCCCGAAACCTCTAAAATAAGTAAACTACTTTTTACTTGCATCCTGCTTCAGAGTCTGCTTCTGGAAGCCAGCAGGAAGCCAGAGGTCAGCCAGGTGATAGGCAGCTAGATATTAAGCTGAAAACAGAGACATATCCTGGGCATGTGGTTACACAGAAAAGCAATTGAAACAGGAAGGTGAAAACTATGTGGTAGCTTGAGTAAGCAATGAACTACAATCCTCTTGAACTCCACCTCCTGAACTGCCCTAGGGCAGCACCCACAAAGGCAGATGAGATGGTAATGGGTGGAACTCTTTTTTTTTTTCTTTTTGCCAGTCTTGGGGTTTGAACTCAGGGCCTGAGCACTGTCCCTGGCTCCTTTTTGCTCAAGGCTAGCACTCTTACACTTGAGCCACAGCACCACTTCTGGCTCTTTCTATATATGTGGGGCTGAGGAATCAAACCCAGGGCTTCATGTATACAAGGCAAGCACTCTACCACTAGGCCATATTCCCAGCCCCCTGGGTAGAACTCTTTTTTTTTTTTTTTTTTTTTGCCAGTCCTGGGCCGTGAACTCAGGGCCTGAGCACTGTGAGCACTGTCCCTGGCTTCTTTTTGCTCAAGGCTAGCACCCTGCCACTTGAGCCACAGCGCCACTTCTGGCCATTTTCTGTATATGTGGTGCTGAGGAATCGAACCCAGGGCCTCATGTATACGAACGAGGCAAGCACTCTTGCCACTAGGCCATATTCCCAGCCCTGGGTGGAACTCTTGATGGACACATTGTAGGCAGATTCTGACACTTGTCAGAGAGATAGAGACAGTAAATGGTGACAGTGATAACTGTTACTAAGCAAACAAAAACAAAAACAAGCCAGACACTGGTATCTCATACCCCGTAATCCTAGCTACTCAGGAGGCTGATATCTGAGAAGAGCATTTCAAAGCCAGCCCAGGCAGAAAAGTCTCCCTGCAACTTATCTCTAACTAACCACTCAAAACTCGACAGTGAAGCTGTCGTTCAAATTCCTGAGTTCAAATTCCAGGCTCATGCTCTCTAGATCTGGGTCAGCAGAGACTTGACTTCAGGTAGCTGTATGATGCCCAACAAAAAATAAATAAACAAATAAGTAATGAAAAGAAAGCTTCCGGATAGAAGCGAAGAACTCCTGCCGCGGGCTACATGAATGGCTGAGTTCAGCCACTGGCTCAGCATCAGAGAGAAGAAGGCAAGCCTGTCCAAGGAGACATGCCTATCCAGGGATAGGTGGCTTTGGCCGCCGCAGTCACCCACAACAGTCCTGGCTGCTTCAGCCCTTCATTGCCCCCTTCTCTCGCTCACTCTGGATCACACTTTATCACAGCCCCATAGCCCTTCCTAGTTCCTTTCACACGGGCATCTGTCCCCACATTCTAGCCTCTCAGAGCAACCATTTCCTAAGGGAGAGGCGCTGAGCTCTGGGACAGCCGCCCCCTCCCCAGACAGGACCCGGATGTCATGGTCGTGCATTATACAGGGCTAGCTGGTCTGAAGTGGAGAGTAGTAACTAACAACTCTCTGGGACCTAGAAGGCCAAGGAGAAGACATGGTGGTATTTCAAGAGCCAGTAGAGAAAGATGAGCAAAAGGGAAAAGAGGTTCTTTTCTATGGTTGGTCAGGAGTCTTGAACTCTGGGCCTGGACGCCATCCCTGAGCTTTTCTGCTCAAGGCTAGCACTCTACCACTTTGACCCACAGAGCTACTTCCTGTTTTCTAGTGGTTCACTGGAGATTAGAGTCTCATGGACTTTCCTGCCTGGGCTGGCTTTAAACCATGATCCTCAGATCTCAGCCTCCTGAGTAGCAAGGATTACAGGCATGAGCTATCGGTGCCCAGCAAAAGAGGCTCTTAGAAAACAGCTCCATGACAGAGGCAGTAAGGGGGCCCCAGGAGTTCAGAGAGGCCAGACTGCAGGCATACACAAGGCAGTGGCCAGCTCAAAGGAAGCTTCAAAGACTCTGCTTTACCTTGCAGAACAAGTGTTCAAAGTTCTGAGCCATTGAGTGGCTGGTTCCCTACACACACACACACACACACACACACACACACACACACACACACACACCACATCCACTGCACACTGAAAACTAAGCACATGTGTTCTTAGAAAAATTAGATGAGCCAGATGTGCTGGTGTCTCATGCTTATAATCCCAGCTACTCAGGAGGCTGAGATCTGAAGATAAAGCTTTGAAATCAACCTGAATGGTAGAGACTATTACCTCCACTTAATCAACAACAAAAAGCCAGAAGTGGAGGTGTGGCTAAAGTGGTAGAGAGCATCATCAGCCTTGAGCAGAAAAAGCAAGAAAGAAAAGGGAAAGGAAGATTAGATGAATCAAAACCCGAAGGTTAACAGAGCAATTAGGAGTCTACTGCCTAACGAATTGAAGGAACAAAGACTCAAGACTGGAAGAGTATTTTATTAGTGGTGCTAGAGTTTACAACCAAGAAGGTCTTTTCTCTTTATTGCTTTATTTGCTAGTAGGAAAGAACTGAAATGTATCCTCTCTTTTATCTCTTGAAGCCAAGACCCAACAGGAAGACACTTTGAAGTAGATCCCCTCTCCCTGGCCAGACCTTTAGGCCTTGTTTACCTTACCCATGACGTTCCTGTCACCTGATTTATTCGGGCTCATCATACCTACCAGCTCTAAGAAAAGCCCCCCCCAAGTGCCAGGTGCTAGGGGTCTCCAGGCCAGCCTGTAAGAGTGAAGGATAGGCATTTCCTGCAGTCAGGCTAGAAAGCAGAGCTGCCTCCAGCTCCACCTGCCCAAATCTTGAAAGCTCCAGAGGACTGGGGAGGCCTGGAAGCCTTTAATATGACCCGTGGTTGTAGTCCTACCTACTCAGGAGGCTGAAGTCTGGAGGATCTTGGTTCAGTTTTCTCCATCTCCAAAATAACCAGCATGGAAGCTGCGTGGGAAGTGTGGCTCAAGTAACAGAATGCCAGCCTAGCAAAGGCAAAGCTTTCAGTTCAAATCCCTGTACCATCAAAACATTTTTTTAAAGAAAAAAGCAAGGGCTGGGAATATGGCCTAGTGGCAAGAGTGCTTGCCTCGTATACATGAAGCCCTGGGTTCAATTCCCCAGCACCACATATATAGAAAACGGCCAGAAGTGATGCTGTGGCTCAGGTGGCAGAGTGCTAGCCTTGAGCAAAAAGAAGCCAGGGACAGTCTGTGCTCAGGCCCTGAGTCCAAGACCCAGGACTGGCAAAAAAAAAAAAAAGAAGAAGAAAGAAAGAAAGAAAGAAAGAAAGAAAAAGGCAAGCTTGGTGCTGGTGGCTCATGCCTGTAATCCCAGTTACTCAGGAGGTTGAGATCTTTTTCTTTTTTCTTTTAATGGAACACTTCACAAATTTGTATGTCATCTTTGTGCAGTGGTCATGCTAATCTACTCTGTATTGCTACATTTTTTTTTAGTATATTTGCTACCAAAGCAAGCACCGCTGAAACTCTTATCCTCCAATAATTCACCAAAATAAAAGCCAGAGGTGGAGCTGTGGTTCAAGTGGTAGATCACTAACCTGGAGTAAAAGAAGCTCAGGAGCCAGGCACTGGTGGTTCATGTTTCTAATCCTGTCTGCTCAGGAGGCTGAGCTCTGAGGCCAGGCAAAAAAAAAGTCTGTGAGACGCTTACCTTCAATGAGCCACCGGAAAACCTGTAGTGGAGCTGTGGCTCAAAGTGGTAAAGCACTGGCCCTGAGCAAACAAACACACTCAGAGATGCCTGCAGTCCCTGAGTTCAAGCCTCAGGCTGGGCAAACATAAGAATCAAAAGGCAGTTGGATGCAAGATCACTGAAGGGATTGCCTTTAGCAGGCCCTGGCCGGAAGACTTCCAGAAGTGGGGGGGGGGGGGGAGTATTGATGGGGGGAGGGGTTGATTCTACAGACTTCTGCCCCTCCCTCCAGCCCTGCCATGCCTGCCCCTCTTCCCGCTTCCCATCAGCCCACAGACCTCTGCTTCCTCCTGCAATCCTCTGGCCTTCTAGTCTCAGACTCTTTTGATTTTTTCCCATCCTTTTGGATTGGATTTGGTTCTCAAGGTCACCCAGCCCCTTCCCCAGCACCCATCCCCGGACGTCCAAGGTCACCCCTGGCAATGCCCCCCTTCTCCTCCCTCCCGCCTCCCGGCCTCCCGGAGTCAGGCCTCCTCGCCCTCAGGCCCCACGAGCACCAACGGCTGGGCGTTTTTGCCTTTGTCGTGCCAGCACACGTCGAAGAAGGGGTAGACGGGGCCGGGCAGGCGCTCGCGGAAGGCGAAGAGCAGCTGGAGGTCGTCGGGGTCGCCGGCGTCGTAGAAGGCCAGGACGCCGTCGGGGAAGCTCAGGTAGAGGCCCAGGCGCGCCGGGCGCGCCTCGGTGCGCAGCGCGCGCGGCTCCTTGGCCTCCACGTGCGCCTCCAGGACTTTGCCATCGCGCAGCCCCAGCAGCCACAGCCCCTGCGAGGGCACCGCGTGCAGCCGGCCCCGCCGCGGGGCGTCGGCCAGCATGACGCCCAGGGCCCAGCGCGGCTTGTCGCCCACCTCCACCTCCCAGTAATGCTCGCCCTCCGCCAGCCGCTGCCGCGCCACCACCGCCACCGCCTTGTCGAAGCGGCGCTCGTCCTCGCCCGCCGCCGCCGCTGCCTTCTGCTCGGCCGCGCACTGCACGCGCCGGCCCGAGGGGGACACCACCAGGCTGGGGTGCGCAGAGCTGGGGTCCAGCGTCAGCTCCTCCAGGGCTGCGGGGGGGAGTGGGGGGAGAGAGGCGATGGGCAGGCCCCATCCCGCTCCACCGCGCCCTGCCCACCTCCTACGCGCCCCCCTGGCCAAACAGCTCCGTTGCTTCCTTGGCACACCTAATGCCAGGCCCTGTCTAAGCTCCAGTGGGCTCACATGGGAATGACAGCCCCTACCCCCCCCCCCCACACACACACACACAGGCTGGTCAAAGGAGATCGAAGGCCAGGGGACTGATCATCTGTGCCTAAAATACACCGGGACATGATCGATGAGACGGGACTGGCGGCAGTCACACACGGTGAGGCCAAAGGAGGACGCGCCTCAGGGAGGGGAGGAACACCAAGACGCAAGGCCTCCGTGCCTGGGATCGCACAAAATAGCATTTATCAAAAGGAACTCCAGGAAATGGAAACAAACGTGTTTGCCTTTCTTGCCATTTTGTTATCTTTCTTTCCTGTGTGTTCGTTTATCTTTCTTTGGCGGGGAGGGGTCACACAGAAATGGAGGGACCAAGGGTGAACAAATGCAGCAGTGGTGCTCACTGAACACTATGTTGAAAATGAACTCTACAACTTGTGGGTGGGGATGGGAGGGAAAAACTGGGAGCTAGGGAAGGGGTGACATTGTCCAAAAACAAATGCACTCTTTATCTACCTTATGTAACTGTAGGCCCTCTTTATATCACCTTTACAATAACAATAAAAAAGGAAATAAAAAAACAAGCTCCAAGTTGCTATTTAGACTGTCCACCCTCTCCTGCTCCTGCTTTTCTCTTGCATCATTGGAGGTCTCAGCCAAGGCGCTGGTGGCTCAAAACTGTAATCCTAGCTACTCAGGAGGCTGAGATCTGAGGATCGGGGTTCAAAGTCAACCCAGGCAGGAAAGCCTGTGAGACTCCTTACCTCCAGTAAACCACCAAGAAAAAAAAAAAAAAGCTGGAAGTGGAGCCGTGGCTCAAGTGGTAGACCACTAGCCTTGATCAAAAAAGCTCAGGGACAGGCTCTGAGTTCAAGCCTCAAACCCAGCACCAAGGTGGAAGAAAACAAAAAGGTCCCCCTTCATTCCCACCTTACCCAGCCCTCAGAGAAAGTGTGTAGACCCCCCCCCCCAGCCCTGTGTAGCCCAGCTGTGTGCGGGAAGGCAGAGGCCTGGAGCTACCCCCTCCCCTTCTTCTCCCAGCCTGGCCAGCCTCAGCGGGAGTTGTGTGTCTGTCCTGAGAGGGTCACACAAGGAGTCAATGGGTCCATCATGACTTAATCTTCACTTGAAGCCCACAGCACCCCGTCCTGTCACTTGTCACCACCACCCCCCAAACCCCCATCCATTCATTAAGATTGTCCTCCAAGTGCAGACTAAGAGGGCTGCAATGGGGACCCAGAGGCCCAAGACAGTGACCCTCTGAAGTGGGGCGGGAGGCCTCCCTCTGTGCCCCCCACCCCCAACTCACACAGAGCCAGCCCCTCCCATACCTGGCATCAGAGCCCGGAACATCTTCTTCCACACCTGGAATTTGAAGTCATCTGAGATGACTGGCAACTGGATGTCCAGACGGGCAGGCGGAGGCGACTCGGACAGAATCTTCTGCAGCCTAGAGATGGACAGGGCAGGAGGAGGTATCTGTAGAGGGGAAGGGAATCCAGGATCTCCCCTAAATCATACCTTTGCTTCAAACTTGTTCATTAGATTTTACTTTGGGAATATGAAAAAAAAAAGCTAGAGGTGGATGGAGGTGATTTGTTTTATGTAAGTGAACATACAGTGTACATGTTTAAATATGCCTTACAGTGGTTGTGCCTGCCTGTAATCTGAGCTACTCCAGATACAGAGGCAAGAGGATTGAGAGAGTTTGAGGGCAACACAAGCAAAGTTAAAGAGACTCCATCTCAACAAATAAAATATAAGCTAGGCACAAGTGGCGTGTGCCTGCTATCCTAGCTACTCAGGAGGCTGAGATCTGAGGATTGTAGCTGGAAGCCAATCAGGGTAGGAAAGTCTATGAGTGCCTTATCTCCAATTAACTACCAAAAAGCCAGAAGTGGTTTAAGTAGAGGGCCAGCCTTCAGTGAAAAAACTAAGGAACAGCACCCAAGCGCTAAGTTCAAACCCCAGTACCAACACACACACACACACACACACACACACACACACACACACACACACACACGGGGCTGGGCATATGGCCTAGTGGCAAGAGTGGCCTCATATACATGAAGCCCTAAGTTTGATTCCCCAGCACCACATATATAGAAAATGGCCAGAAGTGGCGCTGTGGCTCAAGTGGCAGAGTGCTAGCCTTGAGCAAAAGGAAGCCAGTGCTCAGGCCCTGAGTCCAAGGCCCAGGACTGGCAAAAAAAAAAAAAAAAAAAAAAAGCATACACACACACACACACACTCACACACACACGCCAGGCACCAGTGGCTCACACCTATAATCCTAGTTACTCAGGAGACTGAGGATCAAAGTTTGAACCCAGCCCAGAGAGACTGAGCCAAGAGACTCTTATTTCCAATTATCCAGCAAAAAGCCAGAAGTGGAGGTGTGACTCAAGTGGTAGACAGCTGGCTTTGAGTGAAAAAGCTAAAAGAGAATTCAAGGGCCCAGAGTTCAATTCCCAGAACGACAACAACAAAGAGCTGTAAATGATCTACTTTGCAAGACATGCTTTCTACCACACTTTGTTTCACACACACACACACACACACACACACACACACACACACACACCAAGCACCTCAGCACTTCCCAACCAGTGCAGCTTGTCTTTCCCAGTCTACACTTGCTGCACCCTCAGTCTCCAATTTTGTCCCCAACCCCAGCTCTCCCTAAGACCCCATCCATTTCTCCAGAATCCAGTAACAACAACCCCCGCTTTGGGAAGCCTTCCCTCCATCTCTCTCCTTCCCTCCCCAGCAGCACTGAGCACAGAGCCATGACCACCTTGGTCGGTATGTCTATCTGATCACAGTCAGCCTGGGAGGCCCCAAGGGCCAGCTCAGTTTCCATGGCGGCAAAGTGACAGCAGAGGGCCCATTTGGGTAGGAAGGCACACTGCAGGCAGAGACTGGAGCAAGTTAGGGAAAGGAGCCAAGATGATCTCACCTGCTGGTCACCAAGCAGTATTTCTGGAGAGAGACAGAAATAGAATAGAGATAAAGCAGGCAGGAAGGACTCTGGGAACCCCAGGACGAGAGTGGCCAATGTATGGGGCAGAATGAATCAGAAAAGCCAAAAGAAACCCAGGAGTTAAGGCCTCCCTAGTCCTTTACCATTACGTGAATTAGAAAAAGAATTCCCATAGAACGCTGAGGTTCATGCCTATAATGCCAACTACTCAGGAGGCTGAGAGTTGGGGATCTTGAGATCTTCAAAGCCAGAGGGAGCAGGGAAGTCTGTGAGGCTCTTATCTCTAAGAAATCACTAAAAAGCTGGAAGGAGAGCTGTGGCTCAAAATGTTAGAATACTCACCTTAAGCAAAAAAAAAAAAAAGCTCAGGGATAGGGCCTGAACCCTCAGTTCAAGCCCCAGTACTGACAATGAATGAATAAATAAGGCTATAATATCTGCCATATCAGCTTTCATTCCCCCTCCCCCGTCCCACCCCTCTGATCATGGGGCTTGAACTCAGGGCCTAGGTGCTGTCACTGAGCTCTTTTGCTCAAGGCTAGCAACTCTACCACTTAGAGCCACAGTACTGGGTTTTCTGGAGATAAGAGTCTCATGGACTTTCCTTCCCTGGCTGACTTCAAACTGCAATCCTCAGATCACATCTTCCTGAGTGGCTAGGATCACAGGTGGGAACTACCAACGCCCTGACAGCTTTCCTATTCTTAAGCAGTGTCCAATCTGAACATCACTTGGATGTGACAACCTGGCTCATCCCTAGCCCTCTGCAGGCCTCGGGGTCTCTGTCCAGCAGTGGACAAGGCCTCTGGACTCTGAGCCAAGGCCAGACAGGGGGGAGAGGCAGGAGGACATGGAGTCCTTACCATGAGGAATTCGGTCTGTGGCTTGTCGGCCACCTCCTCCAGCACCTTCTCCATCTGCCGCAGCTGCTCCAGGTAAGACTTCAAGGCGGACAGCTCCCTCTTCAACGCCACAGCAGCATCGCCCCGAACTCTCTCTGCCTCTTGGTCTAAAGAATCCTCCAGGGCCGCCAGAAACACCCGCATCTTGCCCAGCTGTTCCCCAACTGACCTCCGGAACTGACGCACTGTCTCCTGAAGGGCAATGAGGGGAATCGATGGGGAAAGTACTTACCTCTGGGGTTCCTCCACCCAGCCCCTGGTCCCCAGGCTGGGCCACGCGGGCCTCACCTCCACCTCTGCCAGCTGATGCTCCAGTACAGACACGCTCTTCTCCTTGAGCATGCACGCCTCCTGCAACTGCAGCTTCTGCTGGGGGAGCTGGCTCTGCGGGGAGGGGGGCAGAGCACAGGTCACGGGGGTATGGGGGGACATGGTGAAATCCCCTCTTGTGTAGCTAACATATGCCAAGAAATAAATGTTCAATTGCAAGTGGTTATTATAGAAGGGGCCAAATGTTTTCTATGTATGTATATATATACACTAAAACAATACATAATGTATGTATAGTTTATCTGTAGTACATACATGCTGTATATATACACTGAGACAAAATTCTACAAACTATAAAGAAAATATAAACATCAAATATTAAATGTTATAAATATAAATAACATACGAGATGCTATATACTTTACATTATATATCTCTATGTGTAATGAGTAACACCACCATAATGATTAACACCAAGAAGCAGCATACATCTGCAATCCTAGCTACTCAAGAGGCTAAGATCTGAGGATTGTGGTTCAAAGCCAGACAGGGAAGGAAAGTCCATGAGACTCTCATCTCCAATGAACCACCAGAAAAATGGAAGTGATGCTGTGGCTCAAAGTGGTAGAGTGCTAGCCTTGAATGCAAACGTTCAGAGACAGTGGCCAGGCCCTGAGATCAAGCCCCACAACAACAACAACAAAAAATTCAACCTGCATCCAGGAGCTTCCAACACATCCCTGAGAGGGGTAGGGGCAGGAGGGAGGGGTGGGCCTGACAGGCTGGTTATTTCTTCTTCTTCTTCTTCTTCTTCTTCTTCTTCTTCTTCTTCTTCTTCTTCTTCTTCTTCTTCTTCTTCATCTTCTTCCTCCTCCTTCTTCTCCACCTCCTTTTTTTTTTTTTTTTTGTCAGTCATGTGGCTTGGGCCTGGGCACTGTCCCTGAGCATTTTTTGCTCAAGGCAGTGCTCTACAACTTTGAGCCACAGTGCCACTTCTGGATTACTGGGAGTTAATTGGAGATAAGAGTTTCACAGACTTTCCTGCCTGGGCTGGCTTTGAACCATGCTCCTCAGATCTCAACCTCCTGAGTAACTAAGATTACAGAGGGAAGCCAACAGCACCTGGCAGGGTTTCTTTCTCTTTGGGGGCCAGTCCTGAGCCACAGCTCCACCTCCAGCTTTTCTGATGGCTGGGCTAGCTGACATCCTAGTTCCATTTCACATCTCTCATCTCAGCTAAAGATGGACAGGGGTGGCAGTCCTTGGGGCTTCCTGGAGGAGGTTCTGCCCTCTGCTAGGACACTGACCACCAGCCAGGCCTGGGCTGGACAGTGATCCAGGGATCCTGCCCCGCTAGGACACACAATGCCGAGGAGCCTCCATCTGTACACACAGCAGTGGTGAGAGGCCAGGAGGACCCAGGACCACTCCATGCCTCCAGACCCAACCCTCCCCTGCCTCTGCATTGGTGGCTTAATCTACAACAGCCAGTCAACACCCGGACCTTCCTGGGCTGGCGGTATACACACATCCACCCATACCCGCGTGGGTGTGACTTGCGGGCTCATGTGTGCCTGCGTCTCCACTCGCCCATGCCTGCCTCCGTGCTTCTTCTTGGGTACCGATGAGGATCACAAACCTTGGGTATACACACAGCCATGCGTGGGTTATTGAGGCATCCAGGAGAACGACCTGGACCAGATCTCGGTGCCACCTTGGGTTACGGCCACCCCCCAGGTGTCAAGCCGAAGCAAGTCTGGCACCTTCAGGGGTGCCTGCGACTTGGCCGGGCGGCCTGGCACGGCGGGACGGCCGGGTCCCCAGCTTCCCACGCCGCGCAGGCGTGCCAGCCTGGCAGAACCACCGGGGTTGCCCAATCGCACTGCAGGCGGCGGCGCACCCCCAGCTCCGCCACGCTCAGCCTGACTTTCCTCGGACTGCGCCCCGGTCACTGTGGGCACGCTGGCGGGCCTGGGGCCGGAAAGCCAGCTTTCCACAATTCTGGGGGCAGCCTAGGCGCGGCTTTTCCTGCCTGGTTTCCCTTCGCTGCCTGGCTCCTCCTCCCCCTGGCCAGGCTCCACCCCCGGACCCAGGCCCCGCCCACACCTCCTTAGCAACCGCGGGCTCCGCCCTTCGCTCCCGGTCCCGCCTACTTCTCCATAGCAACCGCAGGCCCCAACCTCCTCCACAGGCTCCGCCCACTTCTCCATAGTAACCGCAGGCTCCGCCCTCCACAGCTCAGAATCCAAAGCCAAAACTGGGCGCGGGTGGCTCAGGTCTGTAATCCCAACTATTCCGGAGGCTGAGATCTACGATCTTGGTTCGAAGCCAGCCCCGGCAGGAAAGTCCACGAGCCTCTGATCGCCAACTAACCAGCAAAAAAGTCGAAAGTGGAGCTGGGGCTCAAGTACCAGAGCGCTATCCTTGAGCACAAAAGCTCGGGGACTGAGCCCAGGCCCTGAGTTCAAGCCCCAGGACGGGCACAAGGAAGGGAAGAATCCAAAGCAACGCTGGGACCCCTCCGTCCAGCAGGCCCGCGCCACCCCACGCACCCCGACCCGCGCACCTTGAGGCGCGTGTGGGCCTCGGCGGCGGGCAGCAGGCGGTGGCCGCGGTGCGCGCCGAGCGAGGCGCAGACGCCGCACACGAGCGCGCGGTCCTGCTCGCAGTAGATGCTCAGCGGGTCCCGGTGCTCCTCGCAGAGGCCCTGGGGCACCTGCGCCAGCCCCTCCACCAGGCGCGCCAGCTGCTGGTTGGTGCTCAGCGCCTGCGGCCGCGTGGGCGCCTGACAGCTGGGACACGGCACCGAGCCGTCGGCCGCGGGCTCCCCTCCCGCGCGGCCCAGGCAGGCGCGGCAGAAGCTGTGTCCGCACTCGGCCGTCACCGGAGCCTCGAACAGCTGCAGGCACAGCGGGCAGGACAGCTCCTGGCGCAGAAGGCCCGGGGCAGCCGACATGGCGAACCTGGGGCCGGAAAGGGGTTGGGGTCGGTCAGGGAGGCCCGGGGGCAGTGATCCCCAGGCTGACCGGAGGCCCAGCAGGGAGGAGTCGGGCCTGGAATGAATTCTGGCTTGGGCCACACTAAGTCCAGGTCCTCTTCAACCCCAGTCCCTAAACATAAGCCCGAATTCCAGTCCTGTCCTCTGTCCCTACCCTTGTCTTCACCCCAAGCTGCAGCCTCCTGACCCAGGCCTTGGTCTCAACCTACCCCTCCAGAACCCTCACTCCTAGCCCTCCTCTTCCCGTTCTGTCTGTTCCCTTTCCGCCCTGGCTTCAGACACATAGGACTCACCCGTCAGGTATGAGATCGTTGGTCAAGAGGACCTTCCAAAAATCAAAACAGTAAAGAGGCAAAAGTGGACTAGAAGGACTAGACCAGGCCTAGAGAGGGAGTTCAGAGGTTTGTCAAAGACAAGGGGCAAATAGCAGGCTCAAAGCAAGGACAAGGACTCCAGGGAAGCTGGCAGTGGACACAGTGGGGGCAGACCCTCCCAGACTGAGCGTGGCTCCAGGACTATATTTAGTCACTGGCCCATCCCCTCCCATCACTTCTGGAAACTGTTCTAAAAGTAAAGGCTGGGTAGTCAGCCCATAGGCATCTCACATCGGGGCCACCTGTTCTGGCCCATCTACTATGGATCCCTGCTGGGGGCCAGCTGGAGCCAGAGCTCAGAACCAGGCAGAGACAGGGCCTCCTGCTCCCATAGAAGACAATGCTGGAGCCAGGTCTCCTCTTCCTTCCCCACCCCCTCCATTCACATTCCAGCTTCCTTCCTTCTTCCTGGCTTGAAGGTTCTCCCCAACTTATCACCCAGCTGTTTCTCAAACATATATCTCATGACATCCCACTGACAGCTGGACACTGGTGGCTCATGCCTGTCATTCTAGCTCCTCAGAAGGCTGAGATCTGAGGATTGTGGTTCAAAGCCAGCCTGGGAAGAGAAATCCAAGAAACTCATCTCTGGTTAATCACCAAAATGCTGTAAGTGGAGCTGCTGTGGCTTAAACGGTAGAGCACCTGCCTTGAGCAGAAAAGGCCAAGTGGGAGTTCAAGCCCCAGTACCAGCACACATACACACATACAATTCTACTGACTTATTATCCCATATTCAGGAGAGCAGGCCTGGTCCTACTCTAAAAGTCTTTCTTCTTCCAGAAGAAAAGGTATTTTTATCCCTAGTACCAAGCATAAGCCTCGTAGCAAAGTGCCCTCACACACTCAAAAAATGCTTAGAGAGGGGCTGGGGATATGGCCTAGTGGCAAGAGAGCTTGCCTCCCATACATGAAGCCCTAGGTTCGATTCCCCTGCACCACGTATATGGAAAAACGGCCAGAAGGGGCGCTGTGGCTCAGGTGGCAGAGTGCTAAGCCTTGAGCAGGAAGAAGCCAGGGATGGTGCTCAGTCCCTGAGTGCAAGGCAACAGGACTGGCCAAAAAAAAAAAAAAAAAAAAAAAAAAAAAAAAAAATGCTTGGAGAATAAACCATAAAGAGATAGTTAAAATAAAGGAATAAGTTGAACCCAGAATCTGCAGCCTATAGTACAATTCTACCTTGAGATTCTTGAGCTTCCTGCATGACGATGATCTTCCAAATCTTAGTGTAAACTTCATTCAGAATAAAATATATACTGCTTATGTCTGTCATCCTAGCTACTCAGGAGGCTGAGATCTGAACATAGGGATTGGAAGTCAGCCTAGCCAGGAAAGCCCATGAGACTCTCATCTCCAATTAACCAGCAAAAAGCCAGAAGTGGAGGTGTGGCTCAAGTGGTAGAATGCCAGCTTTGAACCACAAAGCCAAACAAGAGCTTGAGGCCTTGAGTTCAAGCCCCCAGTCTCAGCATACACACACGCGTGCTCACACACACACATACAGTCCTGCTTGGAGCCTACAAAACTGGACCACCTGGCCCTTTTCACTGGTATCATGTGTTCCTCCTCTTGTTCCTTGTTCCTCAGGGACTTGCACTTTGCACTTCTCTGAAACGCTTTCAACCCCAGAGTATACCTGGCTCCCTTCCCTACTGCTCTGATTCAAACTCATCTTTTTTTTCTTTGTTTGTGTCATCCTGGTGATTGAACAGAGAGCCTGAAGCTCAAGGCCAGCACTCTACCACTCTGAGCCAGCCACAGCACCATTTCCAGATTTTTGGTAGTTTGTCTCATGCACTTTCTTGCACAAGCTGGCTTTGAACCACAGTCCTCAGATGTCAGCTTCCTGAGTAGCTAGGATGACAGGCATGAGCCACTAGCACTAGGCTCCAGTCATCTTCTTCGTGTGGCTTTTCCAAACCCCCTGTTTGTTTGACTTCAGAGACTTAATGGGAAGAACAAAGATAGAAGACAATTCTTCCCCATTCAGTTCTAACAATCAAAAGTACTTGCAGGGCTGGGAATATGGCCTAGTGGTAGACTGCTCACCTCATATACATGAAGTCCTGGGTTCAATTCCTCAGCACCACATATATAGAAAAGGCCGGACGTGACGCTGTGGCTCAAGAGATAGAGTACTAGGCTTGAGCAAAAAGAAGCCAGGGACAGTGCTCAGGCCCTGAGTTCAAGCCCCAGGACTAGCAAAAAAAAAAAAAAAAGTACTTGCAATTTATTTAGTTTTGTTTTTGAGAGTCTTGCTATGTAGCCCAGGCTGGGTTCATGCTCTTCGTGCTTCCACCTTGCAAGGTCTGTGATTACAGGTGTGTGCCACCACACCTAGCTGGAAGGACCTAGGAGGGCTGTGCAGGCATCACCCTCTCCTGCCCATGTCTCCACCCAGTACCTGTATTACCTAGGTAACTGGCACGCCTGGAGGCAGTCACTTCCCTGTTCTCCAAGGTCACATCCTGGACTGTCCCCCAACTCTCCCCCACAGCTCCCATGGGACTGTGGGAGGGTCCCAGGATCTGAGGTCACATCAGCATTCACCTGGCCACATCTCCCCAACCCTGCCCTAGATCAGGCATGGTGGGGACTGTGGCTCTGCCTTTCTCTATCCACCTGTAATCTTGGCCCTAGGCCAGCACTTCTCTCCCCTGCCTGAATAGCACATGGTGTTCTCTTTATCAGTGGCTTAATAAACCTTACACTAGCTACAACTCATCTTGGGGCTTGTACTCAGGGCCTGGGCACTGTCCCCGAGCAGCTTTTTGCTGCTAGTGCTCTACCACTTGAACCACAGCACCACTTCCCAACTCTTCTTTTAATAAGTAACCTGTTACAGATAGAAACACATTTAGCCAGATGGCTCACACTTGTAATCTGAGCTATTCCAGAAGCTAGTGTAAAGCTAACAAGGGAGGTGTGGTTCAAGTGGTAGAGTGCCAGCCTTGAGTGAAAAACTAAAGGACAATACCCAGGCCCTGAGTTCAAGCCCCAGTACTAGCTGAAAGAAAGAAGAAGACAAAAAAGAAAGAAAGGAAAGAAGAGAGAGAGAGAAAGAAAGAAAGAAAGAAAGAAAGAAAGAAAGAAAGAAAGAAAGAAAGAAAGAAAGAAAGAAAGAAAAAAGAAAGAAAGGAGGAAGGGGGTCTGGGAATGTGGCTCAGTAGTAGAGTGCTTGCCTAGCATGCATGAAGCCCTGGGTTCGATTCCTCAGCACCACATATACAGAAAAAACCAAAAGTGGCAATGTGGCTCAAGAAGGTGTGCTAGCCTTGGGCAAAAAGAAGCCAGGGACAGTGCCCAGGCCCTGAGTTCAAGCCCCAGGACTGGCAAGAAAAAAAAAAGGGAGGAAATGGGGAGGGAGGAAGAGAGAGAGAAAGAAAGAAGAAAAAGAGGCACAGCTGCATGGGATCAGGTCCAGTCTGGTGCCAAGATCTCAAGCTCATGCTGAATCCCCTGAGAAAACTGGACTTTGCACCTGCAGTTATAATCTAAAGATAAATAGAATAATCAATGTCCTGGCAATGAGGGACACTAGGAAGCACTGACCACCATTACTAGGTTCGAATCCTAACTCCGCCATTTATTTGTTCTGTAAGCTGGGGCAAGTCATTTGCCCTGATTTCTCATGAACATAATTGTGGGTGGGGACTGTGTTAGGATTACCAAGGCAATTGGGTAAGGATGAAGTTTCCACAGGATGATGTTCTTTTTGTTGTTGGAGACAAGCTCTCACTATGCAGCCCAGGCTAGCCTCTCACTCCCAATCCTCCTACCTCAGCCTCCCCAGTGCTGGGATTACAGATGTGTACCCCCACAAGTTTTTAGAACAGTGCCCAGACACACAGAAGTTTTTCAACACGTGTTGTGCTATTGATAGCATGGAATTCATGTTCTTAATTGTGCCTCTGGGTCCTCTCTACACCCACACAAGGTCAATCACAGACATCACACCCACTTCACAGACTGGCAAACTGAGGTTCAGACTTTCATATACCAGGCCTGTTCCAAGCATTTTGCAGTTCCTAACTTATTGAAGCTGCTTCATGTCCATTTTGTCACTTCTTAAAAAGATGCCCTGAGGCACAGAAAATCTAAATAACTTGCCCTATGTTCTGTAATTTGTGGGTCTTCTTGACTCAGGAATAGCAATCTGGTTCCAGAAACCAAAGAGTAACTTTGATGGGTTGGGCGGGGGGGGGGGGGGGGGGGGGAGAACACCCACACCCAAGAGGCATCATCTTAACTCCACCTGCTGGCTGGCTCTCATCCAGGGGGACAAGGGTGAGCCTGGGCTCAGATCTGGAAATTCTTTTCTGCTAGAGGTCAAAGGTGCTTACAGCTCTCAATGCCTTATCCAGACAGAAGGGGCTCAAAAGAGAAACAGTATAAAGCCTGTGAATCATATCTGAGTGGATCGGGCTTTCTCCAACTCCTTTTTGTCCTTTTTCTCTTTGTCACATGTCTCCTTCTTTCTTCTTTTTTTTTTTTTTTGATGGTTTTTTTGATGGTTTTTTTTTTATGGTTTGATGGTTTTTATTATCAAACTGATGTACAGAGAGGTTACAGTTTCATACATTAGGCATTGTTTTTTGATGGTTTTAAAAACTATTAAGTCATTGTTCATAGGGGTTTCAATTCTAGAAATCAGGTTTTGAGTATAACATGTCTTGATTAATGTTACCTCTTTTTTTTAATTAAATTTTATTGATAAGGTGATGTACAGAGAGGGTATAGTTACATAATAAGGTAGTGAATACATTTCTTGTCATATTTGTTACACCCTCCTTCATGTTTCTTTCCCTTCCCCAGTTCAGGTAAGCATATATACAATATCCAGTGTACCAGAATCATATACAGTGACCACAGGGGGTACATCAAAGAAAATTCACCTGGTACATTAAACATTGACAACAGTAAAATCCTCCTGTTTCCATCTCTTGGAGTTCATTTTGCTTAGCCTCATCTTATATAATCATATGTATGTATCTGTTGAGCTATTGTGCTCCTGGCAGGTCTATCCTAGACCTTTTTATGTTTATTTAGTAAATGTTTGGTTTTAGAGAGAGGATGTAAAGTCGCTGACCAAAATATGTAGAAATACCATTTGAAAAGAAGTTTGTTGTTTTACAAACATGATCTCTACTGTTCTCTCCTCCCCCTCCAACAACCACATATCAGGGAGACCCTGCGCCTTTGTCCTCTGTGCTCTAGGCTTGTCTCACTCAACATTATTGATTCAAGATCTGATCATTTCCCTGTGAATGCCATTATTTTATCATTTCTTTTTTTGCCATTAAGATTACCTTTATTTTAAGTACACATTAAACAAGAGATTGATTATCTAAAATCAAATGCAACACTTTTGAAAGAGACATATTCTAAAATAACTGATTTCTTCTGTGCCAGTGCTCAAGCTTGGACTCCAGGCCTGGACACTGTCCCCGAGCTCTTTGGCTCAAGGTTAGCACTCTACCACTTAAGTCACAGCTCCACTTCTGGCTTTTGGTTTTAAGGGTTTCGTGGACTTTCCTGCTCTGTGGCCCTCAAATCTCAGCCTCCTGAGTAGTGAGCATTACAGGCATACCAGTGGCACCCAGCTGGAGCTGCCTCTCTTAAGAGCTTGTATGGAAGGCACAATTTTTTTTGCCAGTCTGGGGACTTGAACTCAGGGCATGGGCACTATCCCTGAGCTTGTTTTGCTCAAGGGTAATACTGTGCCACTAGAGCCACAGCACCATTTCTGGCTTTTTTTGTTTAAGTAGTACTAGGGAATCAAACTCAGGACTTCATGCACGCTAGGCAAGCACTCTACCACTAAGCCACATTCCCAGCCCAGAAGGCACAACCTTCTAGTTTCTGACATCCTTCCTTGACCCACATGGCCCATTGATTATTTGCTTCAAAAAACAAAAAATCTGAGCACCTCCTACATGACAAGCACTGTTTTAGATGCTAAGGACTGACGTGATTCACAGACTGGCAGACAGCCAGCACCCAAAGTGGTTAGAATTACCAGGGCTGAGGCATAGCTCAGTGATAAGAGTGTGTGCCAAGCATGAATAAGGCCTTGGGTTCCATTCCTGACATCCAATAATGAAGAGTCAAGGGCTGGTGGCTCAGGTCTGTCATCCTAACTATTCAGGAGGCTGAGATCTGAGGATCTCAGTTCAAAGCCACCCGCAGCAGGAAAGTCCACAAGACTCTTAGCTCCAATTAACTACCTGCTGTAAGTGGAGCTGTAAGTGGTAGAGGACCAACCTTTAGCCAAAAAGAAGTTGAGAGATAGCCCCTGGGCCCTAAGTTCAAGCCCCAATACTGGCACCGAAATAAAAAGCATTGCTTACTCTCTGCACCCTCTCTCACATTTTATTTCTCACCAGTTTGTGGAACTGGGTCCCATATGACCTGGGAGGGGGCCCGAGGGCCCAGGGGCTGTGAGGAGCTAGAACTCCAGGGTCCTGCGGGTGCCAGCCGGTGCTGGGCACAGCCACAGGTGCCCAGGGCCTCCGGCTGGGCGGGAACCCACAGAGGCTCAGGCTCCGGGGGCGGAGACTGGCTTGGGGGGGCGGGGGGATCCCCAGGTCCGCCCTGCCCGGCAAGGGGACTCGCAGACTTCCTGGTCGGGCGGCCGGAAGGCGGCCGCTGGGGTGAGCCATGGGGAGGGAGTGCGACGCCATCCTGGAGGCCCTGGAAAACCTCACGGTCGACGAGTTGAAGAAGTTCAAGCTGAAGCTTCTGTCGGTGCCGCTGCGCCCCGGCTATGGGCGCATCCCGCGCGGGGTGCTGCAGTCCATGGACGCCGTGGACCTCACCGACAAGCTCGTGAGCTTCTACCTGGAGTCCTACGGCTCCGAGCTCACGGCCACGGTGCTCAGGGAGATGGGCATGCAGGAGATGGCGGAGCGGCTGGAGAACACGCTCCGGGGTGAGCCGCCGCGCCCCGGGCCCGGGCCTCCTCCCCACCCGGCTCCCCACCCCAGGCCTCCGGTTGCCCTCCGAGCTCCGGGGTCCAGAAGGGCGCCTTGGGCTCCACCCTAAGCAGGGGGCCGTGGGGGCGGGCGGTCCCCCAACATGGGAGGCAAGCAGTGAAACAGGGCCACTCGCCCCATCTCTCTTTACAGCCAGCAGGGACCAGCCAGCTGCAATCAGGGCCCCTCTCCAGATGGCGGCCGCACGCGGTGAGCTCCACCCCAGTCCCACCCACAGGGGTCCCAGGCCCGCCCACATGGGTCCTAGTCCAAGGGGTCCCAGGCCCGCCCACATGGGTCCCAGGCCCGCCTACAGGGGGGTCCCAGTCCCACCCACAGAGGGGTCCCAGGCCAGTTCACAGGGGTCCCAGTCCCACCTACATGGGTCCCAGGCCTGCTCACAGGGCTCCCAGTCCAGCCACACGGCCCCAGTCCCACCCAACAGGGAGTCCCAGTCCCACCCACGGGGGGGGGGGGGGGGCCGGCCCAAGCCCGTTCACATGGGTCCCAGTCCCACCCACAGGGGTCCCAGGCCTGCCCACATGGCCCCAGTCCCGCCCATAGGGGGGTTCCAGGCCCACCCACAGGGGTCCCAGTCCCACCTACAGGGGTCCCAGTCCCACCCACAGGGGTCCCAGTCCCACCCACAGGGGTTCCAGGCCCACCCACAGGGGTCCCAGTCCCACCTACAGGGGTCCCAGTCCCACCCACAGGGGTCCCAGTCCCACCCACAGGGGTCCCAGTCCCACCCACAGGGGTTCCAGGCCTGCTCACAGGGGTCCCAGTCGGGCCCACAGGGGGCCCTCCTCCCACTGCACCCACTGCACCCTGCACTGCCTGCAGTCCCTGCTCGTGCCCCTCTAATCCTGAGGTCCTGTGGGGTGCCGCCCAGAGCCCCAGTTTTAGCTGCTCTTTCTGTAGCAGTCAGTACACAACAAGACCAGGCCTCACCCCTTTCGCTCCCCCCTCCAGGACCCCCAAGGCCCCACTTCGTGGATCAGCACCGCAGGGCACTCATCTCCCGCGTGACCGATGTGGACGGCGTGCTGGATGCCCTGTTTGATGACCAGGTGTTGACAGAGGAGCAGTACCAGGCGGTGCGCGCCGAGGCCACCAACCCCACCAAGATGAGGAAGCTCTACAGCTTCACGCCCGCCTGGGACATCAGATGCAAGGACCTGTTCCTCCAGGCCTTGAGGGACATCCAGCCCTACCTGGTGGACGATCTGGAGAAATGCTGAGGCCTCCTCTCCAGCACCCGGCCACATTCCACTATGGCAGCTACACAGATCCTCCTAGCTCTTGACTTTGGTACATAATATATGAAAAAACGACCTGGGCTTGTGTGTGTTTCCTACCCGCTGGCCTGCCCACGGATAAGTAAGCAGAGCAAAGCTACACTGGCAGAGGCAGCGCAGGCTGGGGTGTGTCTCAGGGGTGAAGTATGCACAAGGTACCGGGGCCCATCCTCAGCACAAAAACAAGTGCACACAGGCTTGGAGGGGCTCTCGTTCCACATGCTCTGAGGAGCACCAGTTAGCAGCTCTTCCCAAAGAGTTTACCCTTATTGAGACAATACAAAACAGCCCTCTGGCCACAGTAAGCAAAACAGCGGTAAAGCAGTATGTGTAAATGCCCTTGTAAAATCCTCATAACAGCAAGATGCTGAATGTATAAACTTGTTCTACTACTTGAAATAAGTCTATGTCTACGACTTTCATGAAACCAAAATCTAGTATTTTTTATTTATTTTTTCCATTCCTGGAGCTTGAACTCAGGGCCTGAGCACTGTCCCTGGCTTCTTTTTGCTCAAGGCTAGCACTCTACCACTTGAGCCACAGTGCCACTTCTGGCTTTTTCTGTGTGTGTGTGGTACTGAGGAATTGAACCCAGGGATTCATGTATGCAAGGCAAGCGCTCTACCGCTAAGCCATATTCCCAGCCTCAAGATCTAGTGTTTTGTTTTAGCTTTGTCTAAGCCACTTAGAAACTCATCTTTACATAGCTCCTCTAATCCCTTTATTTTTCCATAAAGAGAAAGATCCCTAAATGACCATCTTTTTTTTTTTCAAGAAACATCACAGGGGGCTGGGGATGTGGCCTAGTGGCAAGAGCGCTTGCCTCGTATACATGAAGCCCTTGGTTCGATTCCCCAGCACCACATATACAGAAAATGGCCAGAAGTGGCACTGCGGCTCAAGTGGCAGAGTGCTAGCCTTGAGCAAAAAGAAGCCAGGGACAGTGCTCAGGCCCTGAGTCCAAGGCCTAGGACTGGCAAAAAAAAAAAAAAATCACAGGGGCCGGGGATATGGCCTAGTGGCAAGAGTACTTGCCTTGTATACATGAGGCCCTGGGTTCGATTCCCCAGCACCACATATACAGAACACGGCCAGAAGTGGCACTGTGGCTCAAGTGGCAGAGTGCTAGCCTTGAGCAAAAAGAAGCCAGGGACAGTGCTCAGGTCCTGAGTTCAAGGCCCAGGACTCACCAAAAAAAAAAAAAAGAAAGAAAGAAACATCACAGGACACAAGAGCATAAGCCACCAAGCAGAATTCAGAGGCTCCTAGGCTGGGATATAACTCAGTGGCAAAGCACTTGCCTATCAAGTTCAACATCCTAGGTTCGATTCTTCCCCCCCCCCCCCCAAAAAAAGAAAGGACAAAAAAAAAATTGAGGCTCCATCTGGGACTGGCACTAGCGATCATCAATACTTCTCCCTCTGGCCCATCTCATCTCTGGAAGGATGGATTTCTCTAGGTTACAGTATTTTTTTTTTCTGCCAGTCCTGGAGCTTGAACTCAGAGCCTGAGCACTGTCCCTGGCTTCTTTTTGCTCAAGGCTAGCACTCTACCACTTGAGCCACAGCACCACTTGATGCTTTTTCTATATTTGTGGTGCTGAGGAATCAAACCCAGGGGTTCATTCATGTATACGAGGCAAGCACTCTACCACCAGGCCATATTCCCAGACCTAGGTCACAGTACTTTATCCATAAAACCTGCTAACCAAAACTTCTGGTGTTTATATTAATATGCCATTTTTTGGTGTGTATGTTTGTTTCCTATTGCAGTACTGGGGCTTGAACTCAGGTACTGGCTTTTGCAAGTTAGGTGTTCTCCCACTTAAGCCACACACACCTCCAGTTTCTCTGGGTTACTGCCTACAAAAGAAAGTATAAATTGTTTTCTGGGTAACTATTAAGCAGCCTCTCCAAAGGCTGCTTAAAGGACTCATGACCCTGAGGCTATATCCTAAATACACTTTGTACCTAGCTCTTGCTGACCTAGAGTAGGGAAGGGAGATTTACTAATCAACCAGCAGGTACCAGGGAGGCCTAGTAGACTAAAGGATCCTGGGGCCTAACATCACTGTTCCAAGCTGAGGCCTAGCCTGCAAAGGCCTCCTTAGCCTGCCTTGTTTCTAGCCCACCTCCAAGATTCTGAGAATTGGAAACTGAAATTTATGATGAGGTTGCATTGCCGCATACCTAAGCTTCCCATCTCTCTTCCCATCCATGCTATTAACTCTCTGTCCTCACTCCCAGCACATATGCTGGCCCCTTAGCTCTAGACAGCTGCACAACCCCCAACTCTGCAACACTGCCACCCTCCGGTGAGGAGGGTAACAGGATGCCACATGTTACCTTCAAAGCTGGCTCTCATGCCCTCCATAGCAACCCTTGGACCCTGTTTTTAAGCTATCTAGGCCTGCCCCCACGATGGCACGAGCTTCAGGTTGGCACTGTACACCTAAATCTTTTGACCAATAGTCCAAGCTCCCTCTAATCTGGTGGTCCCTAGCTGCTTCCCACTTAATAGCACCCTTCTCCTTGGCACACACAGCTCAAGATTCATGCTAACGCCACAATCCCACCCACCAGCAGGGGGCACCACCTCAACATGCAAACTCCTGTTCACTTCTCTGTCGGTTCCTACCCTAATACTGGTGATTTTAGATTCAATTGTCTCCAAAATCCCCAAATGCTAATCTGCCTGCCACCACCACCCCCGCAACCATCCCTTGGTTATATCTGCTAGCAAGAAGCATTTGACTTTTATTTCCTTTTTTTTTTTCTTTGTCAGTCATGAGGCTTGAACTCTGGGCCTAGGCACTGTCCCTGAGCTCTTCAGCTCAAGGCTAGCCCTCTAACCACTCGAGCCACAGCACCACTTCCAGTTTTCTGGTGGTTAATCGGAGATAAGAGTCTCACAGGGCTGGGAATATGGCCTACTGATAGAGTGCTTGCCTTGTATACATGAAGTTTTGGGTTCAATTCCTCAGCACCACATACATAGAAAAGCCAGAAGCGGTGCTGTGGCTCAAGCAGTAGTGCTAGCCTTGAGCAAAAGGCAGCAAGGGACAGTGCTCAGGCCCTGAGTTCAAGCCCCAGGACTGGCAAAAAAAAAAAAAAAAAAAGTCTCACAGACTTTCCTACCTAGGGTGGCTTGGAACTACAATCCTCAGATCTCGGCCTCCTGAGTAGCTAGGATTATAGGTGTGACTATACTGTTTCTATGTGCAGAGGCAGGTAAAACCATGCAAATTATGGGAATTCTTCAAAGTCTAAAAATCAAGAGTTTTACAAAGATTAAAAGGCTTGAATCCAGGTGCCAGTGGCTCAGGCCTGTAATCCCAGCTACTAAGGAGACTGAGCTCTGAGGGTCATGTTTCAAAGCCAGCCTAAGTGGGAAAGTCTGTGAGACTCTTATCTCCAACTACCAGAGAAAATCAGAAGTGGTGCTGTGGCTCAAAGCAGTGGAGCACTAGCCTTGAGTGTGAAAGATCAGAGACAGCACCCAGGCCTTGAGTTCAAGCCTAACTGAGCTGTGGAGAACTGGAGCTGTGGCTCAAATAGTAGAATACTAGTTTTGAGCAAAAACTCTCAGGGAGTACCCAAGCCAGGACTGGCACCAAATCACCTCATATTCATTAGACTATTCTATCACCAAGAACAAAAGGGAATCCTAGTACAGGAGAAATGTAGTCATTATGGTACAGTATTTAAGTTCCTCAAAAAACTAAAATTGGAAGTACCACACAAGCCAGCAATACCACTTGTAGGTACACATCCTCAGCGATTGAAATCAGAATGTCAAAAAGAGCATGTTCTTTGCTATGCTGCAATAGCTGAAATATGGCAACTACAGTGCCCATTAAGTAGCTGAAATATGGCAAGTACAGTGGCCACTGAATTGCCAAGTGTATCCACAACAAACTACTACTCAGCCTTACCCAAAGCAATCAGCACTTATAACTTGGATTTCTAGGAGACATCAAGTAGACACAAACACAAATCATGCAGTCTCACATGTACAATCTAAAAAGGTGACAGAACTCAAGTAGAATGGAGTGCCAGTGGCTGGAAGGCAGGAAAAAAAAATGTGTATTTCCTGGTCCAAGAGTAGCTTGAGGCACAAGTGCTGCTATGTACAAGAGTCTAACTACAGTTAATGGATTTTAAGGCTGGAAGTGCTCAATGCTGGACCCCATACCTGAGATCCTGGACTCAGTCAAGCCTTACATAAGAAAAAGTAATAGATATCCCAAGGTTGCTAACAATGGATTTTTTACCCTACAGGACTGGGGACTGAACTCAGAGCCTCATACTTGCCAGGTAAATCCTCTACCACTTAAAAGCCATGCGCCTCGCTAAACATTCACATTGAACCCTATAAATATGTAATTGCCAATTTAAAAAAAAAACTCCCGGCAGTACTGGGGATCGAATCCAGGGCCTCGCACATGCTAAGCAAGCAAGCACTCTGAAATGTTAAAAACAATGAGATGACATTGTTAAGAATCATGCCCATAGATGTCAGGGGCTTGGATCCTAGGTGCTGTACAATACAGCCTTCAAAATGAACCTTAGCCCTACATTGTTACAGAAACCCAGCACAGACCTTGAATGCAGACTGGGGGAGAAAAATAAAGAGGATGCAAACCTGCAGCAGCAGTCCCCACCCACAACCCTCTCTCCTCTAATGACCTAAAGCAAGATCACCGTGATACTAAGGTGTCAATAGTGTAAACTATACTATCAAAAGAAAGTAAAAAAAAAAAAATAGTGTAAACTATTAGTCCTGTCACTCCAGCTACTCAGGAGAGAGACTGAATGAAAGTTCCAAGTCTCATCTCAAGAAAAAAAGCTGGGTGTGATACTGGAGGAATATGTAGGACCACACATAAGCTAGGCACCAGGTAGCTCTCACCTGTAATCTTAGCTACTCAGAAATCTGAGGACTCTGAAACCATGGGCAGGAAAGCCCTTGACTATTTCTTTTTAATCTCTAACCATCAAAAAGTCAGAAGCAGAGCTGTCGCTCACGTGGTACAGCAAAGCTGGGCACTGGTAGCTCATGCCTGTAAACCTAGCTACTTAGGAGGCTGAGATCTGAGGAACCACAGTTCAAAGACAGCGCGGGCAGAAAAGTCCCTATGACACTCATCTCCAATTAACCACTCAAACACTGGAAGTAGAGCTGAGGCTACAAAACAGTCCAGCGCTGGCCCGGAACACAATTCCCAGGGCCCAAGTTTAAGCCCCACAACCTAAAAAAAAAAAAAAAAAAAAAAAAAAGCTCAGGGAACAAGGAACACACCTGTAATCCTACTCAGGAGGCTGAAATCTGAGGATCACCATTCACAGCTGGCTCACAACCAGCCAGAGCAGGAAAGTCTGTTATCTCCAATGAACCACTGAGATATCTAGAAGTGGAGCTGTTCAAAAGTGGTAGAGCACTAGCCTACAACAGAAAAGCTCAGGGACAGCACCCAGGTCTTGAGTTCAAGCCCCATGACGAACAAAAATGAAAAAGCTCAAGGACAGTTCGCAGTCCAAGCACCAGGCCCACCACAAATTTTTTTTTTGGCCAGTCCTGGGGCTTGGACTCAGGGCCTGAGCACTGTCCCTGGCTTCTTTTTTGCTCAAGGCTAGCACTCTGCCACTTGAGCCACAGCGCCACTTCTGGTTGTTTTCTGTATATGTGGTGCTGGGGAATTGAACCCAGGGCCTCATGTACACTAGGCAAGCACTCTTGCCACTAGGCCATATCCCCAGGCCCACAAATTTTTTTTAAAGCACAGCTAGATGCCAGTAGCTCACACCTGTAATCCTGCTCAGAAGCAGAGATTTGAGGATCAGCATTCAGTTAGTTCAGTCAGCTGGGGCAAAAAAAAAAAAAAAAAAAAGTCCCAGAAAAGACTTATCTTCAATTAATCACTCAGAAACTGGAAGTGGAGCAGTGGCTCAAAATGGCAGATCACTAGCCTTGAGTAAAAGCAGCTCTGGAACGGGCCAAAAAAAAAAAAAAAAAAGCTAAGGATAGCAGTACCAGGCCTATAATCTCAGCAACTCTGGATGCCTCCAGAGACTCAAGGCTGGGCAAAGGCAAAGCCTAACACTGCTCTCCTTTGCCTGGTTTTTGTTTTGTCAGTCCTGGGACTTGGACTCAGGGCCTGAGCACTGTCCCTGGCTTCTTTTTGCTCAAGGCTAGCCACTCTACCACTTGAGCCACAGCGCCACTTCTGGCTTTTTCTGTTTATGTGGTGCTGAGGAATTGAGCCCAGGGCTTCATGCATGTAAGGCAAGCACACTAGGCCACATTCCCAGCCCCTCCCCTTCACCTATTTTTATTCTCTAAAAACCTAGATTTTTCATGCTCTTTATCCCATAATGGTCCCTCCCCACTAGACATGACAAAAACCAATCTAAAATCTTCAGCCATAGCTGGCAATGTGGCCTAGTGTTAAGAGTGCTTGCCCCATATACATGGAGATCTGGGTTCGACTCCTCAGTATCACACGGTGGGAAAAAAGCCAGAAGTGGTCCTGTGGCTCCCTTGAGCAAAAAGAAGCCAGGGACAGTGCTCAGGCCCTGAGTCCATGGCAAAAAAAAAAAAAATCTTCAGCCAGGTGTCAGTGGCTCATGTCTATAACCTAGCAACTCAGGAGGCTGAGATCTGAGGACCCACGTTCAAAGCCAGCCTACCACAACTCAGCAGAGAAATCCAACTCATATCCAATTAGCCAGAAAAACTCTGGAGACATGGCTCAAGTGACAGAGCCAAGAAAGCTAACGGATAGTATATGTCTAAGTTCAAGCCCCATTACCACTACCAACACAGGTTGGGAAGGGGAAAACACTGATTTTTCTCACCTAAACGCACTGTTCCTTTAGACTCAGAATTAGGTTAACTTTTGCCTTGCTCAAAGGAGATTCTCCTAGATCACTCCATTTGTTCACAATTACAGGTTGGGACTGACATTTCCACATCAACTCAACTGTTTAATGGGCAAGAAATTGGTTGGTCCTTTTTGGTCAACCATTAAGTCCATGAGTAAGGAGCTGTACCACGACTGGACTGCCCTGCCCTATGCTTCCCCATATCCAAAGTAACCAACCCAGCAAGCCACCACCTGGGGAGAATGTGTTTGGCCACACCCACTATCCTCCATGAGGATGCTTTTCTTTTGCCAGGCCTGAGGACTGAACCTGGGGCCTGGGCAGTCCTTTTGCTCAAGGCCTGCACTCCCTTTGTGGTACTGAGGAATCAAGCCCAGGGCTTCATGCATGATAGCCAGGGCTCTACCACCAGCCCTGCCATGTTTCCTAACAATACCATTTGTTACAAGTGTCTTAAGCCAGGTGCCAGTGGGTCTGTAACCCTAAAATTGAAATTTGAAGTGTATGGTTTGGAGCCAGCCTGGCCAAAAGCTAGATCCTAGCACCAAAGAACTTTACAACTACAGGTCTCAAGCACCTGCAAAGCCATTTGTTTCATCTTAAAACAATGCACAACAATGTCATATACATGTAACCTCAGCCCTTGAGAGGTTAAAGCAGGGCTGAGGTCAATTTAGGTTATACTGCTGGACCCCTTTCCATTCCACTCCCTCCCTCCCCCCCCCCCCAAAAAAAGACCCACGTGGGGCTGGGCAGACTAGATTTATGTTAACTATAGCCACTTGTCTAGCATGTACAAAAAAGACTAGCACCACAAAAGAAAATCCTTTGTTCTGTCATAATTATCAATTCTTTTTGAGCCCCACTTCTTATAGCCCTAAGGCTGTCCTTGTTCGTGGACTGCCTCAGCCTCCCAAGTGCTGGAACCATAGCTGTGCACATGCCACTCCCAGCTTTAGTTTTGTATATTCAAATTCATGCCTATCCAGCAGCTGCTAGATGTAGACTAGTTTCCTTAATTCAGATTCGGGTAAGAAAAAAAAATTGGCCTTCAGGCATCAGGAAAGGCAAGGTTGCGGGGGGGGGGGGGGGGGGAAGACTATTAACTCGGTGACTCATTTCACACTCCACTTTAAAGGAGGCTTTCCAATCCCTTCATCATTGACGCAAGCCTAAAATTCCCAAGTAAGGTATCAGGAGGCTCAGAGTGTGGCTCAGGGGTAGTGCTTGCCTAGCATGCATGAAAGCCCCGGATTGGATGTCTCAGTACCACATAAACAGAGAAAGTACGAGTGGCCTTCTGGACACAAGCACAATGGAAAAATGGTCCAACTGTTCCTATGTAGTAAGTTGTCTATGTAATGCTTACCCCCAGAAAACTACATGGCAGTTTTTTTTGTCAGCTGCAAGCCTTGACCTTTGGGCCTAGGCTGGGAGCTCATTTGCTCAAGGCTAGTGCTCTACCACTTTAATCCACTTCTGGCTTGAGTTAAATGGAGCTAAGAGTCTCACGGGAACTTTTTCTGCCCAGGCTGGCTTCAAACCAAGATCCTCCTGAGTAGCTAGGATTACAGGTTTGAGCCACCAGTGCCAGTCAGATCACCTTCTTTAAATACAGGAACTACTCTCTCCTTTCCCATCACTTGCTCAAGCACCGTTTGTACTGGAGCAAGATCACTTTACACTCATTTCTACTCCAAGAGATCAGGTATTCTCAGAAGACAACTCCTCACCATTCCTTTCCAGGACACCGTTCTTCCAGGCAAGTGAGGAGTGGGAGTAGGGGTGGGGAGGGAAGAAATTTTAACTAAAACCATAGCTTTTAATGGGATCCAGAGGTATGGTTACAATTACAGTCCGACACAAAAAAATCCATGGGTGTTGACGAGTTGGAAGGTTACAAAAGAACGAAGGTTGAAGGTAACACTGGGTACAGGAAGTTGTTCCAGAACTTCAGGAGCCGGCTAATACGGCCTATCCCTGCGATCCTGTCTGTGCTCACCCCTGAAAAGAGAGTACATATTAGTCTCCAGTTTTCCATCATCTCCACCCCAAAACACCTTACAAGCCCTCTCTACCAAAACAAATCTCATTTCTGCCTCTGTGATATACTTAAAAACAAATTCCCTAATTTTCTATCCTTCCCAATAAGGTTACCTTATCAGCTCTTCCCAAAGAAACTATTCTCTTCACCAAACCCTGTTACGCTCCTGACCTCTACTCAATTACTTTTATTTTGATTTAGAGCCTTACTCACCTAGAGTCCATCTTGCCAGGGCCAAAGCCACCTCTGTCCCCACCACCCCGGCCCCCTCGGAAGCCCCCTCGGTCTCCGCCTCGGCCTCGGTAGCCACCCCGATCGTAGCCTCCTCTGCCACCACGACGATCATCTCCATAGTTACCCCCTAGGACAGAAAAAAAAAAAAAAAAACAGGGTATTACCTTCATGCTCCAACCTTCCACTTACCCTTCCGGCCAAAAACTTAATGTCAGCTCTGCCACTTTCTTACCCATATGAGAGCCCCCTGGTCCCCCTCCTGGGCCATCTGGTTTAGGGGCCTTACACTGATTGCATTCATTTCTCCAGGAGAAGTTCATGTTCTCACAGGTACTAAGAAAACATAAGACAATTAGGTAATATACAGAATTCACAAGACATGCTTCTCAGGAAGAGCAAAAAGAAAAATTAAACCTAATCTACTCTACTATTCCTCACAATACAATAGTGTCCCCATACCCACCATTTCAGTGTCCCTATTACCCAATCCCAGAAATAATTTATGGGATATAAACTGCACATATTTCTGAGTCCTGATGGAAACTTGTCCAGCTTCTCAAAGCTGTATACACTGTGCTTCCCATTCAGTGTAGCCGCTTATCAGACCCACTGGCTCGGTTGGCTCGGTACCACACTGCTGTGTTCAAGTACTTTCCAAGCTCTGTACTATCCCAGGCTGCAAGCACCCAGTGATGATTTTAGAAACACAGCATATCCAAAGGAAGTGGGGGAACTACTCCACACTCACGCAGCCTTCACATTCTTTAGTATGGAAAACACCCACATAGCCTGCCATAGTACCAACTTTAAAACAAGTTTCACTCACGGATTAGGACACTTCCAGTCCCCAGCTCGTTGCTGTCCTCCACCGCCACCACCGCCACTGGGGAATCCTCCCCGGCCACCGCCACCACTGCCTCCGCCTCCATAGCCCCCACGGCCCATTGGTCCTAGTAGAAACATGATAAGGAGTCTGGCACCTTCAAACTTTGGCTAATGTCTTCTCTTCCACATCATCTCCTAATACCACGAGTAAGTAATTGGGTATTAATCAGCAGCTCCTCACCTCCTCGCCCTCGGCCTCCACGACCATTGCCACCACCTCGATTGAAGTCTGCTCGGCGAGTAGCAAATGAAACCTTGATAGGATTCCCAGAGAATTCTTTACCTAAAGTAGTAAGACATAAAAGGAGACTTTGGAGCTGGGGGCACAATTCAATAGAAAGGTGCTGGCCTAGGATGTATGAGGTCTTATCTGCAACTCTACAAAATAAGACACCTGCACATCAAGACCTTTATATAAATCCAAAGTCACTTCCTATCTTCTTGAAACTTTATAATCTGATACTACACTAAAATTACAAATAAGACTCAAAAGAACCCTCAAGGGGCTAGGAATATGGCCTAGTGCTAGAGTGCTCGCCTCATATACACGAAGCCCTGGGTTCGACTCCTCAGTACCACATAAACAGGGGGAAAAAAAGCCAGAAGTGGCGCTGTGGCTCAAGTGGCAGAGTGCTAGCCTTGAGCAAGAAAAAGCCAAGGACAGTGCTCAGCCCTGAGTCCAAGCCCCAAGGACTGGCAAAAAAGAAAATGAGAAGCCAGGTATCTGAGAAACAGATCATGATTCAAGCCCAGCAGCAGTCCATGACTTCATCTCTAAAATCATCAGCAGAAAGTACACCTCAAGTGGTAGAGTACCTGTTTAGTAGGCAAGACAAGCAGAGAAGCTTGAATTCAAGGCCAGATACAAGGGGGAAAAAAAAAAACACCTCAGAATGAAGCCTAGCCAGGTTCTTAAAACTCCTTCTTACCCACCCCGCCATTTTTCTCATACATACCATCAAACCAGTCAATAGCTGCTTTAGCAGAAGGTGGGTCATCAAAGGAGACTGTTGCCTCTCCCTTCAGCTTGCCTGTTTCCCTGTCTGTGTACAAGTTAATCATGGGCTGTCCGGTTTTCTTATTTGTCTGAAGAAAACAAAATGAAAAGGCCATTTTAGAGGAGCTCCAGGGCCTCATGCTGGCTTAGCACCTGACAAAAACCTTGGTACTTCTAGATTACTTATTGATATCTAATGCAATGTATATTTATTCAAGAAATTCAGTATAGATGCACCCTATCAAATATTTGATTTGAGTTTGACTCAATCTACCAACACAGAACTTGTGAATACAAAGAACCATTTGGTTCTGCTCCTGACATTCTCTAACCTCAGCTCCCACTCTTCCCGGCTTCCATCTTACAGGTAATCTAAATTAAAGCCACAGTCAGCACTGCAACTCTGGACATTTCTTTATTGCTTTTTGTGTTCTTTTAGTAAACGGCAACGTCTTTTAATGCTCCACACTAGCATCTATTTTCATTAATGTATGAGGTCCACACTCCCTCCGCTTCACAAGTACCTTAATAATACCAATCTGCTTGAAGTAGTCGGCCACAGACTCGATTGTGACATTCTCACCCAGGCCCTGTACAAAGATCGTGTTGTTGTCCGAATTATCCTGTTCTGCTTGTTCGAGATAGGGGGAAATGAGAATTAGAAAAGGCAAATTAAAGATTTTTTTAAAAAGGTCTAGGTAAATAGAACAAGTTAAATACTTGATATTGAAGCTTTCAACAATAAAAACAAGGGATTTCAGGGCCAAGCAACTAGTATTATTTTGGGTTCTGGTTAGACAAGAAACACATACCATTCTATTTTAGTATTTGATTGTCCATCTCCCGGCATGTTCATACGTTAGGTTTACTTTACAACTACCTTTCAAACATGTTAAAAAGCCAGTATAGAAACCAGGGCTCAGAAGTTCACTGCCCAAAATCTTATAACCACACACGCAGTGTTTACCAACATTCAACTAAAGACCCCTAAGGAATTTATTTTATGTTAAACCCTATATATGTATGAATACAGTCAAGAGAAACTTAATGCTCTTCTTTATGTGTGATGCAACCAGCTCTTCCACTCACTGATTTTGTTCACCTATTTGGACATGACATGCATTTTTCAAAAACTGCTTTGAAAAAGCAGTACTGAAGCATCCTTCCCAGACGTAGTATCATCACCTAGACAGGTTAGAATCTCAGAACCTACTAAATTGCTGGGAAAGGACTCAACTATTGGTCCAATATTTCTAGTATCTACTTGAATACCTTTATCCTCTCTACCCCTGCTTTTCTCATTACTTTTTAAGTTTCACAGAGCATTTAAGTCTAGGTTTCACAGTGGACTCACCAGAATCATGTCGAGATCCTTGATCCCGAGGGCCTTAAGTGACATAAAAAAAAAAAGAACAAAAACAAGGAAAAGGAGCCATTAGTCAACAGGAAAAGACAATAAAAACAAACACACACCAAATTCTAGCTCTTGCAAAGTATTCCGTAAATGCTCTCATCCTTACTCCAAACCCTAGGCAAGTCTCAGGGAGACACAGGTCCCCTTTCCACAAGAGCTTTTAACTTTTGAGTCCCTACAGGTTTGAGTTCACACTTCAGAAAATACAGCCTCCCCCAGCTCCTGCTGGGAAATGTCCTCAGCACAGAAGGGGGAGGGGACGACCCATTAAGTGATTAACAAACCAACTCAGAGCTTGGCCCTGTTCTCTCACCCCAGAGAGACATGGGCTCACCACCAGCAATGTGATGTACATCCATCCACTTGGAACACCAAAAACATTACTTATCCCTTATAGAACAATGTTTAAATTTCATCTTTAGAAACCATTCTTAAAACCATGTTGTTTCCCCAAAGCCACATGAAAATAAAATTTAAAAACTCGTACATAATATCTATTGTGTTTTTAAAGCATGTCCCAGGGAACAGACCAGAAATCTTATTTCCATAATGCAGCCTCTATTTTTTTCCAGAGACCATCTTTGACCAATGTTTTATCTGAATTCATCATATCCTATGTATAAATATTGTACCAATACACAATGACACCTAAGTCATGAACCCAAGCCTTTGGCTTTTAAATGTTGAAACAAATCAAGAAACCTTGTTAGTTAACCAAACCAGAAAAGTTCCAGCTTACTGGGAGACTTCTCAAATTTGACATTTTTCCATGAATTCAGTTTGTGCAGTGTAAGACCTGGTTATTTCCCATGAGCCACACATGCTCCCAAACCTTTCTTGAAGTAGTCCACACCTTCCTTCCCAGAGCTAGTATCTATGTGCCCAGCTGAGTTAAGTACAAATGTAGAACTGCATTGACGCCACTCAGTACTTAATGTAAAAAATACACACCAACTTCACCATCCTCAGGGCAGGGCACATTCCACGTCCTTCTCCCAAGAATTAAACACCTGGAAGTTGTTACACACACATACACGCACACCAGCCTTGGATACACTGATCAAAGGGTCCTAAAGCCAAGTTGGCATCACGTGTTCCAGCATACTCTCCAGTTGCTCATGATGGTGGCCACTAAGTGCCAGGTGTGGCACATCCCTGTCCAGAGGCCAACTATACACCTCCATTAACCCGGGTCCAACCAATTTGGTAGCAGACTGCCAAAGTTTTTACCCCTGCCTGCCGCCTCCACGTTAGCACACATCTGGTAGCAGGTGCCAGTCCTACCCCACCCCCTTCTGGAGGTGATTATGGACACTTCAAAAACCTTTGACAAATTAACACACTAAGACATCTGCAAATGAACAATCAGACAAAGCATTGCTGGGAGTTGGGAATTTTGGAAACTCTGTTCACTTACCACCAAATTTATTGAAGCCACCACGGTCACTTCCGCTGGAGAAGACAAGTTAGAAGAAAGGACATGAAGCTTCCAACGGCTACAAAAGGGTGTTTTTTTGATTTTAACATGCCCCATATACATGGGTAGGTGTTTTGGAAAAAAGATACAAGTGGCTACTAAAATACATCCCTTCCTGACCACCCCTTGTCTGACCTTTGAGCATGTCTCACACACACACGTGTGCAATATCTCAGACACAGGATTTTTCTTTATATATGTATATATAGATAATAGAAATGTATCTATTTCCTCTGGAAAAAAAATGACCCATTTTCCTTGGTAGTTCTTCTGGTGTAGCAGATGTTTTTTCCTCTTGTTTTAAGTAGTTGACAACCCAGTAGTTGGTTTAAAAACTACCCCCAATTTACCCAGAAAACATTTCACAGCAGGCTGGGGGTAGCCCTGAACACGTTTTTGTGGTTTTTGCTTTGAAAGCAGCAAGCAGACCCAACCCCATTCCATATAAAAAGTCAAAACCAAAGGCAATTTCCCCTTAAAGCAAGACAAACTTAGCTAAGCCCTATCCTAACTACTGAGCTGTTTTGATCATCCCCCTATCCCCGGGGTCACCCCTTCTACACTGGGAGAAGAGCGGAGTATTTTGCAATGTCACCTTTCATACCTGTGGCACATAAAATGCAGAGCAAGTTAACAGTCACATAACAGTTGCTTTTCTTTTTAAAGTTTTGCATTAAACACACGCACACAACAGTTTTCTCCTTACTTTTGAATGTCTTTTTTGAGACTGCCCCCGCCCACCTCTAATACTTACCACAAATATATTTTAAAAACCTACTTAAAAAAAAGGAATACCACTAATAATCCTCCCCTTTTCAAAGAGACAAGAGGGTCCTTCAAATCATATTTACAACAGATTTGACAAATGTTTTAACATCAAATCTAAGGTTCTACTTCAATTTCTATGGGAAGGGAAAAGGCAGTTGGACAAAGTTGATGTTCAGAAACTAACCAGGGGAAGATAGACAGTGGAGCAAATAGGTGGAATACCACTGTCAAGCCTATTTTGCCCCAAAGGTCTGCACACATCAGTCACATGACCATATAAACCATGTCACACACAAAACCAGTCAAATTAGTGCAAATCAAGTTCATGGGTTCAAGTGACTACAGAATATGGGAAGAGTAAGCAGCCAATTCCTGGAAGCTTACGTGAGATCAACCATTACCACCGCCCTTGGAGGACACATGGGTATACACAGAACAAAGTTCCCCTACCAGTTCCCAGGAGTGGGATCATCAGTTTCCCTTGCAGACAAAGAAATTTTACTCCCATGTTTCTTGCCTAGCATATCAATGACCCTAATTCATATGTGCTTATGTATCTGTTTTCTTTGGAAATAAAAGCATCAATACTCAAGTAGCTACTCAAAAGTGTAGATGGGCTTGTAGGCTCCCAACTTCTCATAAAAATGTAATAGGGATGTAGCAACAATCACTGCCCAAAAGTCAAAGCCCTTACAGATGCCCAGAGAACAAGAATACTATAACCATGCACTAAGGACTAGGCTTCAGGGGATTCATGCAACCCTCCACTCTCCTCACCCCAAATACTCCCTGGCTCATGAGACACCTACCCCATGCCGCCTCTGCCTCCACGGCCACCTCCACGACCTCTGGGTTCATAGCCACCACTGCTGCGGTTATAACCACCGCCACCGCCCCTGCCTCGGCCCCCACGGTCTTGCTGGCCTCCCCCGTAGCCACCGCCACCACTCTGGTCCTGATTGCCATAGCCGCCACCACCACCACTCATGGAGGACTGATCTTGGCCATAGTTGCCTGTATGGGAAAAAGGATACGTTGAATAAGGGCTGAGAATATAATTTAGTAGCAGGCTATGTGCTTATTAGCACAGATAGTCTTGCAGTTAATCCTGAGTCCCACCCACTGAAAGTAGGTAATCACGAAGTAGCAGGGTCAATAGTGCCAGAAAACAAAGGACAAAAGGAATAAAAAGAGCTAGGAAAAAAAATAAAGCAACTCTTAGGTTAAGGGTCAGAGTACAAATTCTAAGGAAAGTAGGAAACAGCTACAAACACTTTCTTACCTCCACCACCCCCTCCACCTCCTCCGCTGCTACTGTTATATTGGTTCTGCTGTCCGTAGCCTTGAGGGGGATTGTAAGAGCTTTGCTGCTGTCCATAACTCTGTTGTTGTCCTCCATAGCCAGATTGTTGGCCATAGCCCCCACTTTGGGGCTGCCCATAGCTACTGCTCTGGGAGCTGCCACCATAACTAAAGGGAAAATAAAAACAAAATCATAACCCTACCATGACCAATTAAATCCCTTTCACTTCACTTTTAAAATTAATTTTTGCCAGTCCTGGGGCTTGAATTCAGGCCCTGAGCACTGTCCCTGGCTTCCTTTTTGCTCAAGGCTAGCACTCTGCCACTTGAGCCACAGTGCCACTTTCTATATATGTGGTGCTGGGCAATCAAACCCAGGGCTTCATGTATACAAGGCAAGCACTCTTGCCACTAGGCCATATTCCCAGCCCTCACTTCACTTTTAGTATGTTCCATTCTCTTTATCCAACAGAGACTATCAATTCACACCTCATCTTTCTGGCCTTACCTTCCAGAGGTGCTGCTGGGAGCTGGCTGCTGGCCATAACCAGGGTAGGAAGACTGCTGCCCATAAGACGACTGGGAACTCTGGCTACTGCCATACCCTCCAGTGGAGCCATACCCCTGAGGAGCTGACTGAGTTCCATAGCCTGCTACAAAGAAAACAGAAAGGGAATCACAAAAGTTCTAAGGAAAGAAAAAAAAAAGGCATGGAATACATTAAATTATATACTGTTCCGGTGGGGGCACAGAACAGTGGGAGAGAGGGTGAGCAAATGTAGTCATTATATTCAATGCGGTGATGTAAAAACTGAACTACGTACCTTAAGGGGAGGAATGGGAGGGGGGAAATGGGTGAGAAAGCAGGGGTAATACTGAACAAGAAGCATTGTACTTGTAACCTGACTTATGGAATTGTAACCCAGTTGCACAACTACTTAATAAAAAGAAAACCAGTGCTGGGCTGGGAATATGGCCTAGTGGCAAGAGTGCTTGCCTCCTACACATGAAGGTCTCGGTTCGATTCCCCAGCACCACATATGGAAAACGGCCAGAAGGGGCACTGTGGCTCAGGTGGCAGAGTGCTAGCCTTGAGTGGGAAGAAGCCAGGGAGGGACAGTGCTCAGGCCCTGAGTCCAAGGCCCAGGACTGGCCAAAAAAAAAGAAAACCAGTGCTTTTTATAATCAGCTAAGAAACTGCTAATCCTCCAACTCATAATCACGCATCTTCTAAACACTAGTTAATGCTCCAACTTCACTCCTACTCATGCTTTCCCAAAACCAGGTTAATGCTCCATCTTTACTCTCACTCATGCTCTCCCAAAACCAATCTCCAAGACCACTAATCACAACCCCA